>NC_133561.1:11419166-11729583 GCF_048773025.1 Camelus bactrianus
AATATACTGAAGGATTTTATACTTCTTCGTGGTCTTGCCTTTTGTCACTTGCACCTAGGTTTAGCCAATAGTTTACTGTGCTAAAGATAGGTCTAAGTTGAAATAAGAAATTTGTATTCCTCAAAATGGGACTACTGTGCATGTGTGTTTGAATACATACAGATTTGTGTGATTATTCCTCATTATTCATGGATTCTGTATTTGCGAATTCACCTATTTGCTAATATTTGTAACACCAAAATCAATACTTCTGGTGCTTCTGCAGTCATTTGCAGACATCAGGGTGAGATAAATTTGACTTCCCTGCAGTGCACGTTCTTGGCTGAGGACTGACAGAGTGATGTCTGTCTTGTTACAGTTTTCATACTGGAAACAAGTGTCTTTTTCATGATTCATTCAATGCTACTTTTTTTTTCTTTTTCTGCATTTTTGTGTTCTTGTTTCTATCTTCCTTGTTTAAAATAGCCCCCACGCATAGTGCTGAAGTGCTGTCTAGTGGTCCCAGTGCAAGAAGGTTGTGATGGGCCTTATAGAAAAAACATGTGCATCAGATAAGCTTCCTTCAGGCATAAGTTACAGTGCTGCTGGCCGTGAGTTCAGTGTTAATGAATCAATAGTATGTATTAAAGAAGGTGTCTTTAAACAGAAACACACCTCAAACAAGGATTATGTATTGATTAGTTAATGAAAACGTTGTGACCAGAGGCTCTCAGGAACCGAACCTTGTATCTTCCCTGGGAGCAGTTTTTCAGTATTTGCGACCTTAAGTGTTCTTATCAACTTTATAGAACACAGCCACCACAAATAACAAGAATCAACTGTATTCATTAACTAATCACCAATCGAGTCAAGATAAAAATCTGAAATGGTATATCAAAGTTTAAGCAAAAGGCTAATTCAAAAATTTGTTTCAAAGATTTAAAAATTAAAAAAAAAACTGATCAACTTTCTTCTCTATATGCTGCTAGCTCTTTGTTAACGTTTAACTGCAGAAAAAGAGTTTGGCTGGAAGCGACTGGTTACACTATAATCTAAAGCACAAATTTATGACATCGATTTAGTTTCTCTCAAATTCTAGAGGGTAGAAAATAATCTTTAAAATATCTGATTTTGGGATGAACTATATCCTGATGTGACTTACTAGTAGAAGCAGAATCTTACTGTAAGCATTTTAGACAGAGGGCATGAGCCATTTGGGAAAGCACGAAGTCTAACTTTGTATATTCTGAATAATGAGATAAATACATTGCAGATATAACAGCCTAATTTCCCAAACTTTAGAAATAGTGGTATATATTCTATTATTAATGTGAGAAATATATTCAAAGGTGCACATCATTCTCATGGAAAAAGGCAAGTTTATTAAAAAAACCCATTAAAACTGAATTCACATAGTTTAATTAGGCTCATGTGTGTTAAGAAATACAGTATAGTTTGTAATGAAGTATTTGGCACTTTCCTTCTGTAAGAAAAATGAGCTATGGGATATATAACCAACTACAGACCTGCTGCCCAGCTTAATAAAACGTCACCAATACATATAATGATGTGACCAATTACCATCACCAAGCCCAGTTCCTTCTTCATCCACCTACCTACCTACCCCTCCGAAGAAATGATCCCTATGGATTTGAGGTTGTTCATTCGCATATATTTAAAGGTATTTCTTACATATTATATTATGGACCCACTTAAAAAATAACTTTTATAATCCATAATGAGAAAAAAAGCAGCTTAGCAAGAATGCAAAGCCTAAAACATATATGCTTTAAAACTTATCAAAATTTTAAGCCCTAAATTATCTTACCATGCTGCAGAGAGAGAGAACTAGTACATTCAACAAAGAAAGCAGACTACTTATTTTATGTGTAAAGTTAACCCAAATGAATGTCAAGTTCTCACTAAGTCAACTAATCATTGTGCTGCCATGAAACACGTAAGAAATTAAAAAAAAAAAAAAAAAAAGCCCACATCTCATCTAGAAACATAAACTTGTAAGAAACTATTATTACCTTCTACACTTCAAAAATAAAAGTATTTCTCTTGCTGGCTAATCTTGGTTAATAGAAAGGAATTTTTTTAAACATACGTACTATTTTGGTAACTTTGCGAAAAACTGATATAAATGGTGAAGTCCTACAAACGGGTGAATTCCCGAGCCTTTCCATGGAGGTGACATGTGTGACCAAGGAAGGGGGCAGTGAGGGAGAACTCTGAGGCTTACTGAGGACCCTTCATCTGGTCAGTGCACCAGCACCAGCACAATTAACTCCTTTTTATGTAAACTGGGATTTATAACCTTTCTCATAAAGCTGATCTACTACTATCTTGAAGGGAGCTAGTTAAATATTTGAAAGACTGAGTAATTTCCTTTTGGATTAGAATGTTCCTTACCTGGCCATGCTCTGTCCTAGCCCCAGGGCTAAACCAATGGCTGCAGAGGAAAGAGAAAAGGAGTTAGCAGGAACCTCACTAAAAGCACATGCTCTCATATGATCTGCACGTGCTGTAAGAAATATATTTGCCACCAGCAACAAAGCCTTAAATATGCTGTATTCTAATGGATATTTCATGTAATTCTAGACTTACACCAATTTTGACAGAAATGTAAGAGTGCTCATAACCCAGTAATTTTCAATTTAATAAGCAAACTCAGAATTACATTTCCATTTAATTATGCTAACATAAACTGCTGGGACTCTATTCATTTTATGAATCAATTCTGGTTGTAAAATTTACAAATGCTATCATTTACCACAACTTAATTATAGCATCATTACAACAAATTATGACCTTTTGATTGTTGGAGTTTTAAAAAACATTAAAAATACAAGAATATTATGTCCACTGGCAATGCCCCCAGGAACAATCACACAAAGCCCTTAATGTGAACAAATGAACAAGTTCAGTAAAGTTACAGGATGCAAATTCAAGATACATAAATTTGTTGCGTTAATATATACTAACAACAAATTATCCAAAAGAGAAATTATGAAAACAATTCCATATACAACAGCATCAAAAAAGAATAAAATATTTAGCAATAAATTTAACTGAAGAGGTGAAACATTGATACACCAAAACTACAAAACATTGATAGGAGAAATGGAAGAAGACACATGGAAAGATATTTTGTGTTCATGAATAGGAAGAATTAATATTGTTAAAATATCCATACTACTCACAGATACCCATACAATCCACAGACTGCAGGG
This sequence comes from Camelus bactrianus, assembly GCF_048773025.1. Taxonomy (NCBI): domain Eukaryota; kingdom Metazoa; phylum Chordata; class Mammalia; order Artiodactyla; family Camelidae; genus Camelus; species Camelus bactrianus. The sequence goes on from NC_133561.1 coordinate 11,422,382, forward strand.
AACCATTATAAACATTCCAATGGGATTTTTCACAGAAATAGAAAAATAATCCTAAAATTTGTATGGAATCACAAAAAATAGTGATGAAGAAAAAAGTTGGAGGTATCACACGTCCTGATTTCAAACTATCTTCAAACTATATATGCTAAATATATACACTGTATTATAGTAACCAAAACAGTATGATATTGGTTAAAAATAAGACACACAGATCAATGGAACAGAACAGAAACCATCAACAAAACAAAAAGGCAATCTATTGAATGGGATAAAATATTTGTAAATGATTGCAAATCCAATAAGGGGTTAATATCCAAAATAGACAAAGAACTAACACAACCTAGTATCAAAAAAAAAAAAAAAAAAAAAAAAGGAAAAAAGAAAAAGAAAAACCACAAACAATCCATTAAAAAATGGTCAGAGAATCTGAATAGACATTTTTCATTGGAATATCTGGCCAACAGGCACATAGAAAGATGCTCAGCATCACTAATCGTCAGGGAAATGCAAATCAAGGCCACAATCAGATGTCACCTCCATACTTGTCAGAATGGCCATCATCAAAAGACAAACAACAACAAATGACAAGTGTTGACGAGGATGTGGAGAAAAGGGAACTCTTGTGCACAGTTTGTAAACTGGTGCAGCCACTATGAAAAACAGTATGGAGGTTCCTCAAAAAATTAAAAATAGAACTACAATACAGTCTTAACGATTCCACTCCTGGGTGTTTATCCAAAGAAAATGAAAACACTAATTCGAAAAGATATCCTCACCCGTGTGTTCATTGCTGCGTTATTTACAATTGCCAAGATATGGAAGGAACCTAAGTGTTCATCAATAGATGAATGAATAGAGACGATATGGTGTACAAACACACACACACACACACACACACACACACTGGAATACCACTCAGCCATAAAAAGAATGAAATCTTGCCATTTGCAACACATGGAGTGGGCATTATTCTAAGTGAAATAAGTCAGAGAAGGACAAATATCATATGACTTCACTTACATGCGTAATCTAAAAAACAAAGCAAATTAACAAACAAAACAAAACAAAATCAGAGTCCTAGATACAGAGAGCAAATGGGTAGTCACCAGAGGGGAGGACAGTGGGGGCTGGGTGAGATAGGTGAAGGGGATTAAGAGGTACAAGCTTCCAGTTATAAAATAAAAAAGTCACAGGGATGTACTACACAGTAATAAGGCAATAACTTTGTATGGTGACAGACAGTTACTAGACTGTGGGGATCAATCTGTAATGTATATAAATGTTGAATCACTATGTGTACAACTGAAACTGAAAGAAAATTGTATATTGCCTATGGTATACGGTAATGAGCCAAAATACGTAACTTACTTAAGGTTTTCCAACAAATATGTATTTAGAAGTAGAATTAACACCTAGAAATGTACCCAATAACTCACAAAAGCCAAAGCTTTACTTTTTTGGAATGATCTAGTAAATTAGTTTCTTTTATTGCTAAATGAAAATACATTCTGGTCCCTTCAGTTCATGCTGTGCAGGAGCAGAGGGTAGAGAATTAACGAGAAAAACAATCATTTACTCTTCCTTTCAGTACTTTAGAAAGGGTTGTGGGAAGAAGGAAGGAAGGATGGGTGAGTAGGAGAGCTTGATGCTACTTAATGTAATGAAACTTTAAACGTTTTAAGATACTATATGAATTTCAATTGCACGTGCATTTCAAATTCTATCCCAAGTAAAATAAAAGAATGACCATTTAAAAACCTTTCTTTAAATTTCTTCCATGGGTTTCATTAAATTTGTTCTTGCACTGCTGTCACTGGTATACAATATTTACTTTTTTTTAAGGTAGATACAAATTAAACCACTTCACTAGCAACACCTACCAATTTCCCAAAAGGAAGATGCAGAATGGCCCAACAAGATGATAAAAATACAATGCATACTCACTCATGGTGATGAGAATCTGGGGAAAAATGAACCATTCTCTTATTACTGACTGGCCCAGGAGTGGTCACCTGAAAGCAGATTAAAAACCAAAAATAGGTCACAGTTGAGTTCGTAAAAAGGCAGTGAATAATAGGGACATTTTCATTTGAGGACATCCACTCTGAAATGGAGAATAATTCTCAAATTCTCAAATTCTAAGGCACAACTTCATGGACCAAATATATAATTTAATTCCTGGTAAGAATACACTGCTTATTTTAGTCTACTGTAGTTTCTCCGTTAGAATTTTAAGACTATTTAAAAAGTGCCATTATAATAGAAAAACCCCATCTTTCCTAAGAACTAGACCACTCTCATTTCTAAATACTGTATATCTGCAAATATATTTAATTGTATGGAAAAAAAAGAGCTTTAGTTAATTAGATTGTCTTGAGAAGATGATATTCCCTAGGACCAACATATTTGTAGCTAATTCCTAAATGTAAAAAACATGTATTCTAATGCATACATTTAAATGCATACAGAAACTTAAGTCAAGGAAATAGCGAATCGTCCTTTTTATAGTTTTTCCCATAAAGTTAGGAATTCTGTGTATTTACATAGAACAAAATGTAATTTCATTTAAGAGAAAACATTTTATTCCTTTATTTCTAAATAAAATTAAAAATCTGATGAAGAATTAAAGGTTGGTTTTTTTTCTAATAGTGTAAGCTATTCCCAGAGCTTTAAAAATTTTTTTTAAGAATTTTTTTTTTTTTAATTCACAACTTTCTTATAGAGAATTCTCAGCTGGAACATAAACACAGCACCTTGCAAGAATGAATCTACCATCACAATGGACAGGACAGAAACTTAACAGCAAAAGGCTTTAAGTCATGCTCTGCCATATTACAAAAAAAAAAAACAACAACAACAAAACAAAACTCTATAGTTCTAGAAGTGCCACGTTAACCTGTAGAATCAAAAAAGGTACAATGAGGCAAAAAGAAAAAAAAAACCCTGAAAAGAAATGAGCATTTTCAAAAACGTATTTCATCTTGTATCACTTGGGTAACAAGGATGCCAGCACACACTGAAATTCCAAGAAATGCAAATATTGCAAATATGCACAGATGATGACATTAATAACCCTACGGTTTGAGCACCACAGGTAAACATGTGGCCCAACTCCAGGACTACATCCTGCATGCATCTCAAAATGAGGTTTTCATGCTATTCCAGCGGGCATCCCTGGAACACAGTAATCCATTCTCTACACTGTGGCTCAGAGAAAAGCCCACTGTGCCTATGTCATGCTTTGTTAGAGGTCCATGATCACATTATCTCATGGTGGACCTGACACTTTTATTCAGTTTACAGTATGTTCTATGTACAGGCAACTTATTTCCTTTGCCAGGGCTGCTGACAACCTTTTCCACACTATATTAATCTTGTTTGCTGACTTTATCTTGGTACAAATATCAGAAAACTGAACTTTTTATCTCAGAGAAAGAATAAACAACGTGTTGACAGAAGCAGAAGCTATTTTCAGGGCTAAAATTGCTTGTTTACCCGAAGCTATACTTATGGAAAAATGTTTAGGTCTTTCTCTGGCTTGAAATACATAATCTGAAATTTAATAAATGAAGAAATTTCACATACACCCATGTGATAAATTGCCTGATGAAAACAATGCAACTGAAGACAATAAAACAGAATTTATAACGAATTTATACCACAATACAAATGTAAGCTTTCAATCTAGTCAGAAATAATCATACTACATATTTCTCAGAAATCATGTATATAAACTATAAGCAAACTATAAGCTCAATTCAATTGCTACAAATAACTCACAAGAGATTTACAATATCAAATGTACATGATTAAATGACTCTACGTATTTACTTAGTACCTGGCCCTTTAAAAAAAAAAAGAGGTGAATCTCCTTGACTGTTATATCAAGTCAATTTTGGTTTTACTTTGAAAAATATGCAAACGAGCATAATTTAGAATTTTTTTAATGAAATAAACACTGAGCTCCATACATGATGATCTTCCTCAGGTCAATTACACTGGTCTGTCTTAAGAGTAAGATATTCTTACAATGGGATCTTCTGCTACTTTAGTGACACCCTTACCAAAAATCTGAGACTAAGGTCTTAATACAGAATTCAGATTGTGGAAATCAGGACTATACTGAAGTTTCAGTATATTTTAAACTTGAAAACATGCTTTTAATGTGATTGATAATTAGTAGGTATTTTCAAGTACCATAAAGTGTCAAGAAACATTCTTATAGAATTTCTAAAACTTTGTAATTCGAGGTTAATCTTCCTAAAAATAAAATGAAGCAATTTAAAACATGTGGTCAAAGTATTAATTTCCAGTAAACAATTAAGTATGGTGATTATTTTATCTCCAAGGCATATTATTTTATGCCTTCTAGTTATTTCAGAAATGTCTTAAAAAGAACAAATTTAAAAACTCATATCTCTTTAAATATCCAATAAGATTTTCACATAGAAAAAGTAGATTTTATTTCACAAGCTTAGATAGGAAACAGGTATTTTGTTCTTCACGAGAGATAGCATCTCCATAGTCCAATTCTTGTTATTTGTTAATACGCGGGAGACAATCATTTATGTAATTAGCCAATATTTACTGATGACAATCTTAAACATCACACTATATGCCCTGAATTTTTATGATTCATTTGTTAAATGTTACTACATCAATAGTAATACAATAGACTGCAACCCTAAATAAAGTAGGCATAATTCATTTCATTATCTATGTTCACTACACAACTTATTAAATTTAAAAAACCCTCAAAGTTAGATAGGAATGAATGGTCTCTGGATAATACAGTGTTTACATCAACTTCTAGCTTTATTAGATTGTGAAATAAACTATAATGCTAAAAGACCACATGGGTCTCAGATTTTACCACTATTATTTACAATCAAGTTATCAACCTTAGAAAATAAGAATGCAGTAGCGATAGATGAAAATTTAATAACAGCTGTACAAGTACCATTATCAAAATTTGTAAGATCAGTAAGTACGAATGTAAGGGAAATTCAGCCTAATGATTTCAATGACAAAAGACCGATTTTTCTCAATTTTATTAGATCCATTAGAAGAAATTTCTTATTTTTTCCATCATTGATTTATTAACACTGATTTTATGACTTTCCGTTAAAGACAAACATAAGAGTTGGTTTTATATATCATTTTCATTTTATTATTATCAAAGCCACTGCATCCCATCCCATTCTTCTACAATTAGATGGCTGAATGAAGTACTTCCCAAATCAGATAAACTCATCTGAGACACAATGGTCTTACAAGATTAATTATGAGCTTGTTCAATATGGATGATATCCTACTTAGATTCTTAAGGAGTAAGAGTCCTTCTGTAAATTCATGGCGTGTCTCCAGACAAGTACAAGAAACCACCATCCTTTCTTCCCTGCCTCTAGCAGAGCCATTCTCCTCCAACTTTTCTCTCACTTACAATTGTATTTTATTTGCTTTCCGAATGCTATTCTGCTTCAGTGCCTACACTGACAAACACTTGGGGTGGCGGGCTGCCATTCAAAAGAAGGCTTTGCAATCTTGTGAGACCTGGTCAATCAAATCCACCTGGCCTCCAGGCTAGGGGGAGACACTGCCTGAGCCTCCCCGCCAGTTTGTCAAGACCCAGAAGTTTCCTGCTTTTCTAAGGACCATTATTAATTTGACTCAGCTTCTTTGAAGAAAGAAACAGGCCTTTAAAGTTTAGCAAGCCCTGCACAAAGCCCCCTGGTACATTCAACAAATATGCCAGTCAAATACATGTGACAGATTTTAGGGAAAACAACTCAACAAAAAGAGGCCTAAACCCTAGGGGTAAAAAGTAAGGAGAGGAAACCAAAGAAGTGGAAGGAAACTTACTGTCGCTCCTGTTCTGTACACTTATCTTCATTAAAGAACAAGCCCAAGAAAATAATATTCTAAATAGTTCACAGTAACTGATTTTAATTCATAGCTGTTGACATGAATGTGTGAAATGTCGTCTATCTTTTAATCACATTCAGAAGAATACAGAAAGATTCTCTGAAAGTATTTCAAATGAGGGTAGCTGAGATTTCAACTGGTGCTCCAAAAACTTGTTATAAGATAGGTGGGAGAATGAATAAAGTATTTTGTGGTGTCATATATTCTCATAGATAATATTACAGAATGGCCAGAATTCACAAAAGGCACAATCTATTTGGGGATGGAAAACACTCAAGAAAATAACATTAGAATTACTTTTAAAGCAACATACAAAAAAGTAAAAATTACTTTAAAGTCACTTTTAAAGCAAATACAAAAAAGTGACAATTCAGGTAGCATTATGGACATTGTTTGTAAGATTAAACGGAAACAAAGTGGTTGTCTGATTTAAGAGGAGTAAGGGGGAAAAAATCACCTCCGAGAAAGGAGTTGTATGCAGTTTCTCTCTCCTTGCTCCAATTCATCTTACCAACTCGCCAAACTCAGCTTTCTAAATCGCTGCTTTTCAACATATCAATTTTCTCATTCCAGAGCCATCCATAGCTCTACACCGAGAGCAAAATTAAAACTAATGAGAAATGCATTCAAAGCCCTCTGTAATCTGATCCCTGCTTCCCAGTGCGATCCTTCTCTCGAGCTCCTTAAGCAGTAGCTGACTGCTCCTTGTTCTAAACCCCAAACTGCTCTACTTGATACAATTCAGTAAGTATTTACTAGTTACCTGCTGTGTATGTAAAATAATGCTTACATGTACTACATAGTAAGTGGTACACCGTTCCCATTCAGTGGGGTGATTTCAGTTATATTGCTAAATTGAACAAATCTTTTTGAAATCATGATAAAGTCGTCTGTAAGGGACTCCTCTAATTCCAAGGTACACTTTTAAAAAAGAAAGATCAGTAAATAATTCATGTACTAATTCATATTTCACCATCATTTGTTTAGATTTCTATTATAGACAATGTGAATTCATCCAGTAGACTATGAAAAATCCTCTTCACTGGCTACAAGAAACTAAAAGATAATAGGTGTGTGCAGAATGCCTGACGTGTGTGGCATAAGGTGTTAGACATGAGGGAGAGCTCACTGTCAAGTCCTTACCTGCCAGGAGTTCTAGCTTTAGACAATGTCTTCCTGGAAGGAATATTCAGGAAGGAATACGATCTATTTCTGAGGACAACTGAATTACCTGAGATTTCAAAAATTGTTGTACCAAATACTAAATTTGTACACCATACCTTGGTTTTCCAACTAAGAAAATGCCTCAAAATTTGGGATTTTATAAAATCTGGAATCTTTACAGAATGATGTACCTGGTTTTCATCATGATTCGTATCTTTAAGTACACCAATATTCACAAATAGTATTGCTCCTGCTAGCAGAGCTCACACTGGTAAGACTTGTAGGGGAAACACCTCTTCTTAGGATCTGTGCAGCATCTACCATTCATAGCCTCCATGTTTCCTAAATTATATTGCAATAGAAGTAACACAGCGAGTGAATCCGATGCTTTTTAGGTTGTCAGGGTTTAAGGTCCCACATTGATCCATTATATTTTTACTAGGCAATTTTTAATCTTTCTTGGAAGGATGTAGCATGAACAAACGAACAAAGAAAGTGTCATAGTGACTACCCACGACAGAACAAGAATTAATATAATTAGTAGAAATATTACTGTGATTGACGACACTCGTATTGCTTATAGGACTTGCCTGCTCATAAGGTAACTTTTTTGCAGGCAAGGTGGCTGAAGTGCAGACATCATTATCCTCAGACACTAGATGAAGAAACGAACACCCACTGAGTTGAGGGCACATAACACCCGGATTGCAAAGACTAAACAGGGCTCGTCTTGAACCTAAGTTGTCCTGTTCACAACCTACTACCTTTTCCCCTACAGGGGACCACACAAAGGAGACCATACACCAAAACAAGTGTTTTCTGTATCTGGCGGTTTGCCACAGGAGATGCTCGCCTGAATCTGGAATATAGTTCCGGAAAATCTTCAGCCTAGAAATACACATCCAAGGACATTCTGGTCTTTCCTTGTAACTTCAGGGTAACCTATGGGCTATTTTAAATATAGGCAAGAGTGAGCATGGCTGCTCAAACGGGGCTGTCAGCACATGTTAAGGACAGACTAACAAGAATATCAAACGGCTCCACTACTGGTCATCACAGCCAAAGCAATAAAACATTTAAAAACTGCACGAGAGAGGAGCAAGCATCTCATGATGCGACTATGCGACAGGACCCGGAAAATTAGAGAACTTGGACTGTTCTTCTTTCCCTTTAAAAGCAGATAACAATATAAATGTGAGATTACACCTTCAAACCAGAAGGGTTTTATAAAGAATCAAAAAATCACAGGTAATAAAGCACAGAGAAGCACACGGCTTTCCTTTCAACTGAGGATTAGCCTTTCTAGCGGGAATCGTAGGTGTCAAAGGAAGGAGGCTAACCTTTCAGCTGCCAGCATCACATGAAGGAGTGGCTGAAGACAGACTTCAGGTAATCCGGAAGTAATCTCAGCACAGTTTCAAGCAATAATAGCACATACACACATCTCTTTAAAAGAATTCTCAAAATGCAAGTTTTCCTATGCTGATTAAGGTTTAGAAGTACACATACATACATACGTGTGTATATATATGACAGTACTAGTGATTCTTCTATTTTCAGTCTAAAACTTAACAATGTAATTGTTTCAAATCTTCACTTCAAACAGTTTTCCCCCTATTAAAATAAGTCAGCATTAATAATTAAGAATTTAGAATTATTGGCCTATTAGAATAATAATACTTCTAATTATCAAGTGCATAAATTCTCATTTCTGGTCTACACTAATAATGAATGATCTAAATGTTTTAATAGAAAAGATTAATCACTACGTAATTAAAAAACAAATACATCAACAACTTTTTTTCCACACTGCTCCATGGTAATACTTACTTTTTTGAGTAAGAAACTAAAAATTAACCAGCTTAGAATGATGGCCAATAGTGATTAAAGAAAGAGTTTCACTTTGCCGTCCAGTTTTAGCAGCAAGCTGTGAGTGGCCTCTGCTGGCTGACCAAAGGCTTCCTAAATCATTCACCTATGATGCTTGCAATATTATGGGCTTCAAGAAAATAAGGATGTGTCCAAATATGTTTATACAAAATCCACTGTGCATAAAGATTTGCCTTTTGTAAGAGTAAATGCCAAAGTGATAAACAAAATGTGCCTAAGATGATGTAAAACCTTTATAATCTCATCCCTCTGCAACATACTTGGATTACACTCAAAATCTATACATCTTCTAAAATTCTAATTTATAAGCCATAAGAGTATAAATGTGGATTATCTTAATTGAATTCATACCAAGCAATTCACATCTACATTTAAAAATAAATATTTTCTTGTGGTTCAGTTTACACATCCGTACACACACACACACACACACACACACTTTTTCTCAAAATTAAGTGTATATTTATGTTTGGCAAACTGACTTTTGCAAGGAAATACAAAGAAAGACTGAATTAAACATCTTTTAAAAAATTGGTAATTTAAAAAAAGCAGTAACATTTTTAATGGTTTATGAAGATACTATCCTGGAAACACAGTAAAGCAAAACAATTTTACAGATTTCTCTATCATTGCACCTATGTTTGGCTAGAAGTAATTTCATACGCAAAACTTAAAATAGCAATTAAGAACTTGAAACCTGACCAGTTATTAACTAGGTAATCTTAATTCAGTAATCATAACAGAGAAGACAAAAATGTTTCCATTTTTGCTTGGCAGTTTTCTATTAATAAATGTCTCCTGTGCGTGATAGAATTTGTGATTTTATTTATCTATTTAAACATACCATTATATATGATTCACTTCATACTCTGCTCAAGCTATCCACTTAAAATATGCGCCATTAAGAATTATTATCAAATATGCCTAATGATGTCAAAAGGTGACCACATTTATTTTAAAAAGTTATTGTTCTCACATGTGACAATATTCCAGTATATTTCAACCCTCATTTCAGAATTCAGTCCCATTATCTTGCCTGCTCAAAATTGTTCACAGGGTTAGCTAGCTGACATATAAGATAACCCTCCATCTCACCAGACACCGCTGGGATATGACACACTGACCCACAGTAAGCCCTTATTATTAGCCTGAAATATATAGCACGTAATGTAGCTCCTGCCAGGGAATTTGTTTATAAAAATCCCTTTATCTCTCTGGACATTCAAAAATGCTTTTTGAAAATTATGTTCAACTATTTAAAGGAATTTCAAACAATAAATAAAAATTCTAATGGATGCTCTGAAGCCTCCCCTCCCATCTCTCCAAATTCTGCAGAAGCTTAGAAAAAAAAAAAAAAAAAAGGAGTCACATATACAGAAAACAAGCTACAAAGGGCTTCCTTCCTGGAGCTTAACTTACATAGAGTCTATTATATTAAGAATAGACTTAAAAACAAAAAGGATACTTAATAATTCCCATTCCTACTGAGAATTACAACACACTGAAAGGCTTGGTACATGTAAGAAGATTTTTTTTTTTTTGGTAGTAGAAGAGGTCAAGAGGTAACATAGCAGTGAAGATAATTACAATATAAACATGATTGATAATGTAAAAAATTATTAAGATAGAACAAAATTTTAACCCCAAACATTAAAAATTTTATGTTCAGAATATAAGCAGAATAGGAAAACTTTTCAGTGCTTAGTTATAAATTTCTTAAATTATTCTGATACTTGCAAGACATGATCAACATTTCAGGAGCTAAAATTATTTTCTTTCCTCATTAATTATTTGATAATTTATCACAACATTATCAGTGGTGCATAAGCCCTTTTGAATTGCATATTATTTTTCTTATTTTGCAAACTGTTTTTATATACTAGCTTATTTTATAAGCTAGCTGAAACTGACAGTGATGTTGTACAGAGCTTAAATTTGCATCAAAAGAAAAAAAATTATCGCTGGTTTTGATGTTTAAAAGATTGCTTCTAAGAATACCAAGGATATACTGATAGTAATTTATAAGAAAAACACTGAGAGTCTCCACATTGAAAAATGGATTATCTTAATATGGTTTATATTTAGCAAATATATTTTGCTAAAATATTACATTCCACACTTAAAATATTATATTCTACAAGCTGTTTTCCATAAGCAAGTTGCAAGGAACCACCCAATCTTGTGTAATGCAGCTCAAGATCTGACTACCAGACTTTGTTAATTGCACTAAAACATGTCTATAACTTAAAACACACACACACACACACACACACACACACACACACATACATATAGCTGTTACTTGAGAAAGGAAAAAGATTACAAGTACAAACATATGCAAACTGTTCTTTAAGGTACAAATAAATGAGTGAATGAATGAATTAAAAATAAACCAAATTATTAGTTAATAAATAACAGTCAAATCTTAGGATATTGCATACTATCTGTCTCAATGAATGGCTACACAAATGACAAATAATAACCTATAACCTTTAATATCCTTTGGCCAATATGTTATTTCAAGTAAAAATAAAAAATCACAAAATCAGACCCTCATGATTGAGGCATATTTATTAATAGAATTAACTTTAAGTTGAAAGAAGTAAATATCTAGCTTAACTAGGGTTGCATCATAAAATCAATCAGCCAGCCAGACGTGGTCACATGAGGTAAGGCCCAGCCAACAAGAAGCATGTCAATTACTGAGTGGAGCCTCTAAGGGAAGTTCTTTCAGTGGAATTTACTAGCTGGCATGTACCTTTGTGCCCTTCTTTGTACTTCAGGTTGCCTGCGATGTAGGCAACAACATCCATTTTTTGACCAGGACTGAAAGACCAAAAGAATCAAAGATTTCCACCCTGCCATCGTTCATCTCAATAACGAAGCCATCACATGCCTTCTTGTGACATGGGGGGAAAAACAAAACAAAACCCTCTTCTGTTCAAGACATCATTCTTTGAACATGCTGTTACATGCATCAGGCTCAATCCCTAATTAATAATAATATAAAAATAATAACAATAATAATGCTAATTGTATCCATTAAATTATACATTTTTAAAACCAAAAAAAAAAAAATACACGTTATTCAGTGGGTTAGAAATCCACAAAGAGAGAGGAGATATTGAACATCTATTTTATATGCCTAGCACTCTGCTAGGTGCTGTAGAAAATTCTAAAGAACTGTCTAATACAAACCCTGCTAGCAAATATTTTACAAACTTAAAATACATGAAACCAATAAAGACAAAACAACTGCTAAACTGTGTGCATTTAGTCATAACTGCAACAGCCCGTTAAAACAAGAGAGATCATTAAAGCCTGACTTCGCCCTCGTTTTTTTTGGTGGAGATGAGAGAGACTTAAAGTGACTGCTGGAAATGGGAAGAATTTAAGCTGATGGAAGGAGGGAAATTCTACGCTAAACAGACATACAAGGTGTGGATCAAAAGGGCATTCAGACTGGAAATGAAGAAAAAAGCCTGACTAGACTAGAAGTCTGATGCACATAAAAGTTGAATAGGTAATAGTTTCAGAAATCTAGGAATTTGGTTCATTCTGTAAAACAGTCTATGTTCAAGTCTCCAAAAATGGAGGTAGATTTTCCTGGCTAGCTGATACTGTCAGAGTCCAATAAGAGAAGGATGCTTCAGATCAAAGTGAAACACACCAAAAAGGAGACGGTATTTTCATATTTTAAATCGCTGTATTTTCACCTCCAGTTAATCCCAGTCCCTGGTGCTTCTGGGTTCCTATAATCAAGAGCCTGGGAGATGCAAGCAGTTTCCTCTTCATGCAGCATGAAGAGGCAGCCCCTTCTGCCAATGGTGGCTAGGCCTTACGGCTCCTGCCTTCTCGCTCCTGTAGACCATGGAACGAGAACTGAGGCTGTAACATATTAACCACTATTCTAACTGCCCTTAATCCTGTGGGGTAGGGCAGGGGACAAGACCAGACAAGTGTGGAGGAACTGAGGATTGTCTGCTTAGCTCAGGCACAGTTGGAGAGGAGGCAAGTCTCCAGGAGAGCCCCACATGTGAGCTGGCACTCTACCCAAACTCAAGTAAATAGACAGAATGCTACATCTGTGGAAAGAGGGGGTCAGATGGATAGCCTGAGAGAATGCTACTGGTCCCCCATGGCTAGAGTGTGCTAGACAGGCAATCCAGGAGTGTCGGTAACCTAATGGAGGGATCGGTGGATTTAACACAGTCTGGGGACCCAGAGAAGCACAAGGACCTGGAGATCAGAGACCAATGGCTGGAATGCATGGGCTTCAGTAATGGGTACCATCATGGTACCTCAAACGCCAAACAGAACCAGACTTACGTAAGTGAATGAACTGCCTTAGTTCAGATCAGACCAGCCAGCCAGAGGTCAGCGAGGACCAAAGAGTAGTGCATGGACAGCAGGATGCGGTATGGACCCAAGGTCCTCTCCTCCATAACTCCTGGGGCACAAAAACTTCCTACCGCCATCTCGGAGAGAAGCCGAACGGAGGGGGAGGAGAAACGCAAGACCAAGCATTTGTTAGGAAGAGACTAAGCTGCCCGAGGAAATAAATACTGAGATACAGTAATTGGCAAATCTGTTTCACTTCCTGACTCCTGCACCCCCCCACCCATACACCCCTTGCCCCTACTGTCCCCACACCCGGTACTAGTAAGTGAAAACTCATGAGAAATAGCACATACAGTAAATAAAGAAGCTATATTTTCTTTGCCCCACTGCACTTACAAACTGACATAAACTCTTTAAATATACTCATGAATAGAAGAATTATCCTGACATTAGAATAGATGGAAATCTCTCTATGCGATCCATCAGGAAGTAGGAAAGCATTAAATACTTGGCTGGTTTGAGCTTTTTTATTATTTTACAGCAAAATTCCACACAATGTATATCCCGTTTTTCAACCTGCAAGTTACAAAATCAACTGTGACAAAGACATCACTTTCATAATAAGATTAGAAAACAAAGCACTATGGAGTCCTACCAGTAATTCTTGCTGTCCATGCTGGGTTGGCAATGGGATGTATCATCCACTTGGTTTAAAACAATAAACTAGAATATAGAGATTTCATCCATTTTCTCTTTTTCTCCAGTATAAAGCAGTTCTTAGGAGCAGAGCAGTGTAATGATCTAAAGTGTGGGCTACGGGGCCAGATCCAAATCCTGTTTCCTCTATGTTTCAGCTCTGTGTCTGCCTCAACTTCCTCATTTATAAAATGGGGATAAAGTCATACCTGTTTTATAGACCTGTTATAAAAATTAAATGAGATCATCTGTAAAACACATAGATCAGTGTATCACTTATCATCATTTGTATTATCTCCAAGTCTAATGCAAGATACAATCTCAATAATAAGATGACACGACAAATGTTACAACAGATGCATGTGAGAGTAAGGAGCTTTTGTAGGACTGGTGGGAGTTGGGAGCAAGGGGGGCGTGCACGCAGAGCAACGGTGCAATTGGAGATGTTTATTATTGGGAGCAGCAACCACTTTTCAGTGAATTATCTGAAACAGTGAATTACTTGAAACAATTACTTGAAACAACTGAGCAACTGTTCCTCATGAGTATATGAGAAACACTGGTACATATTTAATATACAAAACACACCAAATTATAAAGGTTACTTTACAAATTAAGTTAAAACCACAAACAAGGTAGCCAGTCTACATCACAAAATTTAATTCAGTAATTTCCACAAAGACATTATTAGTGATTACATAAGCTGGTGCTTTTCTGATGCTTTTCAATTAATGTAAAGGTCATGAGTTGAAATAAAACAGAGTTAAGTATCTTATCTAGAATAATGGTCCTTAAATTGAATGTTTTACAGCTGATTTGCTGTTCTTGGCCAATTCTAAGGGCCTGAGAGAAACCTGAACTGGCAAACCATTCGAATAAATATTATTAAAGTCATAAAGGAAATGTACCTCCCCCATGCCCTAATTCAAACACACACACACACATGCACACACGGTTTCTTTGATCCATACACAACAGATATATCTTCTCTCTGCACTCTGGATTCCTGTATTTCTTTGTATCTTTTTTATATCACTTAACAGGCTGCCTAATGTTAGAATTTATATGTTTGTCTCCTCTACAGGAATACACGTTTCTCGAAAGCAGTGGTTACCGTTTAATTTACTGTTGTATCACCAACAGAACCTGGTACGTTTGTCTACACTGAACCATGTGCTGAAGTAATCAAAAGCAAAAATATTGTTCACGACAGCTGATCAGGATTTGGTGATAGTCATAAAACTACCCAGTGTATACTCGAAAGAATTTACAAACAGATTAAATACCATAGTCTTTCAAAAATCTGGATATTTTGTCTCAGAAGCCACATTGCCATCTGTATAACTGAAACTATTCTAATACCAGTTTCATAAAATCCAATAGTACAAAAAACAAAACTTAGCAGGAAGTATGCAGAGAATCAACCTAAAAAGGAATATGATTTACTAGGTATTTTGCATAAAGAATAGCTCACAATTTTTAAAATACAGAAAATGAAAGAGATGCTAAGGCTATCTTTAATGAATTCCTGGAACACTTTCACTCAAGTTGGTCAGGAGTAATAAAGAAGACAGAATGTCAGAAAAAACAAAGAAAACTGCTCCATTATCTTTCTGGGGTAGCCATACTATTAAACGAACTCACAGACAAAAAGGAGGCTGTCGAGTGTTAGCATATACTCTGAGAACGTGGCAGGATATGCTCTTAAAGTTCATCCTGGGAAGAAGCTATCCATAAAGCCATGGTAGCATCTAACCATCAACACAAGGAACCACTAGCTATTCTTGAATTGCTCCCAGAGGTACACACATTAAACCGCATGGGATCTGAAACAGTATCTTCTAAGATGGGCAGTTTGTGAAATACTGACATGACATTACTACAACCCAACTGCAGGACTGGCTACACAACCAGAATGCCAAGTAGCACGCTACACCGGACTGTGAACAAGTCCAAGTGCAGGGATACTGTTTTCTTCTTTTTTTTTCATCCTCTGTGATGAACCCAGTTTGTACCAAGTAAATAGTATCCCTTATTATCGATTTCAGCAAACACTGATTGAGCACGTGCTCAGTGGTGACTCTTAGAAGCTGCATGTACAGTGTTTCTACTGCTCACAACTCCGCAAGATTCTATTACCTCAAGCTCATTAATGAGGCTCAGAAAGATGAAACAACCCCCCTAAGACCAACTGCTTAACAAGTAGCAGAGCCACTATTGCCAAAAATGTCTGATTCATTTACTCAACAAGAAAATATGGAGCCGGGGAGAGGGTATAGCTCAAGTGGTAGAGCGCATGCTTAGCATACACAGGGTCCTGGGTTCAATCCCCACTACCTCCTCTAAAAATAAAAATAAGTAAACCTAATTACCTCCCCCTTAAAAAAAAAAAAGTAAATAAAAATAAAATTAAAGGTATTAAAAAAAAAAAAGAAAATATGGAACCTTTATAACATGCCCTGGTCAAAGAAAAGGAGGAGATATCCTGGTGAACCAGGCTGAGCAGGGCCCTGCATTGATCTAGGCCGTGCAATTGGGTCTAGGGAGACACAGTGAATTAAAAACAAGCAAAAATATAAGAATACTAGATTGGTGGTAAATTCTATGAAAGAAATAAATAAGGAGAAGGTGGTGGGGAAGTGGAACCCCAGCTGAGCTGAGTCCTGAGGGGTGTGTCCTGAGGGGTGCGATGGAGCAGTCAAGCCAAAGGGAGGAGGAGTGGGAACATTCCTAGTCAAAGAAAATAGCACAGAGGAAGCAGGGAAGAGATGCTCAAGGAGCAGAATGAAGGTCGGGGTGTCCAAGGGAAGACCAGTCTGGCATGAGGTCGGAGAGTAGGAAGGAGCCAGAACACACATTGTTCTGAGAGGTGGTGCTCATTTCTTTATGCCAGCAGGTCTCAAACTTCATACTCTTAACAATGATGGAGGACTCCATAGAGTGGTGGTTTTACCTACTGATATCTGCTGAATTGGAAATTAAAACTGCTTTAATTTTTAAACCCAAGAATATATAATACACTTCCTGGAGACTCTGGGAGATACCACCATATACTTGTGAAAAGATGAAGTGAAAAAGACAAATAATGTGTTAGTATTATTATGAAAATGGTTATACCCTTGTGGACCCTCTGAAGGAGTCCAGGGGATTCCCAGGGGTCCGCAGATCACACTTTGAAAAATACTGCTGCGTGCCACTGTCATCCAAGTGTGGTCCTCAGGTCAGGTGTATCAACATCACGTGGGAACCATCACCTGAGAATTACACTAATTAATGCACGTCAAATGCTCGGAAGAATGCCTAGCGCATAGTAAGGACACAATAAACGCCGGCTACTATTAGTAGTGGTACAGTCTACATTTTACAGCCCCAATCTGTTTCACCAACGGGCTTGCCACGTCACCTCAGATCTTGCTGTCAGGGCTAGTCACTCCTTTGTTGCTGGTTTTTAGTTCCAATCCCCTGACTGAATCAATCCAAATGGAAAAATAACTTTTTTTTAGGTTGTTACCTCAATGTCTAGTATCTACCTACTTGGCTTGAGTGGGTGGGTTCTTCACACTGGGGTTACAGTCTGCTGAGGAAAAAGTTATTATTTTCTCTTTGGGCTAATGTGTAAAATTAAGTCAAAGCCAAAAAGGAAAGATTGTTCAAAATGCATCTTGTGTATCTAAAAGAAGACCCCTAATACTTGTTGAATGAATGAACGGGCAGCCGACTTGGGTTTTAGGTGGGTATTCAGTGCACTTGGAATTGGAACTAAAACCAACAAGGAAAGAGTAAGGGGCCTAACACAGGCCTAACAAACTCTAGGACTGAGTCACTTCATCGCCTCTGTTGATTTCAGATTTTGGTTTTGTTTTTTCCTTCTTTCTTTGCGTGGTTTAATGCAAACCCTGTAGAATTTTATGTTTGCAGAGTCAATCAGTATAACTCCTTATACAATTAATAAAATTTCAAACCCACATGTCTATCATTATGCATGAAAAGATTTCTGGAGGGTAGATATAATTAAAGTATACATACAATTTGGTAGTTCACGACAATGATGCATCAGTATAAACAGAAACCAAAAAGCAAAGAAAACCCTGCCAAACAGCAAGACAAAACAAAACCATCATATCTCCACACACTTATTTCTTCTAATGCAAACGATCTCTTCCTGTGTTTCCAGAGTCGTATCTTTGCCCTTCATTCTCTCCTCTGTGTACTTAAACTTTCTGGAAAAGTACATCAACCCTTGTAGCTTAAATCATCATCTTTTTATTGACTGATCACACATATATAGCCACCTCTCATCTGAAGTTCCATGCGTCCAACAACCAGTCCCACTCTTCCAGTAACCCTCTGGATGTCTCTTTTTACAAATGCTATAATCACCTTAGACTCATTTTATCCCAACAGATTCATTATCAGCCCTCTTAGATTAGCTTCTCTTCATGAAGTTCAATTTTTTATATTTATTGCTTACTTATTTATTTTTGGCTATTAGACATTTTTCTAGTCTCACAAATGAGGAAATGTGGGACTCATTTAACTAACATCACGATATGGAAGAAACAAAGAATGAGTACTTTGCAGCAGGGATGAAGTGATCTTGGCTAGGCCACATACTAACTATGTCACCTAGCTAATAATTTCTCTGTGCCTCAGTTAGTCTCATCCATCAACTGGGCCTAATTCTGATCCCACAGGTTTTCTTTAAGGATTCACAGGAGAGAAAGCTGAGGAAAACAGGAAGCACATCACTCTGGCACAAAGCAGACATACACACACAATATTTCATCAAGACTTTATGCCAGGAACTGTCACTCATACTTCAAATTCATTATAGCCTCTTATTTCATTTTTCTTTTATCTGCACTGTGTCTTTTAGACTCTCCATCTATCCAAACCTTAGCTACACGGAAGGCCCAATTCCCTGCCATGTTCTACAATGCATTCCTCATTTATACCAGCCTACGTTTTTCTCCTCTTTGAAATCATATCGCAATTATGGAAAATACTATACAATTTTGAGTTTAACTGCTGGCTTTCTAGTCATTAGGACGGTGTAGCCTAAATGGCAACCTCTATCAGTATACTAAATCCTTAATCAATGACTGTTCTACAAAGAAAAATGAGTGAGATGTATGAGCTTTGATAAGTCACTTCAGGTCCCTGGATCTCAATTTTCTAATCTGTTTTTTAAAAATTCAGTATTTTCTCTAATATCCTTTACATCAAAAGCATTCTGCCATTCTAAGTTGAGTTCTTAGATTATTTTCACAGAGATTAGAAAGAAAAGAAAAGGAGTCCTTTTTGGCTTTTTCCTTCTCTCTGAATTTCCTCCATCCTTTGTTCATTCCATTAATAAACACTTACCCGGCCACATTAAATACATGCTTACCTTGCTGGATAGCAAATCCCTCAACAGTAGGGCCTGTTTCAATTATTCTTTGTACCTGGGGTTACTTAAGAAAATAAATGGCACATAGTAGGCATTCAACGTATATTTGTTAAATTGAAATTAATTAACTTAAGAGGTTTGAGATGGACAAAGAACAGATAAGGCCATTTGCTTTGTAGAGAACATAGGAACTCTCTCTACAAAACCCTGTTCAGTGACCCCCACACCACCTTCTCACTACTATAGTATCTTGACATTACTCAAAATATTAAAATGTAGGAAGTCAAACAATCATCACCACAATAAATGCAACCAATTCAAACTTATATACTAATGGTGGAACAAAAGAGTCAAATTCATCAAAGTACAATTAAATCATTTAGAACTTCAATGTCCATTTAAGTTAAATAAGAAAAAAGGAAATGTTTAAATTAATAGGGTAAATACAACTTTCTCACTTATTTAATAATTTGGATACTTTCAAGAATTTCAACTTGACAATGATATAGGAATTTCATTCTTCAAGAATTTCACCCTTGCAATTTAATTTTTTAATTAAAAAATTTTTTTAATTAAAAAAAATTTAAAAAACCAATAATCAGAATATAATATCTAAATACTTTGTAGATTTATTTCTTTCAAATGTGAACACTGGGCTCTAGTCACATAGACTTTATGTCTCCCTTATCAGGACCCTCTGTTTTCAGACTGTATAAGGATGACATAAATATAAAAGCATTATCTTAGCCCTACCTTTTCATCATAAGACAGATTGATTCTGCCTTAGATGGACTCATGTAGGTATAAATAACTGAAAAGTCTACATCCTTAAAAAAAATTGAACTAAAGAAGTTTTGCAGGAGAATTTATTCGAGTCCCAGAGGCATCTGATACAGTCATTCATGATTCTGTAGCAGCTCTAATGTGGGTCACACACATGGAGCAAGTTCTTAACAAAAAACTGAGCATTCATATCTCAATGTCATCCCTAAATGTCATTACAACAATACTGTTTATGATTTGGAGATTCTATACATTTGGGGTTAATGTTACTAAAATAGTATTTTTATGTGGTGTCAAGTTTATTTTGGAGGCAGAATTCACTTTATAGCCATAAACTCTGGTCTTGTGTTTACAGAATCACTAATGGCCTAAGGGTCACTTAATATTTTTAGTTTTACTTTACTGGATTTTATAGGGAACATAATATGCTACGTTACATTTTCCCATTTGCAGTCCATGAATGTCTCAGGACAAATCTCTTGCAAATGTCGAGGGTCTACTGTAATTATTTCCAGTCTGCCCACTGAAACTTAGCAAACGGGTAGTACCCTGGCGTTTCCATTCTGACAGTGACTTGGGTTGGAGGATTAATCGCCAAGAAGAGCAGAAGAGCTGAAGCTTAACCGTTAAGATGGGCATAAATCCTAACCCACATCATATGCTTTTTTACCAGTTGGCTTTGCAGGTCACTATGGGCCAAGTTATGCCCATCATCACTATACTTAACAGTGTTGGACCCTAATTTTTCACACTGTTATGAAGTTATGCTAACAAGAAGCATGGGTATTTAGGGACAGACTCAAGCCCACGCCTTGGGCTGACTGCCATCACTTCTTCCTTTATCAAATCACTTTCTAGAACTCTCTGCCCATCTAGAGGCAGACCAGAAGGTTTATCAATATGGACAAGATTTGCAATCTGGGAAGTGAATGTGGGTAGGGTGAGGGCGTGGATTAAAATTGAGAATTTTTGTGTGGTGAAAATTGAATAGTTCAATAGGTGAAAGTTAATAAAATTCATAATTCTCCCTAGGAAGACATTACAACAGATATTTTTTTCTTAGCAATTCAGAAAAAGAAAAATGACAAGTGTGAGTTCAAGTATAATATAAAGGCTAATTTCAGAATAAGAAGCATCTCAGTACTCCTCCAAAATGTAACCTCTATGTGGAAATAACAGTTATTTTTTCAGTAAAAAAAAAAAAAGCATCATTAATTTTAAATCAAGGAACAGTTTATATTTTTAAAACAGTATATATTTGTTCCATTTAATATGTGGAGATGCTATCAACAAGATTGAAACAGACCGACTACTTGAAATTTGAAAAGGGCAATGTCCACAGTGTTCCCCTGATACTATAACAACGGCAGGTCAAACTTTTGTTCCTCTTGTCCTACAAACAATTTTCAAGCCCACGCTCAATAAATAAATTTGGTCTCAGCACTCCCAATCAGGGCCGCACAATCCCCTCAGTAGCAGACCTATGATAAATGGACTTATTTTCCCAAATCAAACACTTGAATTTAAATTCAGATGAGTTAATGCAAAGGTCAACATTGTAATCAGTTCTTTTGATCTTTATAGAATTTCTGGAGTAATACATAATAAATCTGAAACAAGGCAATTTGCAGCTCTGTATGTGTGGCTGGCAATAAAAATCTTAACGATCAGAGCCTTTATGTACTTAGGGAACGTTTTATAGTAATGGCCATGGTGAGAGCTTCAATGCATGGGAAACAATGACAATAGATAACCCTGGGAGACTTGATTTCTTGATTGTCTCTACAATTTATTTTATATCCGTATTTATATAAAATCTTAATGAATGCACATCTCTGCTCATTGTGCTTTTTGAAACAGTCCCTACTTTTTATATAAGCACCTAGTTTTGAGTTATATGTTGAACATAAAGATTGCTAAGGATAAAAATTAACATATCAGACTCAACCTAAAAAGTTTCCATGCTTAAATTAGAATTACATTTCCTTGGTTTTTTTTTTTTTTTTTTAAAGACTGATAAGGAAAGTACAAACACAAAGAGGTTCAGGTGCTTTTTAAACTGAAATTTAAGAAAGGAAGGAAGGAAGGAGGGAGGGAGGGAAGGAGGGAGAGGGGAGAAAGGAAGCAGGAAACGGAAAGGAGAAAGAGACAGATGAACAGAAAGCAAGTGAAAGGACCCACAGCTAATGCCACCTCTATGACTGGCTACTGGGTGCCACTGGGTATGTGGCTTCAAGCTGTTCCCTTCCCTCATGTGGCTTAGAATCATCTAATAACAATTTCTCCCAAAGCATTAGAGTCCCTGGTTTTTCAACAAAACACTACATGATTATGGGTAGAATAACATGAAGTTTTATATTGATAGCAGTGACGAATAAGAGCCTGTTTTTTTCATTCTTTTTTTTTTCCTTTGGTAATACAGTGGTGATTACTCCTCTCTAAACAGTAAACCCATTTTGTCAACATTATGACAATAAAGTGCACAGTGCCTGCACCACACCGCTAGTCTTTTGATTCTGACTCTAGTTCATGAGGATACCTTGAAACATTCTGGTGATAAAAGGGTTTCAGTGAGTACTTTATTTACTTAACATTCAAGAGAAGCCTTTAATGAAATGGATAATATAAAAAAGCATTCTGATTTGTAGCAGTGAGGGACCTACTGTCCACAATATTTGAAGCACTTATCCTCAAGGACTATGTAGCTGAAGAAGAAATTATTTTTCAAAAAGCCTCCAAGTGTCATTTAGTATGTGAGTTTCCACAATCTCTCTCTTCAGACCATCCCAGAGGTAATGACCCCCAAATCCACTCTTGTTGTAGCTTCTAACAATGAGGCTGAAATAGAATCTCCCACAATGAGTTACGGTAATTTGATTTTCTGGCGAGACTCAACAAAAATATCGGTATTAAAGAGGCCAAGCTGTCCTGTGTCCTCGGGGCATGACACTTGCGACTCTTAACTGATCCAAACGCTACACAGGGTTTGGCTCCAATGCTGGAAATTTTGCAGTTTGGAGGCCAATATATCCACAGCTTCTGCAAGAAATTCTTTCCTTGATAAGCAGATCGGATTCAAATCCACCAGCTCCTTCTGCACACCACTGAACTGTCATGACTTCTATCATTCTAAGCTTTGATCTTTTAAGACAGAGAAGAAAAACGTGACTTATGCTGAAAATTCTATCAATTTCTTCCAAATTCTGACTTTATTTCACCAACAGACCTACACTGCTTTGTTAATCTCTGATTCCACTGAACTCAAGACAATCCAGCAGTAAGAAATGACTGGGTTTCTGTCTTCCTATGACAACTCCGCAGCTCTCTGGTTTTCTTCCCCTGCAGTTTCAAATTTACAGTATACAGATGTCCTGTCATTGTAGTTAAAAAGTGCAGGCTTGAGAGTCACTAGGGGTCTGACAAGTTGAGTCTCTCACTGCCTGAAAATACAAAAAGTCCTTGGTCTGAGAAAAGGGATCATTCCATTTTTCTTTCCCCATCAAGTTTCTACCAGGCAGTCTATATTAAGAAAACAAGCAAACAAAAATCATGAAATTTAAGCTTCCATATTTTGTTCAACCTCATAATTATGTACCTTAGAAACTGGCAATAGTTAGATGCTCACATACAGAGACAATCCAATTCTCTTCTTAATCCATGCAAATATTTATTTATCCCTACTATGTGTAGGAAAATGGGTTGAATAACTCATTACAGCACATAATAATCTGACCTGCAAGTTCACTATACAAACCTTTCAGGTAAATGATGCAGTGGAAGTGAAGAAGATCCAAGTTTCATTTGAATAAAATGGTAAAACCTCTTTCATAAGTTCTATTTTAGGTATTCCGTCTGGGCAGAGGGAAGCAGTTTCCCATATAAAGACCAAACCTCCTGAGTTTTCTTACTAAGCATGTCCTATGGTCCAACTATATCATGCATGCTCAAAAATGATGTAAGAACTTTCTTTCTGGTAAAAAAAAACTCTAAGGGGGGCTATATATCCTGAGGTCAAGAGGGTCTAGATTATACATATAAGCCTTGTTTCTTAAGGTAACACTGGCTGGTTTTAGGCTGATGGTGGTGAACATCTCCTGCTTGGGTAAAACTATCTATTTCTTCTTCTGACAGTAGTACCTGGTGTTTTCCGCATGAGAACACCCTTCTCCCAGCCTTAGAGAACGAGGTGCGGTGCGGCTGCGTCCACATCCCCAGTCCACACCTGGACAGTCACGGTTTCCATCCCATGTCTACTGTACTCGGTTCAGAGACGTGGACATGACAGTCCAAGTCATGAAGAATCAATTCTAGGATATTTTTGGAACAATCTGGAAGAGAAGATTCCTCTTCGAGGGGCGAGGGGGAGTATTCCAGAGGTAAGCGATAAGCTTCCGGTGTTCACAGCCATTCTGCCTCCGTAAGCTGGGGGGCCTGCCTGAGGACGGAGTCAGCCCAGGGAAAGCAGAGCCAGGGGTGATAGGAGTTAGAGTTGGACCCAACGCCACTGCCGCGGAAGCCTCTGGGTCCAACACTGTATTTTCTGAGCCAAAAAGTTTCCTTCTTCTTAAGAATAAAGCAGGCTGAATTGGGTTTCTGTTTCTTGCAACGAAGAAAGCTTTAAGGATTAATACAAACTTCCTAAAGTGGAAATGTCTGATGTTGCCGACGGTCCGGTCTTCTCCTCCAGATTCGCCAACATGGTCTTTTACTCTGCAGGCGTTTCTACCTTTCTTTAATCTTCAAGTGTTTCCGTTCTCACTGGCAGCCCAGGGCAGAACTACGCAGTGATGTTAGAGAGAAGCAGCCATCTGCACGTCTCACTAAAAGGGTAAGCTGGCGCAGGTGGCAGCTGGGGACAGGAAAGGGAACTGGTACTGCTGAGCACCTGCTGCGAGCCACTCGCTGCTTGGCTTGCTTTATGTACCTCGGTTCATGCCACGTTATTTCCTATCTGTGTAGTTTTGGGAAGGAGAAAGACGCAAGGACGAAGAAATAGCTGGTCAGAGACTACCACTGATCAAAATTCAGGACAGTGATGGTTAGGTGTGTCAGCTCTGAGTCAGCTTTAGAGCTATGTCTCAGACGCTGCGTCACTGCAAAGCATGATAATGTGGTTGCTTTTAATCCTCTCTATGGCTTGGTTTCCTCACTTATGATGGAAAAGATGCTTTAACCCGACTTACAGGAATAGTGTTACATCAAAACCAGTTCAGCCCACAGCTTCACTGGCCATGAACAGGACAAAGACATCAAAAAGTCAAGAAGAGCCACAATTACAACAGAGGAAAGAAACCAGATCAAGGCATGATTTTCTCAGCTTCACTAAGATTCTGTTAGCTCTGTAATGAAAATGGGCTGAAGTTAATACTTAGGATGTTAATACATCTTATTTGTATTGAGTATGTATAGTTACACTTGAGGACCTGACACCAAGCAGAACCCCACAGGGCCCTTCCAAGTAAAAAGGCCCCCAGGCCCCCGCCTCTTGTTAGCAGAGAAGCGAGGTCTCCCAGGCCTCCCCGAGTCACAAAGGAGCAGGCTCAAACAGTTAACGACCAGGACAACAGAGTCAGAGTCCCTTGGTGTCTGATGCACATCTGAGTTGTTTTACAGACAGTGTAACTGCCACCAGAGGGAAAAAGCTAACTGCATGATGAGCAGACTGCAGCCACTGCATGAGCTGCTCCACCTTGAGCAGGACTGAATCTACAGCCGGCACAAGTCCGAGGACTGGTCCCAAGACAAAACGGGGTCAACACTATCGCTCATCATAATCTGTATCTTTGTGGGCATCAGAGTAACTGTGGCTTGCCCTGCCCCTATAGTAAGCAGGCAACTAAAACTGTCAGCAAAAAGATGCTATAGACCCATGTCGGTATCCTCCACTCTAAGAATAAGGTGCCCTATGTCAGCATGAAGGAGTTGCAAAAGATGGATCTTCACCCATAATCTGGTAGAAATGGAATGATGACTGGCAGTGGGGATTTTTGTAAGCAGCTCTCAGCAAGAGGCCTTTTGTCTTGTCACATTAGCAAAGCAATATTATAACGAACCTTTACACCAGATGCCCGCAGGCTTAATTTAACCTCTAACCCAAGCACAACTTTCAAATCTTTCGATCGCACAATGCCATGCCTAACTTGTTGATTCTTTTCTTAGATTAAAGAATTAGAAGTGAAGAATAGTTAACAGATGACTAGATCTTTTCCCCAGCTTTCCCTTCAGTAATCTTGCCAGCTGTGTGTGTGAACAAGATAGCAAGAAAGAACAAGAAAGACCACAAGGAGTCACCAAGCCTGCACTCAGCAGGAGATGGTGAAGAATCTGACCTTCCACCTCGATGATTAACTGAGTTATCTTCCCCTTTTTCCCCTTAAAAACTTTCACGGCCGAGCAGAATCTTCAGAGTTGATTCCGGGACACAAGTCTGCCTTCTCCCCAGGTTGCCAACCTCCTGAATAAAGCAATCTTTCGTTTTCCAACCAACATTTGTCTCTTGAGTACCAGCTTTCAAGTGGCGAGCAGCTGAACCTGAGTTTGGTAACATAACTGTCTTTATGAAGTTCTGAAAAAATGAACTCCAGGTATTCTTATATTAGATATTTGAATAATTACATGTGCTGCAAACACTAAGAGACACCTGCTTCTCTGTATCTATGCAAAATAAAAAATAACAGTTGTAAAAAGAATACTTTGGATATTTCCAGCCTTTATAAAGTGGATTTAAGAACTTATTCATTTAATACAATTTTTATGGGACTTTTTAAAAATTTTTTGACCTAGATTGGGAGAGATCTCAGTTTAGTGATGTTCCTCCATTCTCTTTAAAATACAAACAAAACAACACTCTAAGAAGTTAACACCTGAGGAAGTCTAGCTGCCAGGTGCAAATAAACATGTGTCTTTGAATACAACTGCTTGTTCTTTCCCTCTTTCTACACAACCTTTATCTAATAGTACCTAAACACCTTCTTTCAAATTATTTAAGTTTGGGCTTAGTTTCTTCAGGTCTCTTCAAACAGCTCTCTGATCTAAGGCCAAAGTCTTTCAGTTCAATCATAGAACCATTTACTGAGTACCTATTATGGGCCAGGCACCATGATGTATTAATTCAGCTCAATTAATGACCAAATGATAACTGGTAATGCGGATGAATACTTTAAGGTTTTTTTCAATTTAATTATAAATTTATATTTCCCTTAAGGGTAGAGACTTTCTTCCCCCAGATATCTTGCTGCAAATATTAGAATATGTATTTGAAGACTGTCAGTCATGTCTAACATTTGGGAAATGAAGATGGTAAATGTTGCTTTGGGATAAAAATACTCCAGAAGCATTTAATATATTTCTGCTATAGCATCATATAGAAAGATCAGGATCCCAAGAGAAAACTTCATTTGATTTGATATCTTCCTTTTCCATCTTTGACCTTATGATACAAATGAATGGTTTCTTCCACCCGAATTACAGTTCACAAAAGACGGTTCAAAGAGAAACAATGAGACACTTCTGGCCTCTTGTCATTTGTTCACTAATTTGTTCATTCATCACTCAACAAGCATTTACTGGTCACTCGTATTGCTTAGTAAGAGAAATCTACGCAGAGATACGCATGAGGATAAACAAGGGAAGAGTGTATTCAGATAAATCGAGGTAAGGAGTATACAAAAAACCTAGAAGGATTTCTTAACCAGCAAGTGAATCTAAGAACTAACTAGTCCTATGCAAATTTAGAGGAGTTCAAAACAAGGGAAAAGTTTCATGACTGAAAACTTTCATTGCATTTAGGTTCATAGGTTAGCTGGGTGCAAAACAATCATGCTTTACTTGGATGCCAATTGCTTTAAATTATGTGCAAACAAAATCAAACCTCATTTCCTTCTGATTAGTTCTTTAATGGGAGAGCTCTGCAAGGAATAACTGTCTATTTCCAGTTCAGTTTCCTATCTTCCTAAATGTCCATCTCAAAATGCCTCTTTCTTCTCTCCCTGAATACTTAACATGTTCCTATTGTACCCCCACAAATATCAGACTTTGAGGAAGTACAGCTTAGTGGCAAGAGCCTAGGTTCTGGAGCAGGAAGACAAGAACCTGTTAGCTGGACAGGGAGTGAGTTTTTAATCTCTCTAAGCCTAGGGTTCCTCAATGATTAATATCTATTTGTTTAGGCTGTGATGAGGATAGAAGACATGTAATTACCTAGCTAAAAGGACCAGCCATAGAGTTGATGTTCAATAAAAGACAATAATAATAATGATGCTAATTTCTATTATTTCATTTATATACCAAATATTTATGGATACCTGCTCAGTGCCGGGTAGTGATTTGACCGTAGGGACACAATGGTGATCAAAGTAGACAGTCATTGTTCTCAAAGTTGCCATTCCCATGAAGGGAGATCAACTATAATCACGTGAAAAAAAAAATCTGAGCTACTGTTAAATATGAACAGATTATTAACTGTAATTCTTTTTAGTGAAGCATATTCATCCACAATGGAAAGTCAAATTTTCTTGTTACCTTCTCAGTTTAAAAAAATGACTTAACAAAAATCTGATAAATAAAATGTGTTTAATAACTTGTTTTGGAAATAGAAACCCACAAAATAAAATTTATTTCCAAAAATAAGGTATAGCTTACTTTGTACCGGAAATAAACTAATTTTACAAATGTGACTTTAAAGCCATTTTTACTTCTATTGGCCAGTCAAAAATGACTGTCTGCTTTGTATAATCTTAGTGAACAAATATTTTCACTGTGAGCAATAAAATGTGATATTGAACTGTATCTTTGTAATTATATATTATACTACTATAATTATTTAAATACATGTAGGAAGGCAAGTAAAACTGTGATAATTAAAATATGCAATTACATGATTAGTAAGTGTAACTACATAGCATACAATCAGAGATGTTACAGAGAATTTTTGCTTACATGGACAGATAATTTTTCACGTACTTCTATGCTATATTATAAATCTCTAAAAAGATTCATAGTTTGAAATAATATTTTATTTTAATTTAAATCATTCTAGAACCCCCAACTTCTTAAGAAAATAAAGTAAAGAATTTTTCACTAATCCATACTAAAACAGAGAAGCAGGGACTAGTCAGGAGTACAAATCTAGCAGGTCAGACACAGAAAAAGATGTATGGTCAGGAAACGAAGTTTGCTCTTTGTAGGCTGTGTGGGCGTTTCCACTTGGTGCCAAAGTTACCAAACAGCAAATGCAGGGTCTCATAAATTAGTCCATTTCCCTCTCATGTCAGTGAAAGGAGGGGTCTCTCTAGGTCAGTGTTCCTGGAAGCACTAGCATCACTTGGGAACTTGCTAGACATGCAAATTCCCAGACCCTAACCCAGACCCACTGAATGAGAAACCCGGAGGGCGGGGCCCAGCCAGTCCTGGTTCACCCCGCCATCCAGGGGAAGCTGACGGACAGAGTGAGCGCTCTGCTCCAGGTGAACGAAGTCAAAGCATCAAGACTGCTATTCCTTTCTGCTGTAACCTTGAAAACCGCGCCCCAAAAGCTCCCTTTGCCAAGTAGTTTAGCAATCTGAGCCATCAACTGAGAAACAAGAACACAAATGTAATTCTATGTTGTATTTGGAGCAATCATGTCTAATGATTTTTAAAAATGTTGTTTCGGAAATCATGTTAAAGAATTCATATTCAATAACGCAGTAAAAGGCTGTGAGAGAAGTGCTATTATTAACACATTTTACAAGGGGAAAACGAGGGTTTAGTTAGAGGAGTTTCGTAACTTGTATACATGGCCAAGTGGCTGGGAAATAAAATAGCACGTTTGAAGATCACGAAATAACTACAGTCATTCACTATCACCCACTTTCACTAATTATTTAGTTTTCAGTTAGCACAGTCTTAGATGACATTGGAAATATTTCTCAGCATTCAATGTTAAGAGCTTTCTTAAGAAATTAAGATCAATTCTTAAATAATATCTCATTCTCACATAACTGACACACCCACAGCCCAAACTGATGTGTATGGATAAAACTTCACATACTCTTTAGTTTCTGAAACAACCTGAACTAAAGGACCCCCTTTACACACACAGAAGACACAAACACATTGCTGTCCTTAGATTCTTAAGCAGGTTCATACAACGTATCCATACACATACTTAAACTCTTCTAAGTGTGGTCATATCTTTTAACTTAGTAACTTATTGAGATGAAGGTGTCTGTGGCCCAGTACAAACTCCTTACTCGTGCACCTGTTCCAGAGGCAGCAAAGGTAGTGAAAGAAGCCACAGGAGGGCAAAGGGAGAGGAGTCCACGTTCAACAGGGAATTTCAGCTGGACAGTGATGAAAAGTCCATATGTTACAGTGCGACCATAAATTATGTGAGAACGAATAGTCAGGTCACAAAGGAGTTCCAAAAATAGGCTGAAACTGCTCATGGTCCAAAAACAAATTGCCTAAATTCCAATATGAGAAAAGAGTGTTCTTGACACATATTTTCATGTGGCCACTACTGGGTAAGGCTGGCTCTACAGAGATGAAATACAATATACTTTAGCTTTGAAACTGTAAGTTGTTATTCCATCAAGACACTAAAATGCACAGAAATCTGCATGAGTCGGGTGCCTCAAGGCTTACAGATTTATTATGAGGGCAAGACAAAATGAATGATGGCATGTCAGCTGGCCTGAACCCTGGGAGTGAACCTGCATTTTGGAGAAATGCAAACTTCAGAGGTCCTACCTTTTAATCATCTCAGGAGTTAAAGTGAATTTGAATTATATAATGATCGGTTTATCTAAAAAAAATATATATATATATATATATATATATATATATATATATTTAAGTGATAATAGGAATATCCTAAATCAAAAGCAAGAGAGCTTAAAGGATTCCACTGTCTATTATTAACAAGTTCATTTGTCTTAAAGGCTGATACCAGATCTAAAATGGTCAGAAATAGCCCAATGACGTTTTTCCTTAATAGGTGGAAAATAAACAGGGATTAAAAAAAGGTAATAGAAAACATACTAAGAGGATGCTTAGGTCTTTATTAAAGATGGCTGTGTTTAATAGAAAGGGAAATCAATCACCTAAATCTGCAGCTCCTAAACCTGCAAATGTTCATTTTAAGAACATCATAATCACAGAAGAGACAATATACAAAACACATAATTAGATGGTCTTCATAAATGAATGCTCAACAGACTATATTTTAAAAACTGGATACGCCTCTAAGGGGTAGAACAATCAATCCAAGAATAATATTATATTGATTAAGCTTATCACAGAGCTAAAATGTTGAAGGATCAAAGTGAATATGGCTTTATTTGAAATCAAACAGCATTCAGTTGTCAATTTTGACAGAAATGCCACAGGCACATTATTAGATTATATTTCAACAACCAGGTATTTAGGGAATATTAAGTGATGCTTTAAAGAATAATTTTAAAGTTCCAACAAATTTTTGCACTACCTATATTATTGTTTTGAAAATTAAAAGCAGTAAGTTGTATTATGTTGAAGGAAGTATATGCTATTATTCAACATAAACTCAGGATTCAGGACACAGATTTCAGCTGTGATTCAGGTCATATTAAAACTATGTTCTTATTTGGAAAGTCATTTGTTAACAACAGAAAACCGAAAAGTAACCAAAAGCTTTCAAACAGGGTAAAAATGTTGCACTACCAAGAGAGAACCAAGCAGTGTAAAGCCATATTGTCCCACAGCATGAAGTGATCAGATACCTGCCTAAAATGATGGACAGCTCTGGCCTAGTGAACAGGCAAAAAAAATCCCATTTACTCTCATCCAGATGGGACCAACTGGACGCTTCAGCGCAAACAACTCATCCTTCTTCGGACCTTCTTGTCCAGCTCCGGAGCTAGCTCCAGCTGATAATGATGAATATCAAGGCTACAGTAAAGTGGGCGACAACAGAAGCCTTGTTATAGCTGCCAGTCTTCCGGTCTTGTCATTATTACACATTGAAGATTTATTTGAGTTTACTGTTGTGCACAGGGTCTAGCCATTTGCAATTCATCACTTACTACAGAAAGTTCAAGATAGTGGCTGAAGCTATAATTGCCACCTCCACCTGCTTCTGGAAATTATGAGGTCACTTAGCTAGGGCAGCCCAGTCTTCACTGAGCCCCAAAAGTCACAGCAGCCTTTAGGATAAAATACTGAGGCCCTCTCTTCACTTGAGCATCTCCTGAGATCACATTAATAATGCTACATTGCCTGGCAATTGATTAAATTGTATCTACAGTACAGCCGGCTCTTTGGCAAACCCTAAAAGGTTACAGCTATAGGAAAGAAAGAATGAAACTATTAGAGCTGCCACAATTTGAACATTATTATTATTGTAAATGCTACAGTTACCATGTGTTTGATTTAGGAATATACAAACCCATTAACAAGGCACATTTCTTTTATTTAATCTGATACAACCTTCTTATATCAGATACCAAACTAGTCTAAACTGCAAATCTGTTTTGGAAGCAGGTGGAATATAAATCCTACATAAATTTTTTAAAACACTAGCACTTAGGTAGAATTGGTAGGAGAGCTAAAATCACAGGTAAAGACATCATACTGTTTCTATTCAAGATATTTAAAAAAAAATCCTCATACATTTGGGATACCAGTATGTTAGATGAGTTTGACTCAGAAAGAAAAAAAAAAGGCCATAATAAAAGTAACCATTTTTATCTTTAAATTAAGGCTTTTCTCCTATATTTATTAGTTTTATTTTTTTAAAGATAAAAGCTTTTTAAATTTTACCTCCAAAATTGTTGGAAAACTTTCTGAGAGCTTTTGCTTGTACATTCAAGGTTTTACCGCTTCAAGGAGTAGAAACTTACATGATTTCCAGTCTTCTAAAATGTATGATTCACTCACCAGTGTACAGATGGCTTGAAAATTTATGACACCTGAATCTTTTCATACTTGGTATTATGCCACTGCTGGGTTTCTACATCCTCACTGTTAATGGATTTCTAAAACCAAGATTTATTGAGATAGGTATGTTTTTTGTTCCAGGTCCTCTTTTAAAAATCAACTTGGCAAGTAATACAGAAAAAAAGGTAAGCTAGCATCATAATTTAAAATAAAACCCTAGCTATTTATAAAGATTGTCTATATCTTATTTTATTCCCCAGAGTCTAATGATATCCAATGATTTCATTTTATAAGATTATAGAGGAATCAAAGTTCTAAGTGGAAAGTTTCTGTCTGAAAATTCTTTACAACTGGTTTCATATATACACAACCATAGCACACTGAACACAAGGTCAGCCTGAGGGGACATATTCCCCACTTTGTTCCTAATTCTCTGTCAGGGTATGAAGGTTTGGATGCAATGATGCATTTTCACTACCCAGGGTTTGGTCCCATTTTGAGTCTCACCCAGACTCACCTCAGCAACACTGTGAGGTGAGAAGTGGAAATGCTCATGATACTTCTTAATCAAATTGTTCCTCCAAAACCATAACCATAACATCACTAAGGTAAATTAGCACTTCTGTTAGCTGTCCTGGGTTGTCACTGCCTGGAAGGCTGCAGAGATCTGGATGCTGAAAGCCATTCTCCTCCTCAGTTTCTCCCTTGGTTGACCACTACCTACCTATTCTAACAGCTGATAGGAAAAAAGCCAGATGGCCTGGCAGGAAAAGTTCACAAGCTAAGATACTTCTACAAATGTGATGACTAACAGAATAATAAATTAAAGAAGTCTTTGCTATCCACCTCATTTAGAGAATCTTCATGATTCAAAAAAGAGACACTTTTCATTTGCAAATCAGATCCAGCAAATAAAACTCATATTTTGGTTAGGTGTTAGCTAGGGCACTCAGCAACAGAGATGGGGGGCTGGAATTCTGATTATGTTACACAGATTAATTACATATGTTTGTTAACTAACATCTGCACTTCACCTAAACATTTATGAACTCCTTTCACGTCCTGTATCCCATTACAATCTTGTAAGGTAGGGATTACTATGATACCCATTTTACAGAAGGAGAGACTGAGGCTCAGAGAGGGAAAAGTTTTTCCCAGAGTCACACCACTGGCTAAGTGGTAGAACTGGATCCTGATCACAGGTCTTACTCCAAATCCTTTACAGGCAGAACAAAAGTCATTCAATTTGAAAATCCTTTGCTCTTTCCTTCCTTACACTGAAAAGATTTTGAGAGTATGCGACGAACGGATTTACAACTTTATATTTTCTCCAAGAAAGCTTATCAGTCCCCCCCACCCCAAGAACATAAATCTAAACTACTAATGCAACAGAAACAAAAACATAGAAGAATAACATACATCGTTTTGCTTTTTTTTATAAAAGCTGTGAAATATAGTTTACATGGTTTATATTACAAAAACACATGACCAATTTATGGAACAATAACCCAGGCCAAGAACTAGAATGTTAACAAATTCCAGATGCCTTGGTCTGCATTATCACATTTACATCTTCCCCCTTCTCCTGAGGTAACAGCTACCCTGAATCCTGATTAAACCATTCTTTCTTATTCATTAGTTTTACTACCAGTTTATGTATCCCTAAATGGTATTGTTTAGTTTGCCGATCTTTGAACTTCATATAAATGGAATCATACTGTATGTATTTATTATTCTACAACTTGCTTTTTCCTTCCTGTGTTATATTTTGAGATTTATTAATGTTGATGCATGGAGCTATAGCTCACTCATTTTCACTACTGACACAGTATTGGATCTATACTCAATGAATATACCATAGTTTATCCACTCTCCTGCTAATGCACACTTATAAGTTTTTTGTCTAGGTTTTCATCTTACTACATCTACTACTGTGAATACTTTTGTATCTGACTCCTAGCACCAAGTGCAAAAGTTTCTCTAGGGCATACACCTGTGGGCAACTGCAAATTCATGAGATACGCACTCTTTGCTGGCTACTGCCTTTTTCTAAAATAGTTATACCAGTGTACACCGAGAAGCAATGTTTCTGGGACCCCATGACTCCTTACCTTGCTAACAACTTGTGTTGTCTGTTTCCGAGTTCTGCCCGTGTCATGAGTGAGAGTTTGTATCTCACTGTGATTTCAATGACAGTTCCAATATCAAACTGCCCATAACTATACCTAAGGTATTATTTTGAATTATAAAATTTTTCAGTATATGATATTCATGCTGTAAAATAAGCAGAAGACAAACTTTACTACCATTTAACAAGTTAATAAGCTGAAGACACAAGTTAATCTGCAAAATGCTTCTGAATCACAATCCACATCTTAAGATTCCCAAACTGATGATTTTCTAATTCACTGACTTTTTCAAAGCATTTTCCTGTTATCTCAGCATCTTGAACTTAAATGGTACTGATGATATATAATGGCTTGAGATTATTGTGGAAAAAGCACAGACTTTGGAGTCACACACACACAAAAATGATTAGAAACAGGGCTCTCTCAAGACTGGGTGCATAATCTTGGGCAAGCCATTTACCTGACTGAGCCTGAAAGTCACCTGACTGGTACACTGTGTATCTCTACTATCTTTAAAGGGTTTCTGTATGTAGGAGGTAGTATATTTAAACATGTAGCACTGGGCCTGACAGGCAGTAAGCACTAAATAAGTTATATATAAATTTTAACACTGAATACATATGGCTCAGATGTCTTTTACAAATAGGGTTTAAAATCAGACGTCAAATGTACAAATTTAATTATCTGCTCTTGTGCTTATGTGCACAGTAAGAGTCCTTACGATGACTAAATGCATCCAACTGACTATCAGAAAGTCAAGAACCAACCTAAGGACTCCGACAGCCATCCTGACATGTAACTGACATTCTTTAGCATCTCTGCTTTTAAAAATCAAACTCTGGTGTCTGTCCTGTTTAGAGTTCACAGATTCCACCCCCATCAAACCCCAAAGACATTGTGGGCTATCATTAAAAGTAAACAAAACAAAAGACCACAATTCATCAACACCTATGCAAAAGCCTAGCTTCCTTTCACTGCATCTAAGTCTACCTGGTGGGAATCAAATCCTGTTCATCAAACCATTCAGTCTCTCTCAAGCACGTCTCCCTCCTCGCTTCCAACTGGCCGTTCTGCCCAACACTGCCACAGTAATATGTAAAAATCGTATTAATTTAAATAATTTAACAATTAATTAAAACTGCTCCAAATCTTGAAAGTTACAACAAAAATCCTATGAAACCAGTATAGTTACTTAAGAGCTGAGAAAACGGACGGATGAAGCAGTTAAATGTCATCTCTGGCTCATACAGCTTTAGGTTTATTTGAACTCCAGAACTGGAACCAGATCAGCTAACGCCTCGCACACCCCCCAGCCACCACGATAGGCCACGAGGTTATTATTCTAAACTGTAAACTTCTCTTATCTCCCTGCTGAAAATCCTTCACAAGGTGGTGAGAACTGATCTGATTCTGGATATATTTTGAACATACAGAGCCTTCAATGGCGTCCCTCTCCCTAAGACAGGAACAAATTCCCTTTTCTAATTCTTCACTGAGAGCTGGTTACCACCTTGCCCGAGTCCTATTCCTCACCATCTCCCACTTCACATTCTCCTCTCTGTTCTTAACAAAGGACCGTCCTTACCTTTATGATGAACACACGACGAACATACAGACTGGATTAAGAGAATGGAAAAAAGGGAAGTTAGAAAAACCTGACAGCCAAGCAGGATGAAAACAAGAGGGAGTGGGGTCCCCAGAGAGCCCAAGCTTGGGGGTGAGTGAGGCTGAGTGAGGGCAAGTGAGGCCACGCAGAGGATCTGGCACAAACCAGACACCATGCTTGGCCAAAGGGAGAACCAGACAGCGAACGCGAGCCCAAAAGGGAGTGAGAGCCGAAAAGCAGGCTGGCAGCACACTCGCCAGAGAGTCAGAGGTCGAGGGACACAAAGACCCAGAGACAAGAAGAGGTCTACACTCCCCAGTGTTCAGTGCCTGGCCTGCCTTTTCTTCTTTCTCCCACCTCCTGTTCCCGGTTACTCCTGCTTGTCTTTCAAGGTTCGGCTCTGAAACCTTCTGCCAAGTTCTCCCCACACCCACAGGGGGACACACACACCGCCGTTCTGCTCTGCACCCCAAAGGATCCTGTCCCCACTGCGCCCCCGCACTTAGCAACCGGTTTCGGAAATCTCCCTAGGGCTTTCTTCAGCATTCAAATGCAGGTTCCTTAGGAGGGCTTTTCCCCTCTTTAGTCACCAGCGTCTTGCTGATGGTAGGTTCAGTAAACTGACAGATTCTAGTTTTTCAATTTCTCTAGCAAATGTTTTTCATAGAGAAGATAGAAACACATGGACCTAATCTCACTTATCACACACACACACACATTTTCTCAAACACATTTTTCTTTAATCAATATTCAGTGTTATCAAATAAATCATTAAATGATTGTATAACTCAAACATTCTAAATCTAATGGCCCAGCAATCATGAGCCATGGTTTCTGCACCTGCTGCATTTACAGAAGAGTTTCTCTACTGTCGTTGAAGGGACAGATAATTCTTTGCTGTGGGAGGCTGCCCCGTGCCTTTCAGGATGTTTAACAACATCCCTGGTCTCTCCCCACTGATGCCAGCAGCACCACCAATCCCTTGTTTTGACAACCACAACTGTCTGGTCTCCCAAGGGGGCAAAATTGCTTGTGCTTAAGAACCACTGACGTCTAGTAATTTTCATTTTCTTCAGGCACTAATCAGTTTACACTTTCTCTCCATATAGGATAGCTCCATTTTAAGACCCTAAATTTAAACCTGACATAGACTGTGGTATGGACTTAGGAGACAGGGTAGGGGGAAAAAGCTCAATTAGCCCAAACTTCATTTCAAAAGGCGAAGAAATACCAGAATACCAGAAGTCTGAAAAGAAAGTTTTAAATGTGTCACTAGGTATGGTGATGGACACTAACTAAACTTATTGTGGTTACTGTTTTATAATATATACCTAATACTAACATGTTATATGTCAATTCTGTCTCAATGAAAGAAAGTTTTGATACCATGAGTAATTCCATGCACTTTTGGAAAAAACAGAAAGACACCAAGTGTGCACTATTTACACCTTTTTTGATAGCTGCAGTTTTCAAAGTCATTTCTGCGATACACCTGAGTTTTTCCTTGCAGGCAGAATCAAACTAGACGTTTAAAATGACAACCCAACATGGGGGTAAATATCTGCATCTGCTACGAAACTTAATAAAAGAATCACAGACACCACTGCTTTGCTGACAGGAGGAGCTTGGTGTCATTAGAGCCGAAGAAAAGGTTTATCGAAAGACATATGCACAGCAGTCACCATAATAAATCTACATTTGGAGAGTAAAAAACTGAAAAATACGTAGCATTTCAAGCAGAGGGAAGATTTACGATGACATTTGTCCCTGGCATGGGTAGGTGTTTAATGCATTTCATGCAAGCCCACCATGTTCGGCTGAAGTCCTTCTCTTTCTGTCCACCCCCCCCCCCATTTTTTTTAAACTGCATTACTTTTTTCAAATTTTTGATCTGTGCCAAGTTCATTTCCAGACTGGATCTCCACAGACTGGTATATACTTCCTCTTCTGCCAAAGGTCTTTCCCCTCCCCGTTTTCTTCTGGGAGAACTGCACGCATCTGGAAGACCACTGAGAGTTTGAGTGGCACACCTGCAGACTGACACCCACCAACTGCAACATCATCTTTATTCTTGGCCCCTGACAAGTGTATGAGACAGAGCAGAGTGATGACATGGGGTGCTCAGCTCAGACACCCCTCTCCTGCAGGGTATGGTTACGTCTTTGCTTTGCTTTGCTTTGCTTTTGAACTGTCCCAGAGGATCTTTTCAGGGCAGTGCCAAGCCCTTAATTAGGACAGAAAATTCCTCTTTGAGGACTGTTTCCAGTTTGGGTTTCTCCAAGCTGGAATACTGGAATTTCAGAAAAGAATCCACCTCTTCTACCAGGTATGCTGAGTCTGGACCCTTCCTGGGCGTACACCTGTTCCCCTCCACACAGGGGAACTCCGGCCACGCCAGTGCGCTGGGAACTGGATGACTCCGGCAGCTCCCAGTGACTGGAACATGCTCCAGTGTGGAGGGAGGGGACGAAAGGTCTGGAAATAACACTGCAAAGTGGCATCCAAGGATGCCTCTTTTTAAAATATATATATGCATTTTATACTAACTTTATCAGCAGCTGCAAACAGAGTACTAGTAATAATGTTATGTGGAGTAAGTAGAGCAGACTATTTTATAATTTTTAAAGCAGTGGAAATTTTCCTAATAAATTCTTGCTCAGAACCCTGAGGCTCAGTGAACTGCTCTGACTGGCGGCAGGCTGGATTCCTACCCCCTGCCGCTTCCTGGCACCTTTGCTAGGCCTGGGGCAACTGAGGCTCCGGGGAACACAGCTGGAAAACCACTAGGACAGGAAAACACTGATCAAGAAAACGTCAGGCCTGGTCTTAGGAGCGTTAATGGAACATAACAGATGAGAGCAACAAAAACGGACTTAGAGCCAGAAGGCTGGTAGGCGAACCACAGGACCACGTTTACTAGCTGTCTAATCCTGAAGAAGTGGGTCAACTCACCCACCTGCCAACTCACCGACCTGCCGTTTGCTCATTAATGAACTCGACAGACGTGTAAGCCCAAAGCCAGGATCTGATCAGGATCAACTGAGTTACTCACTAGCAGTGCGATCCTGAATAAGCACTTCTCCCCTCTGTACTCCAGTTTCTTCATCTGTTAAAAACGGAGGACACGATCCACCTCCCATGATTATTGTTTAACGATTCACTGAGATACTCGGCATATACACAAATGGGAAAGGTTGGCTATTCCTTCTCCTGTTTTCTAGCAGTAACCTTTCTAGACTTTTATAGCATTTAAAATAAAAGTATTATAAAATATTTCACAACACACTGTTTTTGTTATAGTATTAACCTTTTGTTATTACTGTTACTGATAATGACCCTAGTTCAGTTGCTAAGTTGTTATGGGGTTTCCACTGAGTTCTAGTCTGCCCTTAGATTCCAAACTGTCCCCATTTATCTGTTTTTGTTTGTTTGTTTGTTTTTAACGGAGGTACTGGGGATTGAACCCAGGACCTCAGGCATGCTAAGCATGTGCTCTACCACTGAGCGTATGATACCCTCTCCCCTGCAACTTATCTGTTCTTGACTGTCAAACTTAAGCTATCCCATAGGGAAGGGAACCTCCCCTTTCAACTACTTTTGTTTAATAATCTCGGCTGGAATTCCTTTTCAGAATTTCACATTAAGCCAGGAGATTCTCCAACAGAGCAACAATTTGTCCATTTATCTGACTATAGTTACACAGCCGCTGAGTCTCTTCTTTGAGACAGTAAATTACGTCTAGTGTATCTTCAGGAACATCAACAATCACAAAAAGTAGTTACACCATTCAACCCTTCAGATTTTTACTAAACAGAAAATTTCACAGTATGAATGCTGCCTCGTGGACGGAGTCACACACAGTTAATAAGACTGGTTCTCAGGTGAACAAACATCCTTCTTTCTACAAAGACCTACTAAGGTAGTGAGACAGAAAAGACTAATCAGCACAGCCTTAGTATCCAAAAAAGGGGGGAAATAAATATGAATTGTAACTCAATTGACTAATGAACAAAGTGATTTTTTCTTATTATTTGAACTCTGACACTCAATTTTCAATACCTAAAAAAGCCTAAATTTCCAGAAATTAAAGAAATAAAACAAATACATTTTGACTGAACATAAATGACAATGTTCTACAAAATAAAAAGTAAATTAGGATTGCTATCTCCTTTAATGACAGTCTATACACATGTCAGAAGAGTGAAGAGAGATTCAAAGAAGGAAAAATGAAAAGGATAATTTATTCCAGAGTAATTTACAGATAGAAAAGAATGTTGCAAATTACTCAAACAGTTCAAAAAGTTTCTTTAATACCTTACTTGAAGTCTGATAAAAAAAAAAATCCTCACTTAAAAAAAGGGTAACATTATTTGCAAACTGAGCAAGAGAACCCGATGATAGCCATATATAATCAGTTGTCACCTTGCAGCTCAATTAGCCCTCATGTAAAAACGAGGCATGTAAGGAGAAATGAGGTTTTGACATTATCTCTGCCAGCAAGATAATTACACAGCCTTCATTTAACAGTAGGGCAACACTACTGTAGCAACAAATTAACTCAGCTCCATTTGCAATTCATGGTGTGTTTTCTCATTTAATACCATTTGTCTTACCCCAAGTGAATGTTTCCATTAGTTTTCTCTAGCACAGCAAATACTCAGTTTGACTCCACACATTACATCACTGAGTCGATGCTTACCTCCCAGCAACTCTTTGAAAGTATATTCAAAATGCGACCCAATGTCCCGTTTGTCCATTTCAGCTACAATTTTTCTCTGGTTTCTGGCCAAATGTTACAGTAGGCGTATCTGTGTTCAACAATCAAGGACATAAAGTTCCCTATGCCTACAATTGATTTTAGAGGAGTTTTCCCTTTTCATAAAGCAAAGTCAAGAAAGAAAGAAATAAGGCTAAGTTCTAACCTGGGTACAAACATATATAAGGTTATTAATATATTTTTAAAAGACATTTTAGGAGAGAGAACTTTTTAAAAATGTTAAGTTTATATATATAATAACTTAAACAGATGAATCTGTAACTGTTTTATTTGCCTTTTCATATTTTACATTAAAAGTTTTCCTTGGCTTGAATTTAAAAGCCACTCTATGCCCATAAAAGTAGGGATGACTGGGGAAAGTTTTTTAAAAAA
Organism: Camelus bactrianus; assembly: GCF_048773025.1. Classification (NCBI taxonomy): domain Eukaryota; kingdom Metazoa; phylum Chordata; class Mammalia; order Artiodactyla; family Camelidae; genus Camelus; species Camelus bactrianus. Next base: position 11,464,351 of record NC_133561.1, read on the forward strand.
AGGAAGAGAGGAATGTTTAAAGGGTCATGGGCACAGAAAATAGGAACTCTATGTCATGAATAGGCCTGTCATTAAATTTTACGTTCATCTCTAAAAGGTAATACTAATTTGACTACTGATTCATTATTTGAGATTTTATATACCGAATTATTCACTGCTGACAATACAAGAGGCCCTAAAAGTCCTAAGAATCCTCGAGTCCCTAGAATTGCTTTAGTCCAAGAAGACACACCTATACAACGAATGTTGAGCTTCAAGCAATCAAATATACCAAGTCAACTGCATTTACTTATAACTAATGTATGTTAGTAGGAAAAAGAAGACAATTTAACTCTGTGTTATATGTGAACATATAAATACTCCAAAATAGGGAATTGCAATCTTTAAAAATAAACAGTCACTATTCTGCATGAAATTTAAGCAAATCCTTGAGGAGAAAAACAATACTTTCAAGACTTTGATTTCATTTATCACAATAGTGATTATCAAAAATACCTATGGAAAACCACACTGTTTTATACTCTCAAAGAATTAGAAACCAAAAAAAAAAAAATGTTTGCACTTCAAAGTTACATTGCTAAATGGTTACTTTAACATTATAAACTAGCAAATAAGTGTCCATGACATATTAGTTTTCTTTTTTTTTTTCTTTAACCTTTAAAATAATTCACCAATAGCTCCATACTCAAGTACCGTTCTAAGGAATAGATTTAAGGCCTGAAACATAACTGATAAACAAGATACATAAAAAAGAAATTTTATGTCCTGTGTTTTTCTGTGTGTTCTAACCAGCCTTACATCTCCAGTCAAAGGGATACAAGTGAAAGCAGAAACACAGATGGTAGTGCAGATAAGTACTATGGAGAAAAACAAAGCAAGGCCGTGAGATGGAGAGCTGGGACAGGGTGGTGTGATTTTTTTAGAAAGAGAATGCCTCCAACAGGTGCAGGTGAGTGGGAAGTATAGCCACTGGAAGAACGTCACAGGCCGTGGGGACAGCTAGGTTAGGGGCATGAAGGCAAGGGGACCGGTGTATCTGTAGAGAAGTGAGCAAGGAGACAAGGAGGTCAGAGAGGCTGGGGGGAAGGTTGGGGTGGGGAAGGGCTGGGCGGATGTAAGGTCTCATAAACTCCTGTAGGACTTCTGCTTTATTCTAGTGAGAAAGGAGGCCACCGGAGGGTTTCGAGAAGAGTCATGATGTGAAGGGACTTACTCCAACTTGGTCACTAGAAAAAACAGCACCACCATGTACTGTTCTAAGAAAAAGCTCCAGGAAGAACAGCGGTCAAACTTTAATATTAAGCCTAGTCAGAAGTTTGGCAACACACACTTCTAATTAGTTAAGGAATCGGTTTGATTCTGAGAAAAATACTAGAAGAAACTGTATCTGAAAAAAGAATATCTTCTTCTGTAATTAAAAGTTTTCTGAATAAAAAACACGATGAATATTTTCAATAAGTAAGCAAATTTTACAAAGCCAACATTTAAGATACTGGATCCAATGAGCTCAGGCTTTGAAAGTACACGTACGCTACACGGAATGAAACCAAGGAGGAGCACAGAACACGGGCACAAACTCATCCCAGTACCACAGGGCCGGCAAGAGCCCAGAATACACCGGGGCTGGTGAAAATGCTAAAGGCAAACAACTCTGGGAGCCTAATTTACTTCTGGCAATGTTTGAAGCAAGAAAAGTGAACAGAAAAGGTACAGAATCACTGCTTGGAGAATTGGTATGGATGACAAAAGGAAGGTGGAATTTATTTCAAATCCTTTTTATCTTCTCCAAAAGAAAAATGGTCTTCAAACTAAGGAGGTTAGGAGACCTACTGCTAAGAGAGAATTAAAGTCCAAGAGACAAGAGATATTAGAAGAGAGCGCCCAATTCTTTTAATAAGTCAAAATTCTGGGCTTGAGTACATTAAACTGGAAGGTATTAAACACACTTTTGTATATAATTTCAGAAGTAAATTGAGGAAATCTTTTCCAAACAGGAAAAATGGTGTTGAATTGTCTTAACTAGACTGAGTTTAAAAACTGGGGAGTGAAAAAAGTACAGCTGGAGCATAAGAGACCGAAAGAGTTAATGTTTAATCAACTAGCAAAATTCTAGAATAAAATGTAAAGCTGCTTATTTGTGAGATGAGGAAATGCTCTCCTCCTGCCTCCCTTCTATGCGTGGCTGTCAGAAAAAGGCAATCAGTAAGAATCAACAAAAGTGTACTAAGAACATTCCATTTTTACATTCTTTCCTGTTTTCTATCTGTTTACTGTGGGCAGCCAGGTCAGTGGATAGGAACTGTACTTTAGAAGTACTTTAATGTGAGCATGACTTTAGACAAAGTGTCTTCCGAGGTACCACTGGGGACAAGACAGGGTAATGCGATGCATTTTAAGCTAAGTTATCTAAAGAACAGCAACGAATGTCTCAGATTAGCCTCAAGGGAAGATCCTGGTAACTTACACTTGGCCATGCCTTTAGGAGAGTTCAGTTATTATTAAAACTAACAACGTGCATTTCAACAAACAAATATAAAAGTCATATTTAGATAAGAACAATCAGTGATACACAGTGTGGTGAAATTTTCTTGATTGTTAATCAAGTACAAAAGACCTAAATCTTTCGGTTTCCGGTGGTTATTGACATAATAATAAAACAATTGCTCAAATCAGTGTAATCTTTTGATGTTTCAAGGGAGGTATAATTTACTGAGCACCTACCACGTGTCAGGGACTTGACTAAAAATGTACCAGGTGCTTCATTACAGGCTACCTAATTCAGTCTTTACAACAAGCCCAAAAGGTAGAAATTATCATCGCCATTTTATACATAAGGATAGACTTACAAAGGTTCAAGATCAATCCGCTGATGGGAGCCAAGATCTGTCCAAATATGAGGCTCATACTCTACTCAGTACCGTATCTTAATAGACAGAGTGTCCTGTCCAGCTCAGTGTACTCTGTAGAAGGAAAATCACATACGTGGGTCCAGGAGGTCTGGTCACACGTTAATGTGTGTAAAGAAGGAGATAAAGGACCGTGGGAGAATCATGGAAATCGCTGTGATGTAATGACGTCTTAAAGTTAGGAAAACAAGTGTGCAGTATGGAGAAAATAAATGAAAAGCTACAGAAGAAAAATACGCATTTCTGACAGCAGAACCCTATAAGAGAATGAACGTAAGCTCTGGAACTAGGCAGACTTAGGTTCAAATCTTGTGCCTGGGACTTAACCAGTTATGTGATTTTTGAGTAGATTATTTAATCTCTTTCATCAGTAAACACATAGGCAACGATATTTACCTTGAAAAGGTATTTGAGCAATAAATGAGATAACAAATACGGCTCAGAACAGGTCCTAGAAAGGGAAACTGGTGTTCTTTCCTCTTCCCTTCCCCAGCTCAGATGCCTCTTCTACTCTGAATGCTTCTATAAATATTGTACTCTAGGCCAGAGAAAGAAGAAATGTATTGTTTTTAAACTAGTTCAAATTGCCAGGATCACATAAATATTCAGATACTTCAGATATAATCCTGGAACTGCATTTTCTTTGCATCTATAAAATGTCAAGAGATTTACAAACTAATAATCAACAAAGTGATGATAAGTGGAGGTAAAACTCTATTACATTCTTAAAGACTTAATGAGGACCTAGGAAGAAGACAGTTATCACTAGGGGCTAACATAGGTGCACTGAGCGTAAGTCCTGCCAAGAGAATGGCATTTATTTCACTGGCAATGTGACTGTCCTGCAAGGAAGATGGTAAAAATATGGCATATTGTAACATCAAAAGGGGATTTCACAATGTCTTTAGTAGAATTTTTTGTATTAAGAGTAAACTCTGTGGCTGGTAAAGAGTTTAGTTAGGTGGAATTATAGAGTTAAGTAACTTTTGGTAAAGAAAATTAATTTAACAGATTGGAATAAATTTGCAAAGGAATTTCCAATAGCAGCTATACTTGACTTCTTCTGGTTAGTCAATAGCATTATCAAACTACTGGAATGAAAAAACAGAAAGCTTGTTTCTTAAACTTAATGGTACAAGACCACAGGAGGTGGCAGAAGAAAAGCAATATCTACACACACACACACACACACACACACACACACACACACACACTCAATGCTCTAGAGAAAATGGGAGAGCTCTACCTTGACAGAAGTTTGTGTAAATCAGAGGTACTAGTTACAAATTCAAAGATATGCTCAATACAATGTTAGCTTAAATGTGATGTGACAGATCTCCTCTCTAGCTCCCAAATGAAGCATTTTTAGGCTGTTTTAAAGTAATTCATGTTCCTCTTCCAAGAGCAAAAGAAGAAAAATATCCCATGAATCTAATGGCATTTTACTTCTGGGTACCATATTTGAAGGACAGTAACATACAAGCACATTTATAAGAGAACAATCAGAAAAGTGAAAGGGCTTGGGAAAACATGAAAAATAACTAGAAAGAAATGAGCTGATCTAGAATGAAAAAGATAAGATGTAAAACTGTTTCAAGTATTGCCGGGTCTGTAATGCGGAAACTCTTAGTTCCTTTCATTAACCTGGTGTCTTTATACCTATCTTACAGGTGAAAGAACTGAGGCTTAGAGAAATTACACAGATAGCTAAACAGAAGAACCAGAATTTAAATTCAGGTCTTATGACCTTATTCTGTGTAATCCCAGAAGATGAAACTACAATCAACTATGTTGTGAAGACAGATTTCAAGTCACTATAAGGAAGAAATAAAAACAAAACAAAACTTAAAGTCTTATCTTATCATGTACAGAGTTTCCATGAAGCCTGGACACAAAGGCATATATATATGTCATTAAGAACAACTTTAATCTGTAAAAACATGTCTTCTGTGCTCCCAGACTTCATGGACACCTGGTATATGCTGAACCACCATCATACCAGCAGTTCCGTAGTCCCTTAATCTGCACACGACTCCAGTGAAAACACAGAATTGTACAAAACACTAAAATAACTTGCCCAAGGTCTCAGAGTGAATAAATCAAAAGCCAGAATTCAATCACAAGTCTTCTTGATTCTTTCTGCTATAGTTCTCCACACTGAAATTACCCAATGCTTTTTAAAAAATACCAGGAGTTCTGATTTAATTGATCTGAGATGAGGTCAGTTGTTGAGACTTGGACACGACTTCCCAACAGCTGGGCACAGATATGGCCACACAGAGAGAGAAAAGCTAGTTTTCTAGGGGAGGGGAAGGGGGAACAGTGAAAAATGAGAAGAAAATAGCCAATAGAGTGTTTAAACATCTTTATAAAAATAAAATCCAATGCAACTTTGTATCTGCTTAATCCGGACAAAATCCAGACATCCTGAGATCCAAAATATCAGGAAGTGCAAGAAGAAAGGCAGTCTGACACTAAAGTTCATGACCTACTCATCTAAAATATGCTTTTTAAACAAATAAAGTGACACTTTTAAAAGTCAAATACTGTAAAAGATTACTTGTCTTTTGCACAAGTGGCAGATCTGTTATCATTCTCATCATATTGAAAGCTTATCCAACAGATGCCCTCTCTGTACCCTCCAAATAGCTCTTTGTGCACTCAAAATTAACCCCACTATCACAGTGTTTCTTGGATTAACCAATGTAAGATATTTGAAGAGGGTCTTTGTTGTTGTAAAATGAGAAAAGTTGCATTAAAAGCATTAAAATAATTGTGGTCACTTGGAAGAAAAAAATCAGCAAAATACAGTGGCAGCATTTTATGTGAGCCATTCCTTACAAACAACTAATACAGTTTTCAGCTCTGTAATTAAAGAGATATTCTTTAAAATTGGGAAGTAATGTTAAGTTGAATGTCATCCCCTTTCTCCTAGAATGAATGACCTCTGATAAGTATCTGAACCATTTAAACACAAATACACATAAAATGTGATTTTTTTTTAATCCAACAAACACGAACTTTGCAGTGGTAAAAGCAAAGCAAGAATGATTTTCTAAATTTAATTAAAAAGAAAAAGACAGAGCTGACAAGCAGAGGAGTTGTCTCAACAAACTTTACAAGCTAGATATTAAAAAAAAGGAGTGTCATTTTTTGTTATAAGAGCCCAAGGTGACTGCTTATGTTTTGAACTGCTAGTTAATTCTAGCTGGAGCACAAATCTTGTCTTCTCTCGTAATTAATTCTCAGTGTCAAAACCGCTAGATGTCCTTTTCAGAATCAACCTATCCTGGCTGTTAATTATATTACAGAAATATGTTCAAATAATGTTAATGGCCTGATTCTACTGCTCACAGAACAAGGTATAGGTAAGGCTCAATTAATGACTTAGCTAAATATGTTTACTTAATTATTTGGCAGAGAACATGAGAATGATTTGCTTTTCATAAAAATGATACCCAAAGAGATGATTAAAAGAAAAAAAAGAAATACATGCAGTCTGGACAAAAGATAGGAACCACTGATTGAATATTAAGACAAATCCTGATTATTCTTACAAGTATGCATCACTGAAGTATTATTTCAAATGCTGAGAAAGTGGACAAATAAGAGAAATACAGTGACCAAGAAGAAGTCTTTTGAAGAGCAGCAATACAAAGTATGCCTTTTAAACATTTTTACATATTCTATCAATCACAATGGCCTTATTGCCTCAATGGTCCATATTTCCGTAAGCCCCAACCCAGACAGTGCTCCAGAAGCTGCCATGGAAATTTAGATGGAAACCAAGAAACCCGTAACTGCCCCAGGGAGAGCCCGGAGCTGACACAGTTGACTTGGAATTCCCCAGAGCCCCAAGACTAGTCTAAGTCCAGGAAGTGCCCTTCCACTGATGCCTGTGATGTGGAATGACATTCACTGACTGCATTTAATTTCTGGATGATTTATCTGCCTGTGGATAGCTGGCCTGTAACTTACTGGAGTGAGACAAAACAATAAACAAGAGTAATCACAGACCTTAAAAGAGAGAAGGGAAAAAACAAAATTGAACATTTCTGAGCATCTATGAGGGGCCAGTCATGCTGCTGGATACTTTACATATGATATATTCATCCAGCTTCTCCCATAAATAATAATAATAATAATACATTATTATTCCCATTTGCAAAAGCAGAAAGGTTAAGTAAATTGTCATTTATTGGCTCAGTCAATAAATGACGGGTCCAACCAGGATCTGAGTCCAGGGTCTTTTTGGCTCCAAAAAGCATGCTTTTATCTAGCAATGTATGAAGAAAAGCAAAACTCAAGATGACACTCAGGAGTAAGAAAAATGTAAAATTCAATCTCATATACACATACTCGGAATGTAAATGATGATTCCCCCTCCTTTAATTTCTGATAAATTTACACACATGTTTAAGAGTCTGGTACTTAACATGTGTTCTGTTTTGTTTTGTTATGTTTTTTTGAGGTCCGAGGAGTGATTGGATTTATAATGACTTCTGCACTTAGAAACATAACATTTATATGTCAAAAAAAAAAAAAAAAAAAAGAGAGAAAGTCTTCAGGCTTTCTGATTCTTACAAAGGATGAAACAAAGACATAAAATGCTTAAATGTCTTGCCTGAAATCACACCGCTTGATTTTTGCAAAGCTGGGATTAGACCTCAGATCTGACCCATGGTCCTCTTCTTTTCTTTCCATTACAAAGTGCTGGGATTTTTTTTGTTTTGTTTTGTTTTTCTCCAGCTTTGGAAAAGGCTGCAACTGTTAGGTATCATAAATATATGATACAACCATGAGAATATCCGAAATATCCTCAAAATGAGCACATTCAATCACTGTCTTAAAAAGAAAACCAATCACCTGGGCTTATTTCAGTTTTGTTTTAAAAAATAATCAAATGGCATTAAGAAAAATACAAAACTAGGTAAGCTGTCTTAACCAAAATAAAATTTGGATTTATTGGTCAAAATTCCAGGTGGCTGCGATTTAAAATATAACTGATGTAAAAGATCAATGCATTATGACATGAGCAAACTGTTACTGATTCTTTATGTGCTTCCAATTTGATTGCTTTGGCCTTCCAAACAAACACATGGAAGTACTAGAAACCTATTAGTATGATAATAGAGCCTCCTTCCTGGATGTGTACAATCTCTCTGCCTGGAAGATAACAAACAAACAAACAAAAATCAGTGTCAAGATCTGCCCTAGATTTCGGTACGAGAATATTTGAACTAATTTAAAAATGTAAAATTTTAAAGAATTTTAGGATAATCAGATCGCCTCTTCTATCTTTAGGTCCTTACAGAAATCCATTTCTATACATCTTAAACGGCAATGGCTTGTTATCTTTTAACCTACTGTTCCCATTTTAGTTCCTATTTTTTTCAAAATTTCAATTTTAAAAAATCCAAACTTAGCTTTAGGTTATTATCATCTACTACTATCAAAATTACAGTTGAGTATATTGGGTCCTATTACATACAGAAAATAGCACAGTTGATAGGAATACATTTATTAATCAATGTTATGAGCAGGGAAACTTTGAATATATAAAAGGTACATACACACCTATACACAGATGAATATATACACACATATGTACACATACACACATTTATACACATCAATATTTGGAATGCTTTTGCTTGCATTATATACCTTCCATCCTCCCAAATCAAAGTAGTTTAATAGTTTAAAATGCATTTTCTTGCTATGAATACATATTGTTCCTGTCACACGGAATGAAATTAACTAGAACAATCACGACAAGCTGGCTGGTAATAATTCAATAATCTATTCAAAGGAAAAGGATACTTTCCCAGAACTTAATATTATTAAATCATTCATGTTTCATTATCACAAATTATATAATAAAATACTGATTACAGAAAGAAGATGGGTAAGAAGTCTTCCTTCTTTTGTTCAACCTATGTGACTTTCAAAAAGAAATACATGTACCTATCTAAGCAAATGAGGTTCCCAGATTTTTATACATCCTATTTAGTCCATTGTAGCAGGCCACATAATTCACATGCAGAACTATCCCCCTTTGAACTAAATGAATTCTGTTATAATGGAGAGTTGAGACTTGAAAAAATTGCTTACAGTCGCACATACAAGTGAAAAAGATAGCTAAGTCTAAATTAAGATGTTGGCTATGAGGTTTCCAATAGGACCTTGACATGACTGGTGACCTACTCATGACATGATCACACCAGCACGGATTTGGAATTCTATTAGTATTACCAGAGGAAAAAAAGTCAGGGAGTCATCAAGAAAACAAATCTATATCTTCTACTCCATCAGCCAATTACTGTTGTTAAAGTGGAATTAGATGGGTATTGACAATGCGAAGGGGATAAGGATTAAGCAGATGACTGAATATATTGCAAGCAATGGTGATCATAGTTTGGATTTTTAGCACTATTTTGTTTTTGTTGCACACAGTTTTTAAAAATTCTAAAACAGGAATGTACAAAGTAGATTAACCACTGCTAATATTATGCCTGACAAAATACAAATTTTATTTGCTAACTGGATAATGCACAAATATTTTTCCACAAGGTACTGTTTTATAAAAATACATACTCAATAGCTTAGCAAAGATTTCACAGAAGTCTGCACCTGTCTGAAAATAAAAGACCCCTGGAAAGATAAAAGATTTTTTAAACTTGCTAATATGTTAAGGTAAAAAATTCTTCAACTGCATTTTGAAAACTGTATCTTCTCTTAAAGAGTAAGGATAATACAACTCAACTGATTATAACTATTATACAACCACTGCAGGAGGAGGCAGTATAGTAATCCTTCAAGTGTGATCTTTGACTTTAGAGAGACCTAGTTGCAGGTCTGGGCTCCAAGAGGAAATTACTTTACCTATGTCTTAATTTCTCAGTCTGGAAAACTGAGCAGTAATACCCATGTACGTGTTTATTGTGAGGATTAAACAAGTGTGCTTGTGTTAAAAACTTAGCATAGTATTAGATTACTGTTAGCTTTTGCTATTATAAAATGTGCTATATTTTTATTGAACTCAGCCAGTTATTCTGTCTATAGATAAAATTCAATTTTGTTCATGATGATTTGGAATTCCTCAGGTGCTAAGTGGACAAAGTCAAGGAATTCATAAAAGCATTGGTTATCAATGCCAAGAGACTATATGCAAACTGGTTTTATTTTAGACCCAAACCACTCCTCTACCCAGAAAAAAAAAATCTAAAAGCATTGGGCAGATGTGATTTAACGGTGCGCCTAATTTGCAAAATAATATCATCAAGACACAAAAAATAGTTTTGGTGCTTTAAACAGAATTACTTCCTCTATAGCCTGATAGTCCACTAATTCCTGGTTAAAGTTTCTGCTACCATTTTTTGCCATTTCTTCCTGTGCCAAAGTTTTTACCCATTTACACACTATGCTTTACTGATTGAATAACACTGTCACTTTCCCCTTATCACATAATTCACATATTTTGATATTAAATATATAAATTACAGCCTCTGTCCTTTTAGGTTAACTTTAGATGGTATATAATTGATATGAGTATTTTTATACCAGTCTAAAATACCTATGTAAGATGTAATCTAATGAATATATCAGTGAACTTCGTGTTTACCACCACTTGATGCTACCATTTTCTGTTTTATTAGTGTGGGAATATAGAATGAGTGACCCTCTACTGAATGAGTGAGGGGCTAATGAATGAATGAATGACCATCTTAAATATATGATAACTGATATTCTGGGCTAGTCAAATTGTGTAAACAAAGTTTTCACTTATAATATCAAAAGGTGAGTTTATTCATATGCATACTTAGGAAATTATGGTGAATAATACCTAAAAGTTTTAAACCCTCATGAAACTTTTGCTTCCAATGAGCTGAGGTAACTTTGCTTCACAGTCTGATTTTTTAAAAGGTGTAAGCTCTCTTAAAATTTACAAAAAAGTATATAAAGGAGCACAACTTAGTTCTGTGATTCAAATAAAATTCAAACAATAATATATTTCACAATAACATTATAAAAAATCCTAAGAATATATGTTTTAAAAAAACAGTAACAAAGAATGCTGAGGAAGTAGTAAGGAATGTCAAGGTTTCCAGTGGCATTTCTTCATGTAAGAGAAAAATTACAAGAAAAACTAAGAGGCATGAAAACGTGTTAAATAAATTGTAGCTTTTTAAAAAATAAAATTCTCATCAAGAGTGAAAAAGCAGAGAGATGCCCAAACACAGACAAGAAAAAAACCTCCAGCAAATCTAATAAATTTAACTTGCCCTGCCAGATCTTTTCAACTTATTGGAAAATTCGCTTGACTTAATATTGACACAGAGATGCGTAAATCAATACATTCAGAATGAAAGATATATTTTAATTTAAAAATGTTCAAACTGCAGCAGTAAATCTATGCACTTAGCACATAAAAATCATCAAGAGTTTGAATGCTGAGACGCAGTACTGGGGCTAACCAACACCTAAAGGTGAATGCCAAATTCTAAATTTTTAACATTAAAATCACTTTTTATGGTATGTGAAAGGCAAGCTTTACAAAATTTACTGAAATCTATTTATAAGCAACAGATAAGCTGAATTTCATTGAAAAACCATCAAAGCCTGCAACCAGGGCACCACCTATCTGCTGTTTATAAAAAGTCCCATTTTTATATCCAACTAGCAAGCTGTTGTGGTGTTTCCAAATGAAAAGAGACAAATAAAACAAATTTAAAAAGTATTCCCTAATCTCAGTGATTTTCTAAGCAGTCAAAAGCTTTAACCATGCTATCCAATATGGTAGCCATCAGCCATAAGACATGGCTATTAAATTAAGATATGTTAAATATAAAATACGTAACAGATTATGAGTACAAAAAATGTAAAATATCTCATATTCGATTTTGCTAAAATAATTTTACTATGACATGTATACATTGTCAGGGTACAAAACCAGAAATAATCACGTGTCTCACTTAGGAATGTATTTCATAAGAAAGCCAGACAAGCACAGGAATATAGTTTCTCTACTGCCTTAAGCAAATGTATTATACGTGCACAAGTTTAATTTGGCCAATGACGTCATAAATCTAAATGATCTTTAAATAGATTGGTAATCCCTATCACCCACATACTGCCTACCAGATACTATAAAAAGGATGGGAAACTAATAATCATAATTCTGATCACCGGTAAAATAGCCTTTCAACTTACAAATGTGAAAGTTAATAGGGAAATGTTACAGTCTAAAAAGTCCGTTTCAAACAAAAAAGAGTTAAGTGCTTATATTTACTGAAGTATATATGATGATAGCCAAAATTTCCCAATCATCTCAAAATCACAGCAAAAATATGGGCTTCTCACATCCTGCCTATAATTTCTCTTTATAATTAGTATATAACTCTGCCTTCAGTAATCATTCTTTTACTCTTAGCATCTTTCTCCTTTAAAATCTTTTCCTTCCCCAATTATCGTCTCAAGCTTTGCTACTTAAAAGAGTGGTCCTCAGACCAGAGGCAGCAGCATTATCCAGGATCAGGTTAGAAATGCAAATGCAAAGCCTCGAGCCCCGCCCAACACCTACTGAATCAGAGTTTACATTTTAACAAGACCCACCCCCACCATCCTTCAAAATCTGTCCAGACCAAATTTAAGAAGCACTGCTCCAGGCTGGCTGGAAAGGATTTCTACCTTCCCAGGCGGTTTCTTTTGTCCATGTCCCTGACAGGTCTTTATTGGTCTTCAGGTTAACAAGGTTACAAAACATCTTAGAAGCGACTAATTTCAAACTTTCATGTTACAGACAGGCACACTAGCAATGTGTATTAATACCTAGCACAAGAACCTTGCATAAAAAGGCCTTGATAAATGACAAGTTGTAAGACAAAGGCAAGAGGAGAATTTGAACTAACAGAGATCAAGGCCTTACAGAAGTTCACACAGCTCATTAGTTGCATGCTGATTCCAAGGTCCAGTGCTCGGTCCAATACACGAGGCTACAATAGCAAGATAGGACCAGAGTTAAGAAGAGATTCCAGTTCTCCTCACCCTTATAACTGGGTGTGTGTGCACACACGGGAACACACACGCGTGCCTAGCTCTGGAGTGCTTTCAGTGCAATGGATTTAACAACTGAAAGCAGAAAAATTCAGCCTTTACAAATACAGCATCTGTTTTTTCAGCTTAAGGCCAAATCTCCTTTTCTACATTCTTTGATCATCTTCACTTCTGTCAAAATATAGCAGAGGTACCTGAGAGGTGGGAATCAGAAAGTAATGGGGAAGGGTCACGTGAGGTAAATTTAAAACACATACACAAATGGCCTGAGCTGGACTGGGCATTATTCTTTAAGATGCCACTATTCATTTTCCCCTATTACTTGTCTTTTACATTCCTCTTCCTTTTTGTCACCTTCTTCCTGTTCCATTGCCCATTCATTGCTCCTTTTCTTTAAGGAAAGACAAATTTGAAAAGTTACTTGTACATTGCTTGACACTCTTTGGGGAGAAAAGCACTACATAAATTATTACAAATCATAACTCACTGTTCTAAAGTGTTTTAAATTTTGCACCACATATTTTTATAAAGCATTTTCACATACATTTTCTTAAAGCTACCATAATACTGTAACGTCAAAATGCTTTTGATAATGACAGTGACTATGAAGACTAACTCTATATAAGAGCATTCTCTGGACGTGGTAAATCTGTTTACATTTTCTCAATTAATAACATACTATGAAAAGTCGTAAATGAGAAAAAAAAATTTGGGCAATAAACTCAAAGAACAGCAGAAAAGGAATATCACGGTTTTACTTTTAAAAAAACAAAATACCCAGTATTAAAATTGGTAAAAAAAATTATAAAGCTAAAAAAATGTTTTACATCAAAATACTGTGAAACTAAAAACAATGAATTATATCATGTCTTATCAAAGACCAGATGAAGGTGGCAAATATGTAAGCTATGCATAGTATAACCAGCCAGAAAGTCATTAAACAGAGACAACCTTAATGATTAAACAACTGGCTTTGTGAGGGATGGGTATAGCTCAGTGGGCAGAGCACGTGCTTAGCATGCATGAGGTCCTGGGTTCAACTGCTAGCACCTCCATTAAAAATAATAGTAACAAAAATGAGAATAAATTTATAATAAATAAATAAATAAATAAATAAATAAATAAATAAATAAATAAATAAATAAATAACTGGTTTTGTTACTTGTTCAGCCTTACTCTAACATCTGAGGATAAAATACACTTAATTGTGATTCATAGGAGCACCTGAGCTTGCAGGATTTATCCTACAACACAAATACAACTACTGAAATACACCATTCATTGTAAGCACACAATATACAGATAACTTCATTATAAAAGCTTTTAAAATTAGAATTTTTCAGTCTATAAACTCCTTCTTGGGTAGAATGCAGTAAATCATGAGTAAATTAAAGAAAACTAGCATCTCATAAATAATCACTGTTAAGTTTTTAGATTACTTCCATTAACAGAACAGCAGATTAAACACAGCTAACTGGAAGACAAGCCCAAAGAAATAACCCACAATGTGGGACAGAAAGACAATGAAGTGCAAACTAGGAGAAAAGGGTTAAGAGACATGGATAATATAATAAGAAAGTGCAACACAGGTCTGTCTGGAATCCCAGAAAAATACAAGACTCACAGTAAACAAAAGAAAATATTTAGATAAGGGCTGAAATTTTTTAGAACTAGTTGAGGACAGGAATTACCAGACATAGAAAAGACAACAAAGAAGTGGGTTAATAATTTCACATCTATACATCATGTTGTCTAACTACAGAACTCTCTCATTAGTCTGACAACTGATTTCTTAAAAGCAACAGTGAATGCCAGAGGACAGTAATGGAGTATTTCCCAAGTGCTGAGAAAATTATTTAACCCAGAATTATATAGACAGAAAAAAAATATTTTTATAAACAAGAGTGAAACGAATCCAGTTACAGGTTAAAAACAGCAAATTTATCAGTTTTATAACTTCACTAAAATATCCTCTAAGAGCATACTTGAAAAGGATCTTGCAAGGAAAATATGACATGTAAGACAAAATGGTAAGAAAGAATCTGATAAACCTGTTAAATCTAAATCAACTGTATATTAATACTAACGTCTAATTCATAGATTTATAAAACTGAAAAATTTGAGAGCAAGAGAACGTTTAAGTTCAAAGAAGTGTGATCAAAATGAGTGTTCTAAGGTCCTTGTATTGTATTGTCAGAAGTCCTGACATTACTATCTGGGTACCTTAAATTTAACACATAGCTGAGAACTCAGTATTTCTTAAACTAGCCAGGCATTTTCACAAGTCTTTATCTTAAGTTATGCTGAACTGAAGCCCTTGGCTTAGAACTGGATGGTCTGTGTTTGCTTGCAAAAGGAGTCCCTACAAAGAAATCCATGTCCATCTTCACAGGAAGCCCCTGTTAGTTCATTCAATATCCTCACTGATGTATTAAGCTCCTACGATGTGTCTGAAGAGAGGGGCAAACAAGACAGACAACAGTCCTGGCCCCTACACGCGTACATGCATTCTAGCAGCTGGAGATAGCAGACAAAAAATAATAATAATTTCAAATTATGTTAAGTGCTATAAAGGAAAGACAAAAGGTCTTATGAAGGAAAAGAGTTAAAAGATGGAGGGATATTGTGTCCAAGATTGCATAACAGTGGTGAATCAAACAAAGCTTCTTCTGATTCCATATCTCCTGATCTTCCTACCATACACCCTTCCAATTTTTTGTGCAAAGACTCAATCAAAGGCACAGCTCAAACACCCTTTCGATGCCCCCTAGTAGAAGCGATCATTCTCTTCGTTCTGATCTCGACAGTGCAACTGGTTTACACCTCTGTTGTGGCACTTACACCTTTTCTCTGCTGTGTATTAGTCTGTAATCCCAAACGACTGAAGGCCCCTTAAGGGTAGGGACATGTGTCATTCAGTGCTTTGGATTTCTGGTACCTGGTACATGGTAAATCTCAGTATCTTTTTCTTCATCAATAATCATTTTAGTTTTAAATATGGTCCAAATAAGTACTATACATTTATATAAACTATATCTTCTTCAATGAAAGAGATGGGCATGCTTTAAAAAAGACAACAGTAAATAACAAAGTACAAAATCAAATTACCATAGTAATAACATGATGGAGATGATCAAAAAGGAGCTGAAATCTTCTAGAGGGAGAAGAATAATTGTAAAATGCAGAAAGGAAAGGCAAAGACTAGAATGAGGAAAAGGGATGTGGCCATAGGATATCTCAGAACTACCTCGGCGTGATTTTCAAACTGCACGCTGTCCCCCACTGTGGAGGCGGGGGGACTGAGCTATGAACTCCTGCCCATGGTTAAGAACTGCTACCAGTGTGAATCATCATACTGAGGTAGTGCATTACTACCTCTCAGGTATATTGGGATGGAGTAAATATCTGGCACCACCAGGCTAGAGGGTACATGGAGCTAAAAACCTAGCTGCCTTCTGTATAGAGGTAAGAAGTGAAAGGCATTAGAGCAAAAGAAAAAGTATAGATAGAAGAGATCTGGTTAAAAACAAAGACAAACACAAAACAAATATGAAAATGCCAACATCTACGATACAGAAAAAAGAGAAGACAGGTAAACAGGCAGAGAGGGAAAGCAGTTTTCACTAGAGGACCAAAAGAGAAACTATGGCCTATATGATTTTTTTTTTCAATCTCCTGCTTGCTTATTAGGAAAATAGCTTAAAATGCAAACATCTCATTTCCCACAATATACATTGAAACTTACCCATTTAAGTCATCCACTCACCCACTCACCCTCCCCAAACAAAGTTCATTAAGTACCTGCAGCACGCAAGGTTTTGTGGGGATGCAATGATGCTGTACTCGGCTTAGGCCTGGATAAGGGAGATGAAACACGAGGAGGCAGATGTATTTGGCCAGTAAACAGCTGTTTTTTTCCCCTTTTGGCCACCAAATCTTTAAAATGTTTTGAATGTGAATACCTCTAGCTCGGGAATGCCCTTCCTAGTGTGCAGCTACCTCCTTACCACTGAGCTGCTGCTCACAAACACGGATCTATTACCCGCCTGGCGCCTGAAGGCACCTGAGCTTTGGACTCCTGAAGTTAATGAGTAATAATAGTGCCTTTACAGTTCACAAAGTCCTATTACATACCTTATTTCATCTTATCTTTTATTATCCCTATTTTAAGGATGAGGAAACTGAAGCTCAGAAAGTGATTTCTCCAAGGTCACACAGCCAGTAAATCATGGATCCGAGAGAAATCATTCTGATTTCTGGTCCCATGTTTTCTGCTCGCACTGTACCAGTAGTGGCTAAAACATGGTTCTCTGCGTCATGAAGTGATGGCAGTAGGGATGGCAGGAGAATGGCAGGAGTGATGCCTTCTGGCAGGGAAATTTTCAGAAAAGATTTTAACGAAAATGTATCTTGATGAACGGGCAAGACTTCCACAGACTGATGTGAAACGTGCAGTGTTTCAAATGGTAGTAACAGTAGGAGCCAACTGACAGGAGCTGGAAAGTGCCAGACACATTCAGAACGCGTCAAGTGCGGGGAATTAGGTCAGGAAGGTGGAAAGGGGAGTTGAAGTCCTAATGGCAAAGACCTAGAACAGGAAGAATTTTATTGGATAAACCAAGGGGAGACACTAAAAGGTTTAATGTTAGAAGTCAAATGGGTCCCAGAGATTACATGGAAATTTGAAGAGAGCTGATGATGCAGAGAAGGAAAGCAGAGAAGGAAAGATTAAACAAGGAGACCACTTAGGCTACGTCAATGGCCAAGAGACTGACTCGAGAATTGGAGAAAAATAAATTACTAATTGACCTCCTTGAAAACATTCCTTTTGCTTGAAAATGGTTAACGTTTCCCTGGCAACTCCTAAAACTATGGTTAAAAAACGTTAACAAAACTTGAGTCTCCAGCATGAATTCACATTCAACTAGAACGATTAGGGAGAGGCAGGTGGGGGAAAACAGAAAAGGACGATGGACTAAGACTCAGCCGACTGCCCCTGGCACTGCCCCTTAGTAGTTATGCTGGTCACCTATCTGCTCAGAACCTTAACTTCCTTGTTCGAAAGGTGGGCATGACAACTCTGATGTCCTCTGTAAAACTGAAGGCTACCATGCAAAGGTGACAGATGTGATCTTATTGTTACAATCTTTCATAACTGACAGCAATAAGAAAAACCCTAAACACTTAAACAATAAAACAACTCTGTGTCATTAACCAATGTTTATACAACTACCAGAGAAATACCACTAAAATCTATTATTGGTATTTTAAAAGAAAGGCATAAGCATTTCAGTGTATCATTTTTTATTTAAAAGGACATGATTTGATTTACTTTCATATTTAATGTAATGTGAAAATCAAACTGGGAGGTACACATGAGTCAGAGATTATTTTTAGGGTTTTTATAGCTAGCTAAATTTATTAAAACCTCCAATTTGTTAATATAGAAATTAATCTGGTAAGTACAAATGAGTAACACATTTTATATTAAAGAATCCATATATCAAAAAATTAATAATTTCACTGCTTAAAAAAAAAGCACTATTTTTAGATGAACAAGTAAGACCTGTAATTCATGTCTGATCTTTGCCTTAGAAAACATCTGTTTTCTTCACTGTAGAGTTAGCCCAATTAATGAGTTCTATTTTAGCTATTCTGGCTATACAAATTACCTTTTTTAACTGCTAAATTATGGCATCTTAAAAATTAGCAATGACACAAATTTGCCAGTGAGTTACAGGTTTGATTCAAATTAATGTCACTGTCATTTCTAACAGTATCCATTCCAAAAAATCTATTCTAGAATTTTAGTTGATATAAAAAGTACAGACATACCACCAAGCCTCAGAACATGTTCATTGTAAACACATCTTTGTTAAATTTGTGGGAAAGTAAACTGATTCTCATTTTCATTTTTAAGTCATATAATAGCACAGTGGAGGTGCAGGTGGAAACAAAGAGAGATACCAACCTGACTTCACTGTGAAATGAGTAAAGAAAGGTATAAAATTAAAATGACAAGAGTCAGTGTTCACCACCCAGTATTTGAAACATCTAATTTAAGTCTAATGATAATATTAAGAGTATAAAGAATGGAAAATGCTCATGCATCAGGTATTAAACTAAAAAACAATACTGACTATACTGTACAGTGTGTATGAAAAACCAGTCTGATTTCACACTTAGGATACATTAAAAAAGAACAATCTGAAAATGTATACATAGAGAAATGGACACACTGCAACTGACTATACTTCAATTAAATATATATATCTATATTTTAAATAGATAGATAGATAGATAGATAGATAGATATCTTAAAAAGAAAAGTGTATCTGGAGATGAAGGGGAAGACCTCTGTGTCAGACATAGACAGAATCCAGACACTTTTGGGTTACTGCTATCAACAGAAAATAAAAGCAGGCTCCTAATATGATCCATATCTGATACTAAACCAAACGGGTATTTCCTCTTCTTTGTATCAAATACTTATATGAAATCATGGCACTATTCCATGTATCTCTTTTTCCCCCCTTTTTGACTCATAAACGGATCAATGACAACAATCATCTAACAACCTCCTGAGTGCTTGTTTTATGAATCTGGCCCTTACTCAAGAAGTTAGACTGAAAAGTCTTTTAATCCCCTTCTGAAAAGAATTTACTGGATTGCATTTAAGTTCAAGTTCAAGGGTATTAAAATGTACAAAGGAGAGTGAAAAAGGTGCTAGGTTATAGATTTTAACTTCTTAACTAGAAAACTGACTCAAAATAGATTTTCTAATTTACAATGAATCAAAAGAGAAAACATTAGACCATAGCAAAAGTGGCACAAATGTATCAAAAACCAAATGAATAAACATTTGAGGAGATTTATTATTAGAAATTGCAATAAATTTTGGAAAGATGAATTGATTTTAGTTAAAAGGTATAACTGACAATTTATTGGGCGGGAAGATGCATTATTTTCCAATTGTTATCCATCTACAGTAAAACTGATTTGTGTCCTATTGTATTTTATGGAAAAGGAGAGTGCAACTTTCAGTGATTTAGATTAAATGTATTAATCATAACCAGGCACTGTGAACTATATATCTACTATTAAAGAAGATTTTTGACATTTAATTCTGTAGCAATATTTTGGCTCTGTACCACTCTTCCTAAATCCAATTCCTGCTACAGTTGGCAGATTTCTCCCTTTTAATTTTATGAGGCTTAAAGTAGCATTTAACCACCCATGCGGTAAATAATGCGGGATTAGAAATATTTAGTGTTTTGTTTCCCTTTCAAGAGTGGTAATCCATCAAATCCAAAAATGTTCTCTAAAATTTTTCTATATTTTTGGCAATCTCTAATATATGATATCATAAAAACTATAAAATTAAATAAAATGCATTACCCTAGCCAGAATAGATCTGCTTTTCTACAGAACTGTGTTAACCTAAAAGAGCGGATAAAGATCACTTTGAACAGAAACATGAATCCTTATTAAAAAAACAAAGTAAAATAAAAAATATGTATAAAACATGATACGTGTACAGAATGTTTTAATTTTATTCCCTCAGGTAATGATTCTTAATGACTGAAATAATTTCTAAGCAGTTCAACATTCAATATCCATCTAAGCCATATACTATTGCAGGACAAAGTATTAGAGTTATACAGGAAGACAATTAGTAAACACCTAGATGGGCCAGGTATTTGGCTAAGTGTTCCATAAGTGTAAAAATTTTAAGTTTAGTACATCAAAAGATGCTCATTTGCCCCCACCATTAAACCTGAATTCATAATTTTTCCATACAAGTGAGGCACAAGGCAAAAACAAATTGATTAGCCTATATAAGTTCATATTTCCAACAATAATTTATAATAGTAACACAGTATTTTTACGTTTAATATGTGAACTTAAAAATATTTAAAACTGCAATCAAAAAATATATTGTTATTAAGTGAAAATATCCACCAGAAGTAAAACTGACTTTAAACTAAATCAAATTCCAAGTTTTAAATTTTAATTTATGTGAAATGTTAATTTTGGTTATTAATGAAACCAACTTATTACAATAATCACACTATAACTGCATGTGGTACTTTAAGATATATCACAGTAATAAAGTAAACTGTCAAATGAGTAATTATCTGTATTTAATCTATATATAAAACAAATGGCCCAGAAATGAGTAAAGTCTGTAATTCACTCAAGACACACTGATGCCATATATTCATGGTTAGAACATCTAATTTCTTCATGCATATTCATATCTTAATTCACTTTTAACAAAGTTTATGAGCATGATTGTTATGAAAATAAGTGTATGTCCTCAAAGTGTCTAAATGAAATCAAGAATCACCCACCAGCAAAAAGAAAATACGAAAGGAAAATACGCGTGTTTGCACACACGCGTGTGTGTGTGTGTGTGTGTGTGTGTCCTTTTTTATATATGAAGTGTCTGCTTTGCCCTTCTCGCCCTTCACATTGCTACACTGTGGAGCCAGGAGTTATATATTGGGAAAAATAGAAGGAAAGAAAACTCATCCAGTCAGCGAGGCAGCCAGCATCTCTGAGGAGCATTCCAATGGAAAGGAAAGGCATTTCAAGAACAATCATATGATACCATATATATAATAATGTGTTAAAATGTGTTAGTAATTTATACAGTACCTACAACCATTTGCTGAAGAAAGAGGTGACTCAGACTGTGTTCAATCAAGGAATAAGTTAGATGAATTGGCTTTTCCTATAAACAGATAATTCCAAAGACTGGCCTGTACTACTGTTTTAAGATGCTAAATGAGGAAGAGCTGATAGGAGGGATGGACAGCAAACTGACAAGATGGAATCTAATACATTGAAAAATAAAACATACATCCAATTCAACAGATTCAACGTGATTAACCAAACACGAGTAGTTATTTACCCACCATATTCTGTTCATTAAATTGACTAAACTATGCGACTAAGGTGCATTATTTTAGTGGGGCACTTGGTCTGTGCAATGTTTTATAAATTGAAAATTAACTGTAAATATATTTTTTACCCTTGCAGGGGAGGCAGTATAACTTGATGGCTAAGTCTTTAGGGAGCGGGCCACAGGGCCAGAGTTAAAATCCTGACACTACCAATTATTAGCTGTGACCTTGAGTAAGTCATTTAAACCATTTGTCCCTGTTTCTGGCTTATAATATGCAGAGGAGAATAATATTTACCTCAATAGGCTCTTTTTTTTTTTTAACATTAAATGAATTAACATACATATAGGTATTAGAACACCACCTGGCAAATAATAAGAACTCAATAAATGTCAGCTAATACAATTAATAGTGATCAAATATTTCTGTCATTTAATATTAGTTACATAAAATAACTTATAAAATTATTTAATATACTAAAATGAAATATTATGCAGCCAAACAAATGAATAAAAAAAGAAGTATAGTTTATAAGTTCTCAGGCTTTTTTTAAAGTTTAAAAATCAAGGTGTAGATTAACAGATACTGTATTTGCACAGAACAATCAGAAACAGGGCAAAGACTTTTCACTGGATAATTTTTGTCCTGTTTGTCTTTTAAAACCTGTGAATCTAGATAAACAATAAGATCCTACTGTACAGCATAGGGAACTATATTCAATAGCTTGTAATAATCCATAATGAAAAAGAATATGAGAAAGAATATATATATATACACACGCACACATATATAACTGAATTACTACACTGTACACCAGAAACTAACACAACATTGTTAATCAACTATACTTCAATAATAAATAAAACAAAAACAAAACCAAAAAAAACCTGTGAACGTATTACTTTTTTAAAACAATGAAAATCAAAAGAACACTAGGTAGGACTTCCCAGTAAACATAATCCATTCACCATACATTTCAGCTGCCTCTCAAAGCCCCACCAAATGACAATAAACAATAAAAAGGTGTAACTTCACAAGGGCAGAGCACAGGAGAGAAGACACACCAGACAATCACAGAAGATACGACCAAAGAGACATGTGGCCACTCAGCTCTCCCTAGCACAGTGGGGTATGGGAGGGTGGCAATAAAAAGTAAGCTGACCTAAGCAGCTGACTCCAGAAAGGTTCAGACATTAGAGGCTTCAGATACTTCTTAAACAAGGAATTGGTGGAAAATCTATTTTTTTTAAGTTGACCCCTGATCCCAATCGTTAGCCACACAGTCATACTATGTTACCAGCCCTACTCTATATCCCAGCAGAAGCACAAAATGTATGACAGGACAAGTCAAACTAGAAAGAGGACATACCTATGGGCCACGTGACATCCCTTGACTAAAATTAAGAGAATTCAGTGTAAGTCTGCAGACCGAGTGCTCCCTGTCCTCTGCTTTGCAATCAAAAGATTGGTGAGTGGGGTCAAACACTAGACCACCCCCCACTCTACATGCCCTCAGGCGGGAGATTACTTATTAGATTATTTCCAAGGGCAATCCCTGTGGATAGCAACATTTAAGGATTCCCCCAACCAAAAGGTGAGCATCTGTACACTGGGCATCCAGTCAGGTTTTTAGTGCTGTATCAAATGGAATCTTACCTGTATCACATCATGAAGCACATAAAAAGACAAATTAAAAACAATGAAGAACTTAGACATTCATACTGGTAGGAAAGGATGTTACTTTAGGTTGCACTGGCAAAATAACGCGTGGTCGAAAACTCCCTAGAAAACACAGGGTAATACCCAGTGAGTCCCTGTCAGCATTTTAAAAATCCTTAAGCACATACTGTGTGTGAGGAGCTGGCCTCCTGTCACCGGGGTGCTACATGTAGCTGGGGATACAACACAAACATAACCAGCTGAGTAACAGGATAGAACAGAAAGGCCACCCATTAATGAACAAGCGTGGCAGAGAGAGTAGGTGCAATGCTATTTCAGAAGGTGGAGTAATCTCTGAAGTGTGTGGAGTTGGGGAAGGTTTTGAAGAAGAGGTGTAGTCTGAACTGCCCCGGAAGGACAGCGATCTGACAGTAAGAAGAGGGGCGCGTTTTTGTGGGCAAAGGTAGAGAAGGAGTGAACGTGGTTGAGGAAGGGGAAGCTGAAGGAGGGGTGGCGATGCTGTGAACCTAAGACCATCTGGAAGGGAGTGGAATGTTACAGGTCATAGGTAATCAGTGAAGGAAGGAGCAAACCTCAATGTTATGGTAAAGGTGGCGAGAACTAGTTTTTTGGCTAGGGTATAATCATGTTTTAAAGATGTTTACTTGGAACTACATGTAATACAAATTAGAAGGAGGAAAACCGGAAGGAAGAGAGACCAGGGAGGAGACTGATGTATAATCAAAATGTCAGGTTATGAGTAACACCAGGGCAGTGAGAGATGAACATTGGAAAGAAGGGGCTAATAAGACAGATAGAGAAATACATAAGACTCAGACGTGTCTAGATGTGGAAAGAGTGGAGGGAGACAAAGCTAACACATAACAGTAAAATTTTAATTGAAGGATGAAAAACCACTTAGGCTCAATGCTTCCCTTAGCAAACATTAAGTCTCTTTTCTCTCGCTCTCCCTTCCCCAATTATTTTCACTAACCAAACTGTAAGGTACCTGGTGACAAAAACTTATCTTACTTACTCTGTATTCCCTACCCTTCCCACAATGAAGGCATCAGAAGCCTTCATTACATATGTGTACAACTGAAACCAAGAAATCTATGGCTGAAAACACAATTAAGCAGGACATCAAGTTTCTGAGTCAGTATAACATATACTTATTTATTCATCCAACAGATGATATAAAATACTCCTTAAAAACATTTTCGTGGATCAGAAAATTAGAAGAATCTATCCAAGATATATGTAAATGAAAACAGAATGAGATGAAAGCTAATAACTAATTAGGTTTCAAGACTGTGTAGTTTTTTTTAAAGAAGTATTTCTAGATCACATATTTTAAAATCCATACAAATCTGAAAGACTTTAAAGAGATCAAGGTATATGCCAATAAATATTACTACAATTATACCGACCTAAAGATAAACCCACCTGCAAGTTCAGAATGGTACTGACCTGGAACACTATAATGGTGAACTGTCTATAACCAATTTTCAGATCTAAATGTGAAATTCTAAGAGGAAGATGCTCTACTGTTAATGGTGGTTATCACTTCTTTCAATCATCAAACGTCTACTTTATTTCTCCATTAAGCACCGTTAAATGTTTTAGACAACTGTGATTTACCAATGAAAAAAAATTTACAAGCTTTATGGGCTCAAAATAGTTATAAATACCTGTTGGCATGAATCTCTGGTTGGTCAGAATCCTGCTGCCTGGATGACAGGCAACAAATATCTGGTTCACATTTGCTAACTATAGTGCAGGGAACTCTTTTTATTTATAAAACTTCTTTGTGAATTCTCCGTTGTTCAAATTGACCTTCAGTTGGAGGATTTGCAGGTGACTTCAATATGGAAAGCACTTGTTAAGTATTATTTGGAAGTGTTCCACCCATCATTGATTTTGAACTTTTCTCATATTAGATATCTGACATATCTGAAGGCAAATTAGAAAACTGAGTTTTATAGACCATCAGAATAATTCTATCAGCAACATAAGAGGTAGAAAACCAGAGTGGGAGCTTAGAAGAAAGTGAAATGTTTGCAGCATTTTGGTTTCCCTGATTCTGATGAAAAAAAAAAAGAAAGAAAGAAGGAAAAATATTGGGAACTCTGTCAATGTCACCACAATTTTAAAGAGCAACAAGGAATGGAATCTAAAAGATAATACAACTGAATACATATACAAAACAGAAACAGACTCACAGACATAGCAAACAAGCTTACGGTTACTAAAAGGAGAGGCAGATGGGGAGGGATAAATTAGGAGTATGAGATTAACAGATACAAACTACTATACACAAAATAGGTAAGCAACAAGAATTTACTGTACAGCACAGGGAACTATATTCAATATCTTATAATAACCTATAATGATAAAGAATCTGAAAAAATATATATAATAACTGAATCACTCTGCTGTACACCTGAAACTAACACAGTACTGTAAATCTACTATACATCAATAAAAAAAAGAATCACAAAAGGATAATCAGCGTGATTCTACTTACATAAAGAACCATAGAGGAAAAGCCAACCTATTGTTTAGGAATACAGTGGCATGCCGAAATCTTTAATGTCCGAGGGTCGAGATACACAGAGGAATTACAATGTCTTATTTCTGAAGGTGGCTGATAAAGACTATGGGCATTTGATTTTCTGTTTTTCTGTAAACTATACATTTATACTACCTATTCTCCTATCTCTGTATGATATAGTTCTTAATAAAAATCATGCCACACATCAAAAAAAAACCCAAAAAAACAAAAAAACAAATGCAACAATCAAGTGGGCCTTGAGTCTCCATTTATGGAGTCAGACAGTTACCAATCAGTAGTCTTAATTTCGAAAGAGAGTATTTAGAACATATTGCAAAGGTTTCTTAGGAGACAAAAAAGAAAACTTTTAAATGATAAGCATCATGATCTTTATAAGAAGTATTTTTTTTAAAAACCTCACATGTTTTGTAACCCAATGTTTTTAAGGAAGTTCATTAAGAAGCTCATAGATGATTTCCTCAAAAAAAAAACTAACCTTAAAATAAGCCATTTCTTTACTAATAAAGTGAATAACCTAAGAATTTGTATGCAAATACCAAAGTGAAAAAACGAGAAGAAGAAAGTATGGCATTTCAAGCATCTTTAAAAATGTATTAAAAAGCCTGGTTGCCCTGCACATTATTTAAGCCAGAAAAGCAGAATATTGTAATATTACAATGTTACATTTTAGTACATTATGATTTAATCTAAAGTAGAAAACTAAAACATTATATAAATATTTGGCACCTGCAAACTTTCTTTCAATTAAACAAAAAAATTCAAAAGCACCAGAAGTAATAATGTGCTTTATAAACAAAAGTGTCTTTCTTTTGCCATTTGCAGACCCACCTATAGTGACATTTAGAGCTGCAGTCAACCTGGTCAGGAATCAGGAGAGATGTCTAGGACATATTCCACCTCCTTGAATGAACAGGTATGAGTAATGCACACCCTTGTTTCTTTCCCAACATTATTAGTAACAGCAAAAAGAAAGGCATTACATGGACCAAGGCTGAATATTTTTCCAGCCTGCACATCATACAGTCTCCAATCACCTTCACATCCCGTAGTCTGCTGTTACATGACCCTGTTTAATTTTCTCCATTGCCATTTTTATTTACTCACCCTCCTTCTCCAATCAAGTTTATTTTTACTCACTAAAACAGAAGCTCCAGGGAACCCTGTCTGCCTTGTTCACAACTGGAACCCCTAAGGCCTAGGACGGTACCTAGCATATAGTAGGGGCTGAATAAGGATCTGCTGAATGAATGGATACTACCCAGAGCCAATCAGAATATCAGGTCCGGTAACAATAAAGGCTTCAGTCTACTGTGGATCCCACCTACTGGGGGAACAGGTAGAGAGCTTTAGGTTTGTGATACAGTTATATGCTCTATACAGCTGTCCACGTAATCTTTCAAAAGACAAATATGATTATCTTAACCCCTTCCCTGAGATTCCATCAGTTCACATGCATTCCCATGAACCACAAAGTCTGAAATGACCTAACTCGTGCCTACCTTGCCAACCAAGCCCTGTCTACAGCATACTCTACATAGGCATACCTTATACTTGACCAACACTGGATTCAGTTTCCCGAATATTCCATGCTGTTTCAAACTTAAGCTTTGCCCATCCATGCTTTTCTTTCCGCCAACTCCACCCCCAATGAGTTAGTGAGCTCCAACTCATACTTGCGGTCCCAGCTAAAAGCTCTTCCTCCTGTGTGCAGTCTACTCAGAATTTTGCCAAGTTCCATTCGAATGTGGAGGGAGGGAACAAGAGAAATATAGAGGGTGCCATCATAGTTGAACTGAAGTAGAAATGTGACAGCTACTAGGCATGTTGTACAAGATTGGAGGGATAATGAGGAACTACAGAAGACAAGCAGGGAGAACAGGTCTAAAAGGAGAGCAAGGAAGCAGACCTGAACCGGACGATGTTAAGGATCAAGAAGAAGGTGTCACAAACTACCTGAGAAACCAAGAGAAGGATCAGAATGAAGAATGTGGGTCTAGCCATTAATCTGCTGGAAGCAGTAAAATGATTTAATGATCATTTTTATTATGGTACACACTTTGATTGTGCTCACTATTCAAAACAGCAAAGAATGCTGCCAGGATTTCCAACACCATTTTGTAGGAAGGAAGGCTCTTTTTATGAGAAGAATTTATTTTTATTTATTAGCAACATGACAAAAGAATAAAAAAATGCAATCTGAGACTGCAGTAATTTTGGCTTGTCAAAGGAAAAAGAAAAGTGAAATGTAAAGTTGTAAACATTAACCTACGTTACAGGGCTATTCATTGCATTAAATGAATTGAAATATATAAATAGCACTGAGAAGTCTCTGGCACACAGTAAGCAACAACATAAGTGCTTCCTATTTTTACCAACATCCTCTTTGCCAGGTTCCAGATTTCTGAAGCATCACAAACCAAACAACAATATATGAAGTCAAGCCAATTCTAATACTAAGTTATGAGAGAAGCAAGCACATGGATTTTAAATATATGGGGAAAAAAGTATATGTGGTTAAATTTGGTAGTATTAAAATACCAAGAATGGACATACGTTCATGCGATTTTTCCTAAAGAATTTTTAAGACAAAGTATGGAGAAGAGAATAAGCATTTAAATACTCGTTGAATGAATAAATGAATACATTAAAGTATGTACATACTATTTAAATTTGTATATTTTATTCTACGTTTAATAAAGTATAATAACACTAAATATTGATATTAATATTGATACTATTTTAGTGAAACAGAATAAAAAAATCATTAGATTAATATTTTCAAATATTGATTATGGGTATTAAATTTATATGACACGAAATAAAAAGCTGTGAATAATTACATCAAAATAGAGAATTTTAAATCAAGCAAGAGACACTGTTAAAATGTCTTTTGTGAAAATATTTATTATGAATCTATTATGCAGTACTCTTCTATGATAACAAAAATCTACTCTATCTTAAAATGAATCTTAAGAAGAAATATCAGAATCTGGAGCTCTAGTTGACTTCGAGGTAAGATACAAACTAAATCATTAACATGCAGTAATGGATCAGAATATACGTGATATATATTTAGAATGTAAAAAATTCTAAATATATATTCTTTTTGTATTCTGCAAAGTATCCAAAAATGCTTTAAAGATACAAACAAATACCAATTCACAGAGATTATAATTAAGCATTTAGCTAGTGAATTCCATTGAGAAATACTAGATAACAAGTTGGCACATGGTAAAATTACAGTGGAGGACATATGCTAGGTATATTTTTAAAAATCACTTAAGGTGTGTTTTCTATTATAAAAGTTCTCCTTTATCTTAGACTAGGCTGAGAGAAAAGTTTATGCAAATCCCTCCGTTAAACCAAATACATTTAAAATGCCCCTCCTGTTGTAAAAGGCTGTAAGTCAGACTAGTATTCCTACTCCAGTATCCTGAGAAACAGTAAAACAACAGCTGAGTATGGTGTACAGAATAAATCGTTATGGTATCATCAATATGCCACTCACGAAAATTTGTCTACTATGACTTCACAAAAGGAGAAAAAATATAGTACTCCTTTTCTTTTACAGAATAAATTGACTCAAGATTCTGAACAGATATAAGCTACTGCACTGTTGAATATAAACAGTATGCTTACTTGTCCAGCGTGACAATTTAGATTAAGGATTGATGTTCACATTTTTTTCTGATATTTAAACCTGATAAACATATAAATAAAAAGTCAATGCAATCAGATTCATTTTCTTTGACAGAATAACCACCACCACTGTCCTTTTTCTCATTCCTACCATACAAAAAACTGGACTGAAACAATTACAAAATCTTAAGATAGAACCTTATAACCCTTGTGTACAATTCTTTATGTAATATTTGTGTTGGATTTCAAGTACTATCCTTTAAATGGAGCCATTTATTTCCTGATCTTTCAACAGACTATGCAATTTGAATGCTAATTTAGATAAATGTAATACTGTTGAGAGACCATCAGTTTTAAGAAAAAGAGGAAGATAACGATCTCTCACCTACAGAACACATGGATTAATCAGAATGCTTAGGGGTAGCATATCCTGGCTAACTTAAGGGCTATGCTTATATCAGGTTAATTGGATTCACTTTGCAAGTACAGTATCCCAAAACTGATTCTGGAATGGATCACTATTCTGAAGATCATTATTCTGAATTGTACTTGATGCACAAATTCTGGAAATACAGGAGATTCACACTGAAGTTCCTGGACAATGGCCCCAGTGTATTCTTTGGAATTAATTATTTGCTTAATTTTCCTAAAAGAGGAATATAAGAGGCTGGTTAGCTGGGCTCCAATAAACGAGTGCCTTATTCTAACAGGACAGCAGTAGGTAATTTCTCTCAACATTAAATTCTTAGAACTCTATCTGCATTCTCCCTTCATGTACATGGACAAAATTATTTCTAGGAACAAGATAGCTCTTTACCAAAACCTCCTAAATGGTCCCGGTCTTCCTACAAATAAATAGCTTAATGACTTGCAGGGAGAGTGTGGGGGTAAAGGAGAAGTGTTTAGAAAGGCAGGTGTTTTAGTTTGCAAGTAAATTTTGAGATTTAATGTGATGGCCGTCAATCTAAAATTCATTCAAATTTATTCTTCACAGACCATATTAAAGACAAGGGCTAGCTCAAATATAAATGAGGTATAAAAGAAACATAAAAAGGCTGCAATCTAAAGCACTTTAAATATTAAATATAAAGGGATATTATATATAAAATATGAACAGATAAGTTTTAAAGTCAAAAATTCTGCACTTTGACCCCATAATACAAATGTTCTCCACATCATGAGCTTCTATGTTTAATATATTTAATAATAAGTATGACTATCATTTAATATACTCTATGTGTCACAGTGGGTGCTGGGACCATTATGTAAACATAATCACATTTAATCCTGACAACACTTCAGCAAAGTAATTATTGTCTCTATTTAACAGAAAGAGAAAATGATGTTCAAACTGTAATTACAAGTAAAAACAATCAGAGTAGGGATTCATCAACATCTGATTTCAAAATCTGTGAATTTTCTACACTCTGCTCTTCTACAAACTAGAGTCAATCCTCACTCCTATTTGTGGGTCCTACATATGCAAATGTGCATGCTCACTAAAATTTATTTGCAATCTCCAAACCATTACTCTTAGTGCTTTCATGGTCACTCGTGGACGGGGGTAAAGCAGTGAAAAACCTGAGTCACTCGAGGCACACGTGCATTCTCCATTGGGGTTAAATAAGGGAACACTCGCTTTCTTGTCTCAGCCCTAGTACTGTAAACAAGTGTCCTTGTTGTGGTTTATTTAGTGCCACATTTTCCACCTTTTTGTGCTTACTGTTTTGTCTTAAATGTTCCCCAAGCATAACTGCAGTGCAGTGCTTGAGTGTTCCCAAGCATAAGAAGGCTGCGATGTGCGTTATGGAGAAAATACATGCATTAGATAAGCTTTGTTCAGGCATGAGTTATAAGGCTGTTGGTCATGAGTTCAATGTTAATGGATCAACAATATACATTAAATAAAGTGATTTGAAATATAAATATACATAAAACTAGGTTATGTGCTGATCGACTGATGAAAATGCTGTGACCAGAGGCTCACAGGAACCTAACCCTGCATTTCCCTTAGGAGCAATGGTTCAGTATTTGTTAATTCACTGCTCCCACCCACTTTATAGAACATAACCATGGCAATTAATGAAAAACCTGATTGAAAAAATTTCCGCCCAAATGTTTACATTAATATTTCAGTAGAAGATTCTCCTTCTGTCATTGCCTTCAGAGATCATTATCACACTTGTATAGTCATCACCTACCTGCTTCAGAAAAAGAAACACTTTGCTGCCTTTCTGTTTAATCGGTTGCAGCTAACACGTGTCTGACTCTGCTCAGAAAACCGATCTCTCTTAAAAGCAAACTGGCTTTCTGATGTGAAAGTCTTATGGAAATAAAATTCACTTCTTATTACTGGAGATCATAGTTATTGTTCAAAGATGATAGTTCTGTGAGATCATGATTTTTAAGACTAGATTGTTACATGCAATATGGACAGGTTGAGCAACAACAACAAAAAGCTTAGCACAGGAATTTAAAGATATCAGCACAAATTGGAACTCTTACCTTTCTTGCCCAAGTCAGATATTTTATTGAAAAAAAAAAAAAAAGATTACAGTACTTAAAAATCCAAACAAGGACAATTCAGGATTGAAAGAAAGGAAACCTGAAGGAACCCATTGTCTTCACTAAAACTGTAAATACAAAAAAGATGGACCAGGAAAACAGTTTATGGCCTAATGCACTAGTTCCATGATAAACACACATATATAGTATATCTCCATCAAGTGAAACTTAATCACCTTTTTTACAATTTAGAGAGGGAAGGCAGCTTTTACTATGGTTAAGCCATGTATCATCAAGACCATGAAGCTAGCCTATCAGTTGTAATAGCTTCTATAAAATACCACAGTGAGACTGCAATAAGCCTAGAAAATGGGCTACAAATCCCAGCTATGCTCAAGCAAGCAGTGAACCAAAAATAAAAACAGGTAAAACTGAACCAAGAACTAGATAGCATTCATCTAGATTCATGATTGGTAAGGCAAAGTTCATAGGCCAAGGTTTTAAAGTGACTTATTCAGATCTAAAAGACAGTCATTATACAAAATAAAAGCATTTATGTAATTCAGGAAAAAAAAATCATGACTTTTCACTTCAAAGGACATAGCACAAAAAAGCTTACTTACAATTACCAAGTACTACATTATTGTACCTCTAAAATATCACTTTAAATATGCAAAGGTAAAGAGACTCAAAGTTGCACTTTATCACTTTTAATCTCTCCAGTTTAGACAAGCAATCTAAAAGATGTCACACGTTCCTGCTTAATACATTTGCTGAAATCTTTCAGACTGTAACAACTTTAGGTAAAGAAAATGTCAACTTTAAGTTTCTTTCCCAATCATCATATTTAAATTAGCCATAAAATGCTGAATTAACAATCCATACAATAATATAAAAATACACATATTTAATAATCACAATTTTCATTGACTATTGGACTTAATAAAAATATGAATCATTTAAATATAACCATTTTGAAGAACTCAAATGGCCTGAATGTAATCTAGTGTCTAAATTATACCATCAATAGGAATTTACATTTTCCCTTCTGTTTGGTGAAAATGAGCTCATGCAAGTATTTTTGACACTCACAGTGACACACAGATCTGTCATTCTAAGGATTTGCAAGAAGCTCTCACTTTTAAACAAGACAATATGATTCAGAGTCATACAGTATTTGTTGAAATACCAGCTTTCACATGATTTCAATATGCTATAAGCCAAAATGATCATTTTGATTGGTTTCAGGTATCAGACAAAGAAGATAATTTAAAAGGTAAGAGTAAATGATTCCACTAGCACAGACTAGTTATCACTGTGACTAGCTTAAAATTAGGATGATGTTTTTTCCAAGTACAATAAAAACTATACTACAAAATACAATAGGTTTGCAATACAGAGCAGGTTATCCAAGTAGAAAGCAAACTTGAACAAAATACAAACTCTTAGCAGACTAACAACCTTACCTACTACTCATCTTAGCCCTTGTTAAAATACCCTGAGTAAAATGCAAATATTTAAATAATGCTGGCTATGTAAGATTTCTCTAAAAATGAACCATAAATGTCAATGCATCATGTTTTTTATTTACAACAGTCAGATATGTAAAAGTGAGCTCTTTAACCAGTCACAATATAAACATTTAGGAATACTTATGTGAGATCTGGAAGCTTTTAATTTTCTAGCTTTTGTTAGCATTTTGGCAAAGCAAGTGATACATAAATGGTTTCAATGTAAAAAAAAAATCATAAAAGAGAAAAATATAAAAATTTACAGTAGTTTCTACCCACCCTGGGCCAACCTAGGTCCCTAGAAAGCCTCCCCAACCAGGTTCACTTCTGACTAAAGGAAGAATGCCAGTCCTCCAGCAAAAACAGCCCCATCTTTTCATCAAAGAGGCTCTCACTGCAGTGATATTCCTCCAGGGGAAGAGGACAGGAGCCAGGTTCCCTCGAATGTCATTCCCCAGATGTTCAAAACGTAACTAATTTATTAGCATTAGAAGATTTGGTTTATAGGGGAATCTCACTGGTCCAGTTTGTAGCCTACAAAAAAATGGATTATTTTTGAGTATAACATTAGAATATAAATAAAGGATGAGGATGTGGCTTTTTATTCCATAGAAATGGATATATTTCCAAACATGACAATTAAACAAAAAAAGCATGCCTACCATTGAAGCTGGGGTCCCTCCAGATTTTTTAATATTCTTGGAAGGTATTCCATGAAGGCGACTGAGTCTAGCTTGGAAACCTGGAAAATCAAAGGCCTCAATTTAAGGAGAGTCAATGATCACTGGAGCGTAGAATAAGATCCTAGCACATCAGAATTTACTGTAGAGCACAGGGAGCTATATTCAACATCTTGTAGTAACCTATAATGAAAAAGAATATGAAAAGGAATCTATGTATAACATATATGACTGAAACATTATGCTGTACACCAGAAATTGGCACAACATTGTAAACTGACTACACTTCAATTAAAAAAAAAAAAAGTCAGTTGGAGGGGGCACATCTTGAACAGTAGTGGAGAAAAGGCAAAACTCACACTTAAAAGATCTGAAGCAATGCCTATGAGGGTTAATGGAGCCAGCACACAACTGTCAATTATTTAAACACTGAGGTATTAATCAGGGCTTTTCTTTCCTCCCAATTTATTTTTCTGTCATTTCAACATTTTCACCACGGGCCTAGCAAGAAAGCAAGACAATCTTTCCAATAATTTGAAAGCATGGTAAGTGCGGTAGTTGAAATACTGGTCAACATGTTTTTACAGCATCTTGCATCAAGAGTCTTTCATTCCCATGCAGGGCATCCTTTTTCAATGGCTATTCCTAGACTGACCACAAGTGCCAGCCAGCTAGGCAGTGCTACTGACCTCTTCTTCCCGGATGTGACATGAGGGGGAAAGAACCAGTTAAGATACTTTCAAAGACAGGATCTGCTAGATTTGTGTCTAGCTCGGTAGGATCTTCCTTCTCCCACCAGGGAATGACTCCAGTGATGCCACACGCTCCCCCGGATTCTTTCTCGTAAAACCAGTCACTCTGCTCATCGTCACCTGTGCAAATACAAGAAATCCCCCAAAGATTCAGTTTCATCATCCAAATAAACACAGTTGTCAGATTCAGATTTAAAAAACACAAGACAGCAATTAAATCTGAATTTCGGACAAATGACTCATTTTTAATATAAATATATAGTACTTGTACAAAATTTTCAGTATATGTCCAGATACTAAATGGGACATACTTATACTAAAAATAATTTACTTATCTAAAATTCAAATTTAACTGAAGATCCTGTATTTTATCTGGTAATCATCTATATCATCGCCAAAGAAAACTTTTTACTCTACGCCACAGTTTCACTTAAGACGTGTTTTTTTTTAACACTATAACAAGAACTGCTATCAACAAAAACATAAAATGTTATGTTTCAGAACCAATTTAAAAACGTGAAGAACAATAATAAACTGGTTAATCCTTTGGTAAAACCCATAGGGAAATCCATTTAAGTTACTACCCTTTCCACATTAAGGAAAAACAAGCCTTAATCTCCTGCCAGGAATTAAAAGGTATAAAATTGTAGAACCCATTCTTTGCAGCCAATAATGGTATATAATTAGCTTAATTTCATGATTTGTATGGAGTGTAAAAGGGGAAACAATGGTGAACAGATGTGACTAAATGAAATTAATCCGATTAAGTTCATTAAGAAATAGTTGTGAAAAACTTGATTTTAAATGAAAAGTGACATCACAGAGTTTACAGAGAGACTATGCTGGACTACTACAAGCAAGGAATTTTTAAAAAGGAATACTATTTGTAGTAAGTTTGACTTTGGGAATACCCATGAGTGCAATGTAGTAACAATCAATTTAAAATTCAGTTTGAAATACGCCCTTGGTGTGAATCAACAGTATTTTGTATTTTTTTAAAAAAAGTAATAATAAAGAGATGTATAAAGAGACAAAAATACCAGAGAAATCAGACTGTTTTGAAAAATAAAAGACAAATCACATTTTAAATATGATCTGAGATTTACTAAAATCTTCATGATTCTTAGAAAAACTACTAATTCTGGTTTCCAAGAGGATCATCACAACTGCCATAACTTTTTCCCTTTACAGAAGGTTTTTGATTTCCAAAATCTCTTATTACAAATGTTTTAAAATGCAAACTGAAAGAAATCTTTGAAATTCAACTGAAAATGATTTTATGGGAAACAGCTGTATTTCAAATTATGAGGGCATGAAAAATTTAAAGCATTTGGAAAACCAAAGTTAGCAGTTTATTTCAATTGAGGAATTAATAAAAATTATTATTTTTTTAAAAAATAAGCACAATTCAAAGCAAATATATATTAGCACTTTTATTGAGAGTTATATTAAAATTCACACATCAGATATAAGCATAAGAAAAGGCAGGGAGTCACCTGAAACAGTCTATTCAAGATCTCAACTCCAACTGAGACAACACTATCACAGAAAAATGTTTTGATGTGATATACAACTTTATTTTTAATAGGGAAATCAAATAGCTAAAGATTAAGACTGGGCTCTGAAGTCAGACCAATTAGAATTCTAGTGTTTTGTAACACTGGGGAAGTTACTTCAAATTTTTCAGCCCAGGTTTCATCATCTGACAAAAAAAAAAAAAAAAAAAAAAGTGAGGGAGGGGGGATCTCCTAGAGTTGTTTTAAGAATAATGTAAGACGGGGGCAGGATATAGTTCAGTGGTAGAGTGCATGCTCAGCATGCATGAGGCCCTAGGTTCAATCCCCAGTGCCTCCATCAAATAAATAACCCAATTACATTTTCCCCCAAAAAATCTTAAGAAAAAAAGAGAATAATACAAGAACTAAAAGTAAATTAAATGTAAAAAAACCACTTAGGAACGTGAAAACATAAAAGGCTCACAATAAATGCTAACAGGTTATTCTAAAGCCATTCAGTGTTTCTCAAAGGCTTATCGAAAAGTTATTTTTAAAAGAAGTTTTTTCACTTCATTTTATTACCAAATTCAGCATTTACAATATAACTTTAGATAGACACAGGTATTTTAAGAATTTAAGTATATTATCAAGTTAGGCATGCTTACTCTTAGCCCCAAGGTGCTAATATATTTCAGCAAAATCTCTTGACTTTAAGAAGTCTATGGTCTTTAAAAGAGTCATGTACCTATTTATCTGGGGCAAATGGCTTATGGGTAAACAAAAAGGAATGATAATTTAATTTACTTTACTCATATTGCCTAGAGGAAGAATAGACTAAGGAAAAAACTGTGGGGCAGCTACTATCTTGTCCTTTTTTCATAATATCATTAAACTATTTATAATTTAAAAAAAATCTGGATTTTTTTTCCCTTAGAAATTACTGCTTTCCTCTAAAGAGCTCAAGAAAGAAAGATAACACTTGTGGTAAGTATTTGTATGTTGCCTCCTACACCCTTATTAAGGTTTTCATATTTTATATTGGAACAGGTAGTTTCAAAATAATGCCATGTTAAAGTGTGAAAAGCTTCAGGAAAGTTCAAAGACAGAAAAGATGTAAGTTGTAAGTCATCACTGTTTAATAGTATACAATTCTGAATTCATGAAAATGGTCTAATGACTTACAAACTGGATAGGATGAATAAATGTCACAGCTGAATAAAAATGACAAATGACTTGCAAATCCACCTTTATTAATGCTTAAACAGAATTAAATACATTAGGAATCAGGTGGAGAATAAGAACCAGGGTCTTGTGAACTTGCTAAAAGAGACAAAAATGGAAAAGATGGAGGTATGTAAAGCTTTCTCAAGGAAGATAATCCTTCCTTAACATTATTAGCTTCACAGACTAGCTTTCGGAGATAATCAATTACATTAGGTTAGAAGACAGGAACTAAACCCGTCCACCAAGTGGTGTGTGTAAGGCAAATGGATTGCAGTCCTCAACTTAGGAAATAACTAACATTGAGCACAACTTCAAAATGAAGGAGTTTTTCCCAAAGAAATTTAAAAAACAGCATTTCGGTACCTTGTCTTCCCTCATCATTGGTAAACAAACCAGCATCAGTGCTGCTGAGACTGCTGGAATCACTGTAATAGGGAAAAGAAAAAACCAGATCAAAAGAACAATTGATCTCTCAGTCGTACAATTTTAAAGAGACATGGCAGCTCTGAGATGGAACTTAAGCCTGACAAAGATCTGAAAGAAAATAAGATGATTTTTTTTAATCAAACTGCAAATATCCTGGTTCCATTAACTACAGAGCGTATTATTTTTGGCACATAAAACCCACAGGAATCTAATGGGACTCTGACAGCAAGCCAGATGTGACTGCAACGAGGTGCTGACACAATTGATGCATTTTATTATCTGCCTTCATCAAATGCTTTCTGCTCCTTTCTTATTCCATGCAATTCAGCTTGAGCCCTGAACACCACTGCTCAATAAAATAGGGAAAGTCTCAATCAAAAGCAGTCTCAGCCTTTCTTCAGCACATGGAATAAGAAGGGCCGGGGATGGCATCACTTTTCATAACCACAAATATTCGGGAAAAGACATTACTTAAGAATACACATTCATAACAACTCTATCACTTGGCAAGGAAGAAAAAAGTTTACAATGGTAACAATCCATTAATTCAAAGTTAAGGTCCCTCTGAGCAAAAAATGAATATTGCCAATATTAAGGAGGAGGTATACCAAAAAAAAAAAACCACACAAAAAAACAAACAGGTTCTCATGACTTCCACAGAAGTTCAAGAATGTGATATAGAGTCAAATTTAATACAGAAATGAAAACAGAATGGTAAATATTTGACTGACATGACTAAACTGTCACCGTTAGTTTGATGAGAAGCAATGCTTCTATGAGAATCTAATTAGTTAAAAAAAAACAAAACAGGAGAACAAGGTCAGTTAATAAGAGGTTTGGTCTCTAAAATATATTGAGTGATGTTCTTAACAACTCCCATATACTGTCTTTTTACTGTAATTCTTAATTCTAACCAATCAGGAAATTGCCCCAGGTTATTTTTAAATTATAATACTTTTCCATTAACAGGGAGAACTCTGTAATCTTATTAAAATAAAAAAGCATCCTAATCTGTTTTAAAATATTTCAATTTAAAGTTTAGGATTCAAACTATAGATGAAATTCTAAATCCACGTACCTTTCCTGAGTTTAAAATATCACTTCAGTTTTTGTTTGATTTTTTAAAAATAAATATAAACAAAAATAATTTAAGTGGCACATTTTCCCAATGAATTCTGAATTAGTACCTTTTTCTTTAACTTTCTTCAAACGAAATGAATATATAAAAGTCCCTGTACTGCACAAGTGTTAATAAAAGAAAACAGTACTTTCTAAGAGCACCACATCCATATGTATTTTCTTGTTTACAAACACATATGCTCTTCCATGCACAGTGATGTCAGAGTTTTAAAAAAACACTGCAGAAACTTTCTCTGTCTGCTATTTAGCTGTCCAAACCACTATGGATTTTTATTTTTATCCTGTGACTGAGGAGTGATTTCCTGACTGTGCCCATCAACACAATTCTAATAAAGGGCCTTATACATACCTTGGGTTACATTCTTTTTCTGAAAACCTCAAGGC
This sequence comes from Camelus bactrianus, assembly GCF_048773025.1. Lineage (NCBI taxonomy): Eukaryota > Metazoa > Chordata > Mammalia > Artiodactyla > Camelidae > Camelus > Camelus bactrianus. Next base: position 11,504,213 of record NC_133561.1, read on the forward strand.
AAAATTATTTAAAATTCATACTTTGTCACATTTTAGAAAGGTACATTCTAAAATGCCTAAGAGGGATCTAGGGAAGCACTTCAAAATCAAACATTTTAATATTTTTTTCAATTAAATGAATGACCCTCCACATTAAATACAGGTCAGTTTAGGTCTGGCCACAAATTAATTAGTTTTTCACAGCTTTCAGAAAACAGATTTGCAGATAAAGGATTGTGAATCTATGTGCCTTTTTTTTTTTTTTTTTTTGGTATGATGATCTTCAAATCTGAGTTCAGATTTGCCTCCTCTAGTCTATTTCACATACAGTCAGGTTCATCTTTTCAAAACATAACTTGTTGACTAAAAAATGGTATCCTGGATGGGATCTTAGATAGAATAAGGACATTAAATAAAAACAAAGGAAATTCTAATAGAGTATTGATTTTTGTTAATGTGTCAACACTGGCTTGTTAATTCTGACAACTGTACCATCGTAATGGATGATATTAACCACAGGAGAAACTGGGTGCAGGATGTATGGGAGCAGCCTACAGAAACTCTGCATTATCTTCGAAATCTTTCTGTAAGTCAGAAACTATTCGAAAAGAAAGTTTATCAAATATACAGGTGCGTGTGTGTATGTGTGTATAAATAAGTCTTCTATTAAAAAATCTACATTTATTTCACATTTGTTGGATTAAATTTAGATTTCAAAGCTTTCTATGGATGGGTCCCACCTAAATTCTGGCCATCCCCATCTCTTGTCCTTCTGTTTATATTCTTCCTTCAAGTGGTAATCCATCTCCTCTCTGTTTTCTCTCTACCTGCCACTCTTCTTAACAATGTAAGAAAATCAGAATTCCCTCCCTAAGACCAGCTCTTCGTCCTTAACGATCCTTGTCCTACTTTGAGATATTTCTACATGTGCTTTAAACAACATGCTTCTTTATTTACATTTCATCTAATTGACATCTAGCTAGTTGCTCCAAGTCTATCATGTAGTAGTTAGTGTGTTCAATAAATCAGAACAAGAATTTAAATAGAAGCAAGGCTTTTCATTTTCAGCAGCTGATGGCCACTATGGCTTACCTCCAAGGATGCCTCTTCCAACTTTTTTTGAGTATGACTTTCATAGCAAGTATTTGGAGAATATATTCCATGAATGCTTGTTGAATTAATGCATGTATACCAATCCCAATTCCCTGCCCCAATCTGTTCTTTTTCTGTATTTTCTGTTCTTGACATCTGGCATCATCCGAGAGTCCCCTTTCTCATTCACCTTCCCAAATACACGTAGCCAACCTTCCACTGACTCCAACTCTTAAAACTGCTCTCATATTTTTTTTCCTCTACTTTCACCACCATAATTCACCCGTCTTAAGGATGGACTGGAGGTCAGCCAAAACTAAACAAAATACTGTTGTCAAGATCAGGTTATCTTGATAAAATGTAAATTTAACTGAGTTTTCTTCACTGCTAACAATTCTTCACTGGCTCCCCATTACTTGTATGATGAAATACCAAACGCCATAGCACGTAGGCCTTCAAAACGTGCTTGTTGCTCCAGCCTCGGCTCCCACTTTGTACTGCAGTAACGATCAACTACATACACCTCTCCACAAACATCACACTTGCTCCTTGCTTCACACGGCGTGCCTCCGCACAAGCTATTCCCGCTACCTGGGAATGCCCCACCTTAACTCCTCCAATATCTGAACAAGGCTGTAAATCACAGCTCCTTTAGGAAGTTTTCCCTCCTTACTAACCTTCCAGTCAACACATTTCATTTTCATCATTTGCTTGTTTGGCTATTCCAAACAAAGATTATGAGACTATAGAGAACAGGGCCTGTCTTATTAGTCTTGGTACTGTGAGTAAGTAAACATGGGTTACTCAAATGTTAAATCACACACAGAGTGAAGTAGTTTGTTCTTATTGATAAATCAGTTCCAAGGAAATACAGAGCTTTTTATAGTAGGAAAGCTTTGGAAGCAGTCTCTAAAAATGCTTATACTTGTGAAGCTACTTTAAATATTTAGCAATATTCCCACAGAAGCTATACGCACCTAACTCTTAAGTGATAAGAAAAAAATGGTTATACAGGTAAGTTTAAAATAAGAGGGAAAAAATTTTAATTTATTCAAGAGTGAAAACATTCTTTTTGAAAATTTATACCTAGGCTGTTGACTGCTGGGTAGCCTGATCATACCTAATACTCAAATATTTTTTGCAATGAAAAGAAATGAGGAGAGTATCATCTCACTTCTAGTTCGGGGTTACGTGGCTGCCGATAAAAGGCAGACGTCAGTAAAAGGAGGGGTTTGCAGGATCAATCCAGAAAGCAGGTAATCTGTGAGTAGTCCAGAACTGAGTACTTATCTCCACTGCCAAAACCCTCCTTCCCACAGCAACTGAGCAAGATAATTACTTTTAAGTCAAGTTGTTTGGTCCTCAGTCACAATGGCCCAATATTAGCAAACAAATAATTCTCATTCTGGTATAATAATGACAATTTTCTTAGAAGAAAAGCAAGTAACATAAACTTTGCAAAATCTTCCTGAAACATCTGAGTAATCTGACTTCTTTAGAAAAATTACATTAAGTAGCAAACCATCTCTAATAAAAACTCCATTCCATAAATCCATACCAGGCCCTACACATATCTGCAATCACTTCTATAAGGGAAAATATATATATGTATATTAGACTCACAGCTCACAATCCACATGATTAAAATGATGCCAGCCCTACAAATTAAAAACCAAGTACTCTTTCTCAGACCATTTTTAAAGAATATTTTTTTCTTGACCATAGTTCTGCATTTGATTTTAAGGATGAACAGTGTCAATATTTTCTCATTCCTGCAAGTAGCATTAGTTCCGTGGAAAAAAAGTGACCACTTACCTTGTGATGCTATCAAAATAGTCCTTAACAACTATCATTGTGGTATACCTGCTTTCTAGAACAGACAGATTAGACTAACTGCCCAAGGATCATTGCTTCTTCCATTTGTCTAAAGACAAGATCAGGAGTTTCTAGGCTATAAACTGGGTTTTATAATTCAAAAGTGATCAGAATTCCTAGCAATCTACAGACTTCTTAAAATATCTAGCCACATACATTGCAGTGGTACCAACTTTTGACTCTCAGGAATCAGAATAAACTGATGAATCGTGACACTAAAAATCACCAACAGCTAAAGCTCTATAATTAAACAAATAAATAATTATAAATGCAGCTCTAAGAGTTATAAATGAGCTGTTCTTCAAAAGCGCATTCTTCCCCATTGAAAATCCATTTCCTTTTCTTTGTAGCTGAAAATTAAGTCATTATAACACAATCAAAAGACTGTATAAATCAAATAAGCAATTTTGCTTTGTGCTAAACATCGTAAATTATAAGTAAATATAACCATGGTTAAACAGTAATATCACTACACTATAATTTATAATTATTTTAAAATAGAATTAAAATCCAAAACACATTCAACCCCACGCCCCAGAGACACAAATTTTTACATTTAGAGAATGGAAACGTCACCTTTCACTCATGAGTTCATCTGAGACCTTTTGTTCTTCATACTCCATTTTGTCCTTACTGGTCTGGCTTATTTCCTCACTTTCTAAAACTACGCCTTCATCTTGGATTTTTGGTCCTTGTCTAACTATTTTCAGTTTCCTTTTTTTGACCTTGTTCTTGGTGAACTCTTGGTACTGGTACGCTCTGTTATCATTGTCCATGTCCTGATCTCTGGAGCCTTCCAGGGGCTGGGTCATGGTCCTTTTGCTGGCGCTGTCCTGGGGCAGGTCCACGGCCATGCGCTTGACCTTCCGTCTCCTGCGCAGAGTTCGGTTCCCGAGGCTGTCCACGGCGAAGTCCGACTCGTGCCACAGAGGTCTTTTCCCCCGCACGTTATTATTCAAGTTGGAGGATGGCCGGCGCTTTGCCACCAACATCTGGTCGTCAGAGTCACTGTGATCCTTCTTATTATTATTGTGATTCTCTCTATAGTCCTTGCTTGGTTCTTCTAAACTAGAATCAGAGCCTTCGCTTAGGCAGTGACCCGTCTCCCACGGGTGATGCACGTTATACGACCTTCGTTTTCTCCCCCTCCGCTTCCTCGCCTGGCGTTTCAGAGGGCAGGATATACTTCTAGAATGGTCTCCCGTTTCAGCAAAGCCACCTCGAGCTTGCTCTGAGCTCTCCTCCAACGCTGAGACGAGATCGTGAACAAGTTCTTCCATGGTTCGACTGAAATGCCTACGTTTTGTTAAAGAGCGAGAGAGAAAAAAATTAAATAGTCGGTATTAACTGTATTAACCTAATTTATTATAGCAAATAATTCACTCTAGAATTAAGAATTATTATAAGGAAATGTTTAAAACTGCTTCATTTTCCTATCCAAGATATCACAGTTTCAAATATTCTGATTCATTTTTAAGCTTTTTCTTGTATCAGTTCTTTTATTAAACACAGGAATTACTTCCAGATAGAGTAAGCATAATATCAGCAATGAAAGATTGGAGTAATTTTACATTTTTACTATCTAATTATGGAAAAGTTCTTGCTGCTTAAATCACCATACTTTGGCCTGCTCCTGTCCTCTTCCTAGGTCAGAAAGAGAGTAGAGAAACTTCTCAATCCCCCTGCTACCCAACTACACATACATACCTACTAATTTCTAAGTAAAGAAGGAAACATCCAACCCTCTACTCACCACATGCTCTACCCAGTCACTGCATGATACATGAGGTAGACAGAAAGATAGGCAGATCTGTAATTTATGAGATTTGTAATATATTGGATTATAATATTTAGGAATATTGTAATATATGGGAAAAGAAAGTTTAACCAAACACTAGGCATATATTTAGGCCACATGAATCTCATAACCCAGTGAAACAGAAATTATGTTCATATTCAATCTGGAGTCCCACTGGTCTAAAATGGCCCATCATTTTTCTTACAATTATTCTGAAGCAGTCTCCTAGGCCTTTAGAAAAAAAAAAACTGAACTATATTAGCAGTGAGAAAATCATCCAGGAGTCAGCAAGGGTAAACATTAGTATTTGTTGGGAATATTTATAAATTATATGGATCCCTTCCAAAGCCAACTTCCAAAAATTCTACCTAAGTTGTTGGGATACAGGGCTTAGGCCCTTGATTTTATTTTTTAAACATTACAGGTAATTCAAATATGCAGCTTTCTTTTGAAGATCGTAAACAATCATTTCTTACACTGAGTTCAGAAGCACCTAGGATCAAAATATTCTCAATTATAAAGGACTGAATAATTTCTAGAGTCTACAGCGTAGGTAGACACATTTTTCTGTAAAGGACCAAATAGAAAAGAGTTTACACTCCATAGGCGTGATGGCCAGCCATAGTTTGCTGACCCCTGGTCTATTCAGTCTCTACTCTATAATTTCAGGCACTCACAAGTTCCCTAAAACAATGGTCAACTTGGTCATTTCATTGAAAACAAAGACACGTTGTGATTTGACAGGATTTAACATGTACAATAAAAAGCACATATACGGCTTCTAACACTTGAGTACTTATTATGTGCTGGGCCCATTTCTCAGTGTTTCATATGCATTACCTCATTTCATTTTCACATAACAACCCTATAAGGTGGTAGATGATATACAAAGGGACAGAGAAGTAAGGGCAGCTTGCCCAGAGGGACACATCTAGGAAGTGGCAGAAACAGGGTTCAGACTATGGCAATCTAGTTCCGGAGCCTGAATGCTCACCCAGCTGTAGCCAAGAACAGCTACACGATCCCAATAGCCAGTTTGCATTATTGTGTATGATTGATTTAACAGCAAGAGATACTATTTATTGTTGAGACATATTTAATATACATGAGTGTAAAGCCAATGACTCACAGTTAAGCATTCTATTCTTTTAAACAGAAAAAAGGGATGGGAGACCTGAGTGAACATAAGGCACTGGGCATCAGTACAGGTGGTGAGAGTGAGCTGAACTCCGAGAACCAATGAAGTAGTCATCAGTAAAATGCACTCTGAGCAGTTAAGTAACAGGACAGTTAATGAGGGTTTCTGTTTTCCAGATCTATCTTCTTTGACATTCTGAATGAATAAACAAAAAGCCTATCTAGACCCATATTTTTCAAAAACATGGTGATTCAAATATATACTTTAAATGAACTAATGAACTCTGGAGGGCCACTAAGATTTTTTTTTTCCTTTAATGGGGTTCTATATATTACTCAGGGTCCAGAACACTGCATTTATTGAAAGAAATTATATCACATAGGAATTAGCATTAAGCTAATACAAGGGCTACAACTCTGACTACAATGATAAGCCAAATGGGTCTTTCTCCATTACCTAAATGTTAATAATTGCCTTTTTGTTTTCTCTTTATTGCAATAAATATTTTGCTCTTTTCCTTGAACACTATTTCTTTGGAGGAAATGAAATTTGAGAATTATCTCTGAATATAATACCCACCTTCAAAAAAATTCACTGGAAGCCAGTTTAACACATACTACAATAAAGATCCTCTGTCTAAAAGAAGACTCTACCGCCTGGTTCTGGAGCAATTTACTTTTTGAAGAGATAATTTTCTTATCAATGGGTGAATGACTAGCTCTAAATAGTAATATGAAATTAACTCAATGCACGGATATAATCTCCAACTAAAATTGTGGTTATTTTGGAAGTTACAGTTAGTACTTTACTTTAGATGAGAAAATTTGGTGGTCCTAGCATTAGAAAAAGGTTATCACATCAGATTTAATCCACTGAAGTTTGATACTATTCATTTAACCTCATTTAAATTAATCCATTAGTACTGCTGTAACTAATGTAGAGTAACAAAATATAACCAATAATCTTACTAAAAGTGAAAGCAAAATCTATTTAATTTTATATTGTTTTACTCAAGAAAAAAATAAAATATATTTTAAAGATATTTTAACATGAAGACTCTAATTTATTCCATGATATGATTCAAACATGAATCAACTAAGAAACTTTTTTTAAAAACCTATAAAAACACAAAAAGAACATTTAATTTAAGTGACATTCAGAGTGCAAATCACTTTTTTCCCTTTAGTTTCAGCTAACCAGAGTCCTGCAATTCAATCTGAACCAAAACTCCAATAAATGAGCCAGGATTATTTCAGTTAGTCAAGCTGCTTCGCTTATACCTCTCAGGTAAAACTGACAAAAACTCGCCTCACAGAAATAAAGTCATTATAAGAGACCATCACGTGATCAATAGCTCATTTATTTCCTTTGCCTTGGCAGTTATTGAAGACCAATGCCCTGAATCATTTCAACCAAAAGATATTGTCTTAAATAAGTCCTTTCCTACTAGAGGCAAAACTTGAGAATATATAACTTTTCTGTACAAAAATCTATGCTGATTAAGCAGCCATAGTTTTAGTTTGAATTAGAGAAAAATCCAGTGAATTACCACTTAGTTAATTTGAAACAATTTCCCTTTAGTGGAACTTACTGGAAATGAAATCTTCGGGGAATAGTTTATGCTGAGTACAACGTCTAAGATCACTCGCTAATAGTTTTCTTACACTCGTCCAATGAACAGAATCAAATTATAGTCCCACTATTTATATACAGTTGGATGTTGTAAAAGGAAATGACTTCAGTAGATAAGCATTTCATTTTTTCAAGTGGTATTAGATTATGCTGAGCAATATAAAATGTATGATCAACCCAGAATTTGATATGACAGTTTCAGGTGAGAATATTTGGCCAAAGGTAAAGTTTGTTTGTTTGTCCTCTTCTAGGCAATACTGGACACCCAGTAAAATCAGTGACTTGGCTCTCCTTGGCTTCCTTAATGCCAAGCTCCTATTAATTCAGAAAAAGGCCTTCCTGAAAAATGGATGTTCTAAAGCGAGGAAGATCAGTTAACGTCGAAAACACTGCACTGAGTTTTAGGCTTTTTTCTTTTCAAGTGTTTTTGGTTCAAGAAAGAAGAATCAGGAAGCTGCCCTAGTCCTAAATTACTGTTCATACGTCCAAAGAACGGGCAAGATGACTGATGATGAACCAAGGGCTCTCAACTGGCAGCCAACAATGCAGCGGCAGGTACAGCAGGAACTGAAGCCCCAGAAAGCCCAGAAAACAGATTCCCCCAACACCCAACAATGGACTATTCTGTCAATGACTACTACTTTTTTGAAGCCCGTATTAGCAATGACCACTATTTCTAAAAGGGAAAAATATAGCCTATATAGAAAAAAATCAGTCAGGGAATAATTTCCTTGCCTAGATACTGATAAAAATAACTATAACATGAAGATAGACATGTGTGTCTACTGAAGAAACCCAAGTTCATCATAAAACATAGAAAACAAAAAACATAAAAAAATTTTCCAGTACAACTAAAGGGTAATTGACTAAAGCTATCAAATACCTAGCTAAGGAAAAAGAAATCAAATACTCCTTATCATCTCATACATGGGAAAATTCTCATCTTCATCTTTGGACTATCTCTCCCACAAAATTAAGTCATTTTAGAAGTGGAGTGCTAAAAATTACCTGCTGCTAAATACAATTGTTTAATTGGCTTCAAAAATTTAAGGGACTAGCCATTTATGTGTTAAGTTTTGTATGGATCAAAATTCAGTATATACAGAAACACTGAACTAACAGTACACAGTCAAGAACTACGCTGATGAGTGTATGACTATCACAAGCTTAAGAAGAAAACAGTCTTGGAATTAACATGCCTTGATATTCATGTTAGTGCTTATTTAAGATAAGTAAGGTTGGTTGGTCCTAAAAGCATATAGCAAACAGCCAAACAGTTCATATTAAAATGAACACACAATAGTGTAGACTGTGACAGTGGGTGTCTATCAGCAGGAAAATGATAAGCCTCAAAGATGCCACATCAAGGGCTAAACTTTATGACTAATTTAACAAAATACGATCCAAAAGAATTATCTTAAGTTTGATTAAGATTTCTGCTGCTCATAGGACTTTATGAATTTCCTTCCTTAATGGTAACATTATTTGTCAAAGTAAGTCCTTAACTCAGCCGAGTAACCTATTAAGAGATTGTATCTTCAATTTTCTCCTTTTATTTATTTTGGCGCAGATCATCTTAGGAACTTAAGAATAACTCTAACATTAAATGGTAACACTTGAGCTAGTTTAGAAATGCCTTGACCTATCTATTTAAAACATTAATCAGAAGCAATCTTTTCTCTCTTTTCGAAAAAAGCAGCAAGGGGGTGCAGGAATCTATCTTATTCTGAAACATGTAAATGATTAATTATAACTTTACATTGACACTAGGCAATAAATATGGAATAGAATTCTCTGGGGGTGAAAAAAAGGCTGAGAGGACACTGCAGAGAACATGAGCTTTAAGACTCAAAGCGAAAATTTGGAAGCTAATTGTACTATACTCAACAGCCATAAGACCTTGGACAAATTACTTATCTTCTGATTCTGTTTATTCATCTAAAAATGGGTACTTATGTGTGAGAGCTGTTATTTCACCTTTCAACAACCTCTACACACAAATAAGAGGAAATTGTCACTGAAATATCAAATCATGAATCCTGAGTATATAAAAATAAAAGACCCATCAACCTCTCTGAGTTCTTAAACCACTCTGAATGAGGGACAGAGAAGAGATAATAGACATTTGCAAAAATCTTGCATACAAGTTCAAGAAATTCATGTGCTTTCTGAAAGACTTTAATGAATTAAAAAAAATCTTAAGAAAAAAAAAAAGTAATGCTGTGTATCTGACCTATGCCTATCCTAATAATATACAGGTATAGGGAAAAAAAGACGAAAGGATATCATCCTTCCAAAATAAGAGTCACAAGTTTCACCACCAAACAGAAGAGCTCATTTTCCATAATGGAAGCAAAAGCGCTCCTGACTTGAATTTAACTGGAGGTGCTGCTGGCAGCTGGTTCTTTGTCACTTTTGTCACCAGGGGACACTCAGAAAGCTCTCTTTCTTCCTTACTCTAGCAACTTGACAAAAAACAAATCCTTCATAGCTTTAGGGGGAAAAAAATCTAATTCCAAATAGTGCTTTAATAAAGCAAGCTCATTTATTATTTAAGTTTGAAGAACACTCTTTTGATTTTCTTTTTTACTTCATTTAACAGCTTTAAGAGTTATTCAAGCTTCTTTCCTTATACTCTGATCACTTTCAAAATGTAAACTATTGTTTTTAAAAATGGCCTAGGTGAAATAAAGTCAAAGTCTAAAACAAACAAAAATAATTTGGGTCTACAAAAAACTCATTCCAATTTTTATATTTTAAAGAGCATCGAGGCAATGTTCTAATACTGAGGAAGTGAGTCTCGATCATTACTCCTACTTGATGAGTACTCAATATTTATTGAATATACAATATATTCTAAATTCCTGGAATAGGAATGAAAAGGAAGACAACTGAATATTAATTATATGTGCCCAGCATAATACTTGACAGACAACAGATGTTAAAAAAAAAAAGTCTGCTGGATGAACAAACCAATGAATGACTAAATGAACAAATAACAAAGGGAAAATAAGATTTGGACAATCCAGATTTCAAACTGAAACAGAAACTTGATTTAAAACAAATCCGACAGTATGGAATTGTGTTCAAGACAAAAGATCAAAAAAAAAAGCAGTTATTTAAAAAGCATATTTTCACTCTGCAGTTTTTCCAGACGCAAAGAAAATCAAAATACTAAATAGAAATGAAATTATAGAAGAAAGGTCCAGAATCAATAGTTTATTTTTAACGTTTTTTTTTTAAAAAGCAAAGCCACATAAAGTGAAATAGATACTAGCGCTCAATATATCAATGATTCAATAGTTTCACTATCAAGAACTAAACTTTTAAATTTTTAGTTCAACCTTTAAAATCTTTCCCCCAAACCCCTCAGAAATTGGCTTTAAATATAAATCACTAATAAAGTAAAAAGTAATAAAGAAAAGTGTACCTAAATTCTAAATGTGATTTATCCATTAAAGGAATCAAAATTTAAAAGGCAGGTTAAGTACTGAAATAGATACTTTTTGGACCCTACTTTCAAAACTGTACGTGAATGAGGTATTAGGAAGGGAACATAGACATTCTCAGTTATAGTCATCTTATAAAAGTATAATATGAACTACTTACAAGAATAATTTGAACATTTTAAAAAATATATTCATTTCCTAATGCACAAAAAAAACATAGAATTTTTATTATTTAATTGTTTAAAGATTTTCTTCTTTAGGCTTTTAAATTATAAAATAAAATATCAGTTCTACTTTTTAGAAAATGACTAAGAGATAAATCTTCTACATTTACCCATGTGGTGCCTAAAAATGGAAAAACCTTGATATTGGAGAAAAAGTTGAAGTCAAGATGGGAGTTATATGTATCAGAAATTCTAGACTGGTTAACAAATCAAGGCATAACTTTCTAGTTTATATATTCCTTGTGATACTGTATCTGATTTAGACACATAAGCAGTATACCAGGATAGGTAAGAATTTTTTTTAGATAAGTCGGAATCATACTACAAATAGGGAATTTGGGTAAGTTATTTAAACTATATTTGCTCCTGTCTCACCATCTCTAAAATGTAAAAAAAAAAAAAAAAAAAAAAAAAAAAATGATAGCATCTACCTCAAAAGACTTACATGAGATGATACATGGACTCAAAACCTGGCATCAAATAGCGACTTAGTAGCATTCCTATTGGCCCTGGGATTTCGTCATTGGGGTAAAACACAGATACACAGTACAGTACATGTGTGATCAATTAATGAGAAAGAAAATTCCTTAAAGAAATTTTGAATAACGAGATGATTGTGCAGATAAACTAGAAAATAAAGGAACCAAATTTCCGGAATACACTCATTCTGCCAAATTAAGCCTGATTTAAGAATTTCATTCAAAAGCACTATTAAGTGTCAGGCACTATGTTATACTCTGGTGCCACAAGAAAGGATGGATTCCATGCCAAGAAAAATAGAGAACTGAAGGAGAGTTTCTCCATATAACAAAGAGGTACCTAACCATGATTTGGTTACAAGGTGGAATGGTGAGGAAGGAGTTGAAAAAGTCATATCTTTAAATTAAAAAGTCATCTGTCCTACAAATCAGTATCCACCACAGCAAGAGCAGATCAATCTACACAGCACATTTTGTTATCCTCCCTTAACAAGATGTTGAGTGGTGAAATACTAAGAAAGGTATCCTGGGGCGATGGAAATGTCCTGTATCTTGTTTTGTGTGGTGGTTACACAGTATTTACAATTGCCAAAACTAAAAATACTGAACACTTAAGAACACTGTGTTTTATTTTATGCTACTTACAATACCATTAAAAAAATAGCTCAATAAAAAAAAAAAAAAAGTACTCCCTACTTCTCTCACTGGAAAGTGTGAGCATTTAAAAGGAGCATAACCAAGATAATGGCTATAATTCCCTGTGCTACATAATATATCTTTGTTGCTTATCTATTTCATTCATAGTAGTTTGTGTCCCTTAATCCCATGCCCCTAATCTGCCCCTCCCCATTATCTTCTAATAACTTTAAATGGAGTATAATCTGTAAAAACACTGAATCATGTTGTAAATCTGAAACTAATATAATATTGTAAATCAAATACATTTAAATTTAAAAATTAAAAAAAATTAAAATAGCACAATCAAATGTATATTCATTATAAGATGAACTACAGAATGATCTGATCTCATTCAAAACATCTTAGGCAAAATATTCTTTTAACTTTTCAGTGATAGGTGATGCAAAAGAAATTCTTTGAGATCAAAGACTACTAGAATCCCCGAAATTCTCATTTGTTGCAGAATCCAGAAATGGACATACATATTTCAGCGGCATTTCACCTGTTGTTTGAGAATAGTCAGTGGAAAATGTGCTTTTTTTTCACTGCTTGCCTTGGGTATACTTGAAGAAAAAGGGCTTGGGAGGAAAAAAGGACCGGAACTACAGCGTTTTCAACTAGAAATCCAAAACCCAGCTTCTAGCTCTAGGACTAAAGGATGCATGGCAAAGTATTCTGTGCCTGTGATAATCTTCTAGTACAGGGCTGTCATAGGATAAGTGTATTAATTTGTCAGGACACTTTGAAATGTCGAAACAGTTTATTACTCCAAAGTGGTGTTGGTGATGATACTGTAGCCAAACCCCACATTTAATCCTGACATTTGTATCTCCTTAGGAAACACTCATACACATCACTTGAACTAAAAATGTAATGTCCAAGGGGCAGATAAAGGTAGATTACTCCGCCTACAAATAACTGGGTGGGAGAGCGACGTCTCCCCCACTACTAAACTTCCAGAAGTCTAGATTTCTGGGATTTCATCTTCCAAAACACCTGGTATAATCTAATAAATTTAAAAGGGGAAATGAGTAAATAAGGCCTATATTGAGATACGCTCTTGTGTCCCTCGTCTTGTCAACAATCAACGAGGAAATGAATTGCTCCTGGGGTACAGAAAGCCTTACTCCTAAATTATGGTGGAGTGGTAGACAAGCACTCAGCAAGCACTGACTGTATTCCTTCACAAATCTTTAGCACACACCTCAATGCCTTCCTCAAACTGCGTCCATCCCTGGCACGAGTGAGAGCAAGGCCTCAGTGTCTTCAGATCCCCCATCACAACTCCCTCCCCATTCCATTCCAGGTCCAGCGGCCTCCGGCCATCACACCCTTTCCTGAGCTCCCATCCCCAGGGCCGCCAGCCTCACCAGCTGTTCCCGGCGGCTGGAGCTCCGATCGGTTGGCGCCCGGCGGCCCCGAACATTAACGACACCCAGGAGCCTGGCCTCGAGGCTCAGGCCCGAGAACAGACTCCAACTTCCACAGCACCAGCGACTTCGCAGGAGCACTTCAGCATTTTGAGCTGAGCTTCCGGAAGCAGACGGGAGGCGGAAACCGGATGCCCGGAGCAACCATTAGTTCTCCTCCCCCCCCATCACCTCCTTCTCCTATAATCTCCTCTTTTTACTCAATGATGAGACAGAGGCCAATCATCTGACATTTTTCACGAGCAAAATTTCGTCGTTTTCTCTCTAGTGTTCCGGAAACTGAAGCAGTGCGGGGGAGGAAACGTGGAGTAAAAGAAAAGTTGAAGCCCCCGGCGTTGCGCCATGGTTTAGCCCGGTTGCCTAGGAGACCGAGAGTAACAGCCGCGGTGAGCGCGGCGCGCGGAGTGATGGCCACGTTAGCGCGGCTGCAAGCTCGCTCCACGAGTATGGGCCAGCAGTACTACTACAGGAACAGGTAGGCCTCCGCTCGGGGGGGGCGCGCCGGGGGTGTTCCTCAGCCCGGTGTTCCTCGGCTGGAGCTCCTTAACGAATTCCCCAACTCAACGAGTACCACCGACTTCTCTTCATAACTTGCCGGCTGCAAACATCGTAGCAAATTTTAAAGTAGTGTTAGCACACAGAGGGGTTATAGATATAGGGGGCATGGTTATCAGCTGGGGATGATTGAAGTAAAAGCCCAGAGTAAGTAACATTGTACAATGAAGTGGTGGTTTTTTTTTTTTTTTTTTTTTACATCATCACTTCTCAATTTGGTAAAACCTACGTCCTCCCTGTTCAAAGTTTGATGGTCTCACTGGAGTCACCCAGGCTCCTTAGCTGGGTGAGCTCAGAATGTCTGTCATTTACCTGGGGATCTGAGCCTCCATTATGTCACAAATGCCATTCAACTCAACTGTTCTGTGACTCATTTGTCTTCCCAAAGTGACCGTATCTAACCTCTTCTCACGAGGTAAACATTATCGATAAGTGAATTTATAAAAAAAAAAAAAAAAGGGCGAAGGAAGACACTAGCAGCCGTATCCACCTCTCTACACCTAACCTTCTCACTCAGGAAGAGGGCCATTTTAGCAATGGCCTTCTGGCAGCAATGCCCCAGGAGATGTTCCATCTTAAGAGAAACTCCGACAAAAGTGAATTGGGCAATAGTACAATACAGTGGCGTGTCAGACCAATGGACAAATATGTCAATAAAACACAATCCTTCTGAGCAGTTCTTATTCTAACATTTATCTCACCTTCTGTATTCTTAGAGCACCGTGCACCTCTCCTACAACAGTCACCACAATTTAATTTTGCATTCTGTTGAGAGGTAATACATGAAATATGTATATATTGTCCCTCTTAAAGTAGAAGTGGGGTTTTGCTCATTATTATTTTAGTCTCCAGTGTCTGTCATAGTTCCTGATACATCATAGCTGCACAATAATTATTTGTCTAGT
The DNA here is from genome assembly GCF_048773025.1 of Camelus bactrianus. Lineage (NCBI taxonomy): Eukaryota > Metazoa > Chordata > Mammalia > Artiodactyla > Camelidae > Camelus > Camelus bactrianus. The sequence goes on from NC_133561.1 coordinate 11,519,447, forward strand.
AATTCCATAAATGAATCTTTCAATCAGTCATTGGCCCTGGTTTACATAAATGTACTAAAAATAGCTAAAGATAGAAATTATTTATTTATCACATATATTATCTATAATTGTAAGTAAGTTATGTGGCGGATGCTCTATTTATGGCATACATATCTAAAAGAAATAAAATCCATTCATTTTATGTTCACAGACTAATATAGAATATAGGCATTTAAAAGATTATTGCAATGGAGTAAGCAGGAACCCGAAGGGAAACAATTGACGTTTCTTGGGGTCTGATTATATGCTGGGCAGTGCACTAGGAACTTTTTCATATAATACTCATTTGATTTTCACAACTTTACAAGTTAATGTATTCATACAAGTTAATGTGTTCATCTATATTTTTAGAGCTTGAGAACAGTGTTCTAGAAAAACCTGGTGAAGTGCCACACAATTGCAAACAGATCGTTTTCTTCCTACAGATTTCAGTGTTACTCTTTGTCCCCATCTCCTGGCTTTTGACAGTGGGTACAGTTCCCCAACACTGGAGATTGCTTGGAGAAAAAAACTAGGGCCATGCAAAGGTCGTGATGAGAATAGGCTAGCATGCCTTTTATTTCATTTATTATTATTCATATTTTCAGCATGAAGAAATGTATCTAAAGATCACGAAGGAATCAGAATTCCCAAGTTTGCCTAGTTAAAGAACAAAGCAAATATTGAGAGCTGTAGGAGCAAAAACCATAAAAAATGTTAATATATGAAAAAAATAAACAGGCAATTTCCTTAAGAAATTATCATCATTTCCCATTTGTTATTGACTAGGTAAGTTCTTTGCAAACTTCAGTGTACATCAGAATCCCCTGAGGATCTCATTAAAATGAAGATTCTGATTCAGTGGGTCTCAGTTATGGCCAGTGAATCTGCATTTCTCACTAGAGTTCCTGTTAGGCCCAATTTTGCAAAAATAAAGGGAGACATTGTGGGGAAAAAAAACCTGTGTATCTAATTCTTAAATATCCATACAAGTTATATATTTATTCCTTCTTTACATGAGGCAAGGAGAATGAGATTCAGATAGATTGGAAACTTGTATGAGGTCACACAACTACTAAGTCTCAAAACCAAAAAACCTACCTCTAAGGCTTAGGCTCTTCAATACCACACTGGACAAGATTTCCTTCCCACTACACTGGTCTGATGAATTAAGTGACAGGAAGTATCAAGATCCAGAAACCCAAATAGCCTGAGCATGCTGTTCCAAATCCACTAGCATGTAGGCAATAGAGTTGGAGGAAACAATTTGACTCTTCTTGGTTTGTTTTAATGTCTTCCTTCTATGTTGGTACCAAGACAGTGGCAAAAATGTTTCTACCTAACATCTAGCATTGGAATGCCTCTGAAGTTAAAAGATGAATTTATTGGGGAAAATACACTATTACTAAGTGCTTGGATTGGCACCTGAGTCCTCCAGCGCTTCTCTGCCTAACATAGGGAGAAGATTTGGAACTCCCAAGAAGTGAGATGCAAATGCAGTCATAGCTGATGTGATGAGAGAGCTAAGGGGCCTGGGTAGGTTTGCACATTTTCAGACTAACCCAAATGCCCTGGAAAGTTACTCACACAAGAAATGTTTGGTGGGTGGTCAGGTTTTGGTCTACTCATCAAGGAGGCTGAATATTGTGTCGAGGTTGTTACAGGGTGGCATAGAGATATACAGTTGTTATTTGACCAAGTACTGGTCTTTTTTTTTTTTTTTTAAACTTTCACTGTTAATTTCTAGTGTTATTTCTGTTCTCTTTGTGGCTTATTTGTCATTTATGCTATCCCATTTGTGGAAAGAAGAGTTTGGTATGTGTTCATTAATCATATTATTAATTTTCCCAGTATCCTTATTTAAATTTTGTCTGGTTAATCTGTCAAACCCCAATAGCAATGAGTTCAAAATGTTCCTCTCCCACTGGCTTCCACTGAGTCTCCACTGAGTGGCATCTTTTATGTTATGTTATTTAGCTTCTATGTGTGTACTGGTGTGTCTCTTCATTATTGGCTATATATTGGTCATTTTTGAATGTGCAAAGTATTTCACCTTTGGGTCCTACTTGTAATTTTAAAAAATTATTTTTATTATTTCTTTAAACAGATTTAATGTAGTAGCATCCAACTTGTAATATTAATATTGATCTTCCTTTCTGTGACATGAGTTAATTGTATCATTTTGTATATTTATCTTCACAAGCAGCACATTTTAGGGTTTTAAATGATTAGAGCCCAGGAAGGTTGTGATGGGTTAAATTCATTATTTTGATGGATATATAGGTACTTCAGATGTTCATCCTATTTTAAGCTGCTTCTTAATTCTTGTCCCTCTTCTGCCATGACTTCTCATATATAAGCTGTATTTTATTTTATTTTAGATTTTAATATTATTCAGAGGGAACTTATTTCTAACATTTTTTCTGGGAACTTAATGCACTCTACTTAGATTCTCAATACTATATTTATGAATTAAATATTCTTTTATTAATTAAATGCTGGCAGAGCAGTGCTATGAGCTAAGGAATGTTCTGGGTATTGAGGATATAGCAGTGAACAAGAAAGTCATGAGGGAAACAGAACAGAAATAAACTTACATGTAATATTTTATCTTGGGGTGATTTTAACCAAAAAGAATAAAGCAAGGTAAGGTAGGCAAAGAGTGAGTAAACATCCTGTTTTAAATAGAGTGGTCCAAGGGCCGCTCCTCTGATCAGGTGATATTTGAACAGAGTCCTAAAAACCGTGAATGAGTAGACCTCCTAGATAGATTTCTAAGGGAAGAGATTTCAGGAACTGAAGCCACAAGTGCTGTAGTCTTGTTGTCAGAAGCCTGCATGAAATAAACATTGGAGGACAGGGTCAGACACCAGGTCATTTGCGAGTTTTAAGCTGTAGTAAGGATATTGGATTCTATTCTGATTAAGATAGGACGTCAGAGGGGATTTTCAACAGAGGAGTGACATGATCTGACTTCTGTCTGCAAAAGTAATAAAGAAAACTCTGACTTATTTTTAAATTGGATAGAGCGTTTTGATTTTGTTTTCTTTTTTTCTGCTTTTCTCCTCCAGTCCCATCACCTAGTCCCAAAGCCAGTGCCATATGTTTTACGTTGATGGTAGTGTCTACCATATTGTCTTTCAGTTTTCAAGTTTCATGTATTCAAACTAGTCAATTTATTTCTCTAGCTTTGTGGGGTTTTAAGCTATCTTTGAATAGTCCTTCCCAGCCAATGATTATGAGAAAATTCTCTGTATTTACTTATGATATTTTTGAAGTTTTATTACACTTTCCTTCACTCTTTATGCAGTTGTATTTCTGTCCATGTATTGTATAAGACCTTAACTTTTTCTATAGAAATATAATTGTCCCAACACCATTTATTGAACAATCCACACTTTCCTTACTAGTTTTAAATGTTCTAAGGTAAATAAATAAAAGGGGTAAAAATTGCACAGGAAGAACTGAAATTGTCTTTATTCATTGAAAACACAATTGTATGCATACAAAACTCTAAACCACCTACAAAAAATGTTTTGGAAATAAAAAGTGAATTTAGCAAGGTTTCAGGGTAAAATTCACAACACATACAAATCAATTGGTTTTTTTTAAATATATATAATAGCAGTGGGCACTTGACAATTTTAAACTACAAAAATAATACAATTCACAATAGCATAAAAATGCATATGACTTCATCTATTGACCCAACAGAAATATCTCATATACACAATTTGTGTATAAGAGCATTTTATGCATGGGGTCATGTATAAGGGCCTTCATTAAAGCATTATTTCTAACAGGAAAAACACAAGACTTGTATATATTTGTAACTAATCTTGCTAAATAAATAAAGGCATATGCACATGATGGAATATTAAGTAGCAGTTTAAAAGTGAAATATTTTATACATAGTGACAAAAATCTCTGAAACAAGTGGAAAAAGAGGCTGTAGAAAATGCTTAATACATTTAATGAGAAATTTGTATGTATAAATACATAGCGAAACAAAACTATGAATCTGGACTCATTTAACAAGCTGTTAACAATGATTAGATTTTGAAAATTGGAGGATACGGGAGGTTGAAATGGAATCAATTTTTTTCTCTATATTTTGCTGTATAGTTTAAAATTTTGTATTAAGCACTGGGTATTCATGTATTGTTTGTGAAATGAATAGTAAATAAATAGGAAAAATTTTGTTCTGAAACAATAATTTGGTTTTGAAAAGATAAAATTAAACATATAGAGTAAGTGTCCATGAAGATGTAACTGGTATAAAACTTGCTGTCCCACCATGAAGAATTAGAAGACTGAACAAAATATATGAAAATTATTTTTAGACATTGATACAACAGACAGTGCAGGATTAGAATCTCTGAAAGAAAGGAAACAAATGATATATTAGCCAGATATTTACCCCATCTCTATTGCTGGGGGTTAATTTCTGAATAAAATCCAAACTCTCAACAGCATAGCATTCATGGTGTCCAGGATCTATTCATAAATTATTAGTAGGGCAAAAATGTAACAGACTGAGACCTACAACAAGGAGGAAAAAAATCTGTTAATAAATACAGAACAGAAATACAAAGATAGTGAAATCAGCAGACAAGGATTTTTAAATAACAATTCAAAATATGCTTAAGGACTTAAAGGAACATCTGAGCATAATGAGAAGTTAAGTGGAATATAAAGAAGAAGCAAATGAAACTTTCAGAGATAAAAGAACACAATATCTAAAAGAAAAAATCACTAGATGGTCTTAATGTCATATTAAAGTGTTGCAAATAAAAGATCAGTGAACTTGAAGATATATCAAATACATATTATTGGGTCGAGTGTTCTATAAATGTCAGTTAGATCAAGTTGGTTGATAAATGTTCACGTTTTCTTTACTGTTTTTAATTTCCTATACAGTTGTCCTATCAGTTATTCAGGGAGATGTGCTGAAATTTCCAGCTATAGTTGTGGATTTGTCTATTTCTTCTTTCACTTTTGTCACGTTTTTCTTCATTTATTATGGAGTTTTATTATTGGGTGCATACGCCTTTAGAATGATAATATCTGCTTGCTAGATTAACATTTTTATCAGTATAAGATGATTATCCTTATGCATGATAATTTCCCTTATTTTTAAGTCTACTTTAAATATTAAAAATATATTTTAAACTATGAAAAATATTCAAAGAAATTAAAACAATATTGAGATGCTATTCTTCTGTGTGTGTGTGTGTGTATACACGTATGTAATCTCAAACTTACGTGAAAGTTGTAATATGGTACAGAGAGACTTCTTTCAAAAAATAAATGGGGTTAGGTGGCTATCTGCCAACCCACTGCCTTCCAAATTCTTTTTCCAAATAAGGATATTCTCTAACCACAATTCAACCATCAAAATCAGGAAATTAACATTGGTGTATTTCTACCATCTAATCTTCAGACTCCAGTCAAGCTCTGTCAGTTGTCCAAATAATGTTATGTATAGCAAAAGGATCTTGTTTGTCTTGTCTCTTCAGTTATCTTTAATATGGAACATTTTCTCAATGTTTCTTCAATTTCCATGACCTTGACACCTTTGAAGACCACAGATCAGTTATTTTGTAGAATTTCCCTCAATTTAGGTTTGTCTGATTTTTCCTCTATTAGATTCAGGTTATGTACCTAGAGCAAAATATCACGGAAGTGATGATCTAGTCTTCTCAATGCATCTGCCAAGGTACTGCACAATTGTGATTTGTCCAGTTAGTGATGGAGTTCATTTGGATCATGTCACTAAGGTGTCATCTGCTATACTTCTCCACTATGATGTTCTTTTTTCCTTTGTAACTAGTAGGCATTTTTTAAAAGCAGGTAATTTGAAGCTTTATATGTATCCTATTCCTCATCTGAATTTCAATTTTTTATTTTCTCATTTATATCATCATAAACTCATATATATTCCTATTTTAGTTGATTGGTTAAGATCTATTCCTTTTATTATTTATTTTCATGCTGGCATTGTCCCAGACTTGTTCAATGGGAGCCACTAGGAGCTTTCTCTTTGTCCTGATCCTAGTAAGAGTTTCCTGCTTCCTGACACAAAAAAGTTCAGTTTTAGCTTTTACTCTTCCTGCCCCAGCTCTGGAGTTGCCCGTTTTTCAAGGAGCCCTTGTTTCTTTTAGTAGATGCCTGTGCCGTTGGGTGTTGCTGTTCTCAGGCCCTCTCAAGAGGGAACTAGAAAATATGTGCATGTGTGCATCTGTCCAGAGTTTATGTCTACATTTATCTATCTATCCATCCATCCATGTAGATATTGAAATCCATGATTTACATTGACAACTCTGTTTCAAATCCAGCATGACAAGGTTCATTCTAGTTTTTTTTTTCTTTTCCTTTTCTAACTGAGAAACCTGGCTTTCATTATTTTTAATGTATTCACTTATTTGACCAACCCCTCTGTATGTAACCAAACTCCTTTCACCATAATTGCTTTCCCTTTTAGGGATATCTCTTCTCACCCAGTGTGGGGTCCACCTCTCTATGTGAAACCTTAACCTCCCGGCCAACTTGGATACCCTTTTCCTCACTCTTGGGCTCTGATTCCCTATGCTGTCTGCCCTCCCACCTTACCCTTTTCTCGCCTTTCCTCAACACCTAAAGCCAGGCCTCTTCTCCATGGAAATAATCTTACTCAGACTGTGACACCCTACCCCAGGTCGCACCTCCCCCCACCCATATGGATGCCCATCTCACCCAGCACTGGTGCTGGTTCCCCACACTGACCCTGGGGTCTTCCCCAGCCCTGCCTCTAGCACAGATCTTTACTCTCCTTGCCCACTGCTGACTTCTTTAGGACTTAATTATTCAGGAAATGAAGTGAAATGAGAAGGAAGATGAAGAAAAGTAAATATAAAATATTCTAAAAGTTCACTCACAATATAAATCTGCAGGACAAACTATGATAATTCCTACTTTACGATCTAACGCTTATATATTTATGACCTATGTTTCACTGAGCTGTGAAATTATAATAATAATAATGGAGACTATTAATGGAAAACAAAGCATGGCTTCTGCCTTCTAAACTGTCATCCTATGTATCGCCATCAAGTAGTTGTTGACCTCTTCTTAGTAACATGGGTGATAATCAGAACACAAAGTGGAAATTAAGCGTAATTCCTGCCTTTACGGAGCTTGAAATCCTTAAGACCTAGTAGTGAAATGATATGGGAAAAATAATTATTTTACACATCAATATATCTTATAACACAGGACAGCTAATATTGGAATTTTATTCCTAATGTCTAAACTAGCTACAACTTACATGATAATGAGAAGGAAAGAGTATTGGGTTTTTAATCTAGTATTTATTCAGGAGCTAAGGTCAGACTAAGCACAGTACGTTGATGTGTAAAATGCATAATTTTTGCATATTACTAGAAAAATACTTAACCACACATTTTTTATTTATCATCAGTTATTTCCTGGCCTGTAATGATACACATGAATATAGTGTTGGACAGGGTTATAGTACTTCTTTCTAGTTGATGATGAAGTGACTGGAAACTTCCAGCTTTTTCTCGATGTTTTATTACATTCCTGGTAGTACTTTTGGTCTTTCATCATTATTAATTCATTTAGTATTCATTGTGATAATGCTGATCATAATAAATTTATTTCAAATTCATGTAGATGTCATATTTTATTCACTGCTATAGGATTTTCATTATAATTTGGAACTAATTAATATACCATTAAAATAAAGTGTTACCCACATTTTTCATTTTAAACATAAAATGTCTAGCAGTTCATGACATATTGTATGAGTATTCAGCATCCCAGTGGTAACCCAAGTATCTGTAAATTTCATTTTTAAGCAGTTAAAAAAAAGGGCAACAGAAAAATGTATATAGAAGTCAAATTTCAGCACATAAATTGAAACTTGGCAATAATTCAACTACTAGTTATTGTAAAACATTTCCATTTAATTTAATGTATAGTTCTAATTTAATGTTTACTTCTTATTAGCATAATATGTATGCTTTGATTTGTATGTTTAAAAAAAAACAGAGATTGTTAATAACTCCAAAAATAAATTACTTAATCTTCTTCTTGACTAGGTATATTATATGTTAGCATTATTACCAGGAGAGTTTAAAAACCTAAACTCAAGACAGATTAATTTGATTGCTTATCTTCTGCATTTCTTATGACAATTATAAGTAAGCGGTAAGCGCAAACTAATACATTAGTTAAAAAGAAGTGTATTTTTTCCCTTCTTTGTAAAGATCGTCAGTTGTTGTTGGCGGTAAAGGAGAGAAAAATGTTTTTAGTAATTTAAATAGAGCACAGTTGACGGTTGAACAACATGGGTTTGAACTGCCCGGGTCCACTGATAACTCAGATTTTTTTCCAACAAATACATACTACAGTATTACACAGTCCCTGCTTGGCCGAATTCCTGGATGCGGAACCGCAGATGTGGAGGGTTGACTGTAAAATTATATGTAGATTTTTGACTACATGGCGTGTTGGTGCCTTTTAGTCCCATGCTGTTCAAGGGTTAACTGCATATTTAAAAATGAAAAACAGATCTACTATAGTCATATTAAATGTTAATAAATAAGGGTTAAATAACCATGAGAAGCCATTTTATCCCGTTATCAGGAATTTGACTTTACATCAGCCTTTTTTGAATGAAGTTTTTCTGTCCTTATCTTCTTTACATGCTGTCTTCTTTGAATTGCCTGCTCCAGCAGACATTGTGTCGCTTTATCTCTTCTATGTTTGCCCTAAATGACATTTTATATCCTGCTCTAGAATATCGTGTGATAAGATACTCTAAGGTGCTAAGGTAAGATGTTAAAAGAAACATGAAAGATTCCCGCTATCCGTGCTACCCCTTGAAACATTGGCCTTGTCTGCATGACTTTTTCATGGCATTTGGCACTGCTTAGTCGTGGTCTCCCTTCCTGATGCCTTTCCATTAACTTCTACAGCACTGCAGAATACTTGTCACTTTTACCAGGACCTTTTTTCCCCCTTATTTAACATCTTTCCCTATAAATGTCCATGAACCAGAGACAGTTAAACTTTGGAGGTGTGCGGTTCTAGGCCACAATAATGAGATTCAGGGAGTCTAATATCCCTTTGTATTATACACAAAATTGTGAAACCTAGTTAAGAACCTTGCCATTTAGGTTGTTCTTATTATTTTAGTAGTACAATGATACATCATTAAAAAAATAAAATTCTTGAGTCATCCTGAGTGTCTTTTCGTGCTTTTTTAAAAACCCATTTTGTAAATTGAACTTTCATTAAAGACACTTCAATGCCATCTGTTAGTTTCTTCAGTACTTTTCATGTTTTTCAATGTACATTGTACCCAAATTTCTATAAATAAATAACTTTGTACGTAAAAGTAATATCTCCTCTTTCCAATTGCCTTACAGAAGAGTCAAAGTCACATATTTTGCAGAAGTAACTTTAATCAGTTAACTGTTGAGAACAAAATTCTAAATGTGTTTACCTTTTTTGGAACAGTGATGACATTTGACAGTAAAATTTAACACAGGTAACCATTTGTCAACCCTACTTCCAGCTTTTTGGCTAAAGAGACTTGCTTTCTGAAATTTTAAGGACCTTGATTGTTTCAGTGTAATTTTCCCTGAAGTACACATTGGCACTCGCAAGATGGTTAACTGCAGGTCTCAAAAGTGCAAATGTACCCAGAGCGCAAGGCAAGAGCTTTTAAAGGTGTAAGTCGTTTGTATTGTCTGTTCTGTACATTGCCTGTCTTTGCTGCTTTTCATTTGGGTTGTTCATTTTTTGAAGTTCCTTTTCTTTCCCTCAAATGCAGTGACAAGAGCACGAAGTCTTTGGTTTTCTCATTTATGGAATTCCCAGTGTATGAAGACAAGACAAATTTTAGAAATGTCCCCCACATCTGTCCTGGAATTTATCACTCTCATTATAGTTTTACTAAATGTGTATGTGTCTGCATCTCTGCTGAACATCCCTGATGTCTTGGGAGTTTTTCACTTTTCTGTATGTGTTCAGAGACCGAATGGTTTCCTTCCAGCCATATAGATGAGTGCCTATGGTACTGCATTCTCACAGTACTTGGTATAGTGAGAAATTTTGGGTTTTTTGGTATGGATGTTGGGTTTTTCCATATCTTCATCTTTCTGTCTATTTTATTGTTTTAAGGAGATTGGTGCTATTTTATGCCACAATGATTCAATATTTTATTTAGAAAATTTTACATGCATTTTTCCTCTTGCTCTTTTTTCCTTGATGCTTCTTCCCTCTTACTTCCCTCCTTTCTCCTTCTCATTCTTCCTCTCTTCCCCTTTAGGGTACATGATGGTTAAGAATGCCACCCCTGGAGCCAGACTACCTAGAATCAAATACCTAGAATCAAATCTCAGCTCTTACACCAGTATGTGACCTTGGGCGTATCGCTACACCTCTCTTTGCCTCAGTATCTTCCTCTGTCAAATATGCACATTAATTTACTTCATACAGGTTTTGAAAATGTTATATATGAGTTAGCAGAGTGGGATGTAAAAATGCTAGGAACAGTTGGCATATAAAGTATTAATTTGTTTAAGATATAATTATTCTTTTCTCTATTTCTTACAACAGACTCTTTCAGATTATCTGCCTGTCTTTTACCCATAATCAGCCCAAGATTCAAGTTCCTAGGGGCATGGGGCCACCTGTGGGGTCCTCAGCAACTCTGTCATCCTGAAATGGGGAGAGATTCCCATGTTGTGAAAGGTGCAGTGAGGGAAGCGTGCAAGTGGCATTCTTCACAGGGATTAAGTGTGCCAGTCGGCATGCTGCTCCCCCAGAGGATGCAGCTCTAGGAAGACAAAGGTTGAGTGTCAGAAATAATGTCTATTATCTTGGCGGAGCCACTGCGAAAGCCATGTGGGCCAAAGATTACTGCCTTTTGGAGCTTAGTTTGGTGGAGAGACCCTCATTAAACAATTGCACATGATGTGTTATATATTATGAAGAGCTATGAGGGTGTGTAACGGAAGCCTAATGTAGTCTGGGGTTTCAAGGAAGGCTCCTTGAGGGAAGGACTTAAAACTGTTCTCTCCCCCACGTGGAGTATAATTTGAGCCAAGAATAGTTTATACATGTTTCTGCTGTTATTTTGTACATGCAGTGTAAACAGACAGCAATAATGAAACTTTCTTCTCCCAGTTGTCCAGTGTGCCCTCACACACTTCATTATCTCCAGCAAATTTTACCACATTGTTTGGTAATCTTATCATGGTGCCTTCCATTATCCGGTAAAGTGAGCGACTCTATTCTCTTACGCAGTTTTTTTTCATTTTGTGTTTATTTATTTATTTTTATTGAAGTTTAGTTGATTTAGAATGTTGTCTTTGTATCAGGTGTACAACAATGTGATTCAATTATATGTATGCATATATATATTCTTTTTCATATTCTTTTCCATTATAGGTTATTACAAGATATTGAATATAGTTCCCTGTGCTGTATATAAAATAGATAAACAGCAAGGACCTCTTGTGTAGTGTTACAGTTTGTCCTTCACTTCCACTACACTTTATGCACCTTACTAATTGGCACAATTTCTCACCGTGACTCTTTGCATCTGGGTCACCGACTTGATGCATCATTTTTGTTCCTCTCTTTGGATCCTTTTCAGTCAGTCTTTCTAGGTACCTTTCTCTCCTGCTTACCTGGTAGATAAGCCATCTACTTGTTTCTTCAGCTATTTGTCACTGACAGTTTAATTGCTAATCCTGTTTTCTTTCTCAGCCAACTTCATAGCATTATTTGAAGTATTTTTTCCCATTCTGTTTTTGTTCTAACTGTATAGACTTAGTGAACTCTATATATTTAATCTAACATACAATGAAAACAAATAAATAACATGTCTCAGAAAACAAATTCTTGAGGGAATTTTTTAAAAAGTAGAAAAATAAGTGACTAGTCATTCTTTATTCATTTAACAAACATAAAGCGCTAATTTTGTGTCAACCAGTGTTTTAGGAGAGAAATTACTCTGTATTCCACAGTAACTGGCCTAAGCAATATGATTTTATCAAATGGGGATGGGGGAGAATTATAAGGACTGATAAAATTAAAATGGAGATCTGTCTTGACTAAACCTTTTCTTCCTGTAAGTCAGTAAAAGCTGAAGACTGAATTTCTTATCTCCTTATAAGGCCTGTGGCCTTGCCCCTTGCCTCCTTTAAGAACTCTATCTAGAATAGGCAAGATGATGGATTTATCTTACTTAGAGGCAGTTCATTTAGCTGATGCAATGAGTGAACTATGCAAGCATTTTAATCTTGCATGATATGTGTAGTGGCATTTAAACAATAAATTCAAATAATCATATTTTTAAAATAATGACAAAATACCGCATTGCTTTTTAAATTTCCTTATAAAAACCACTGGTGAATTAATTAGTTGCAAATAGGTGATTATAAAAATTAAAAAAGTAAAGCTGTTGAAAGCACATGGCCTCTTAGAGAAAGGTTAATTTTTAAAACACAGATCATAATTTCTGAAATACTTTCTTTATTTAGCATTTTAATGTTATTTAAAATGACATTTGAATTATAATTATCATTTTGGAGGAAATTAAAAATTAAGTGTAAAGGTTGATATGCTTTAGAATGATGTTAGTCACTAATGAAATGCTTTAAAAAATTTTTTTTAGTGTTGTGGATGTCTTTCGGAAAAAGGAGAATGATGCAGCAGTTAAAATCCAGAGCTGGTTCCGAGGATGTCAAGTTCGAGCATATATCAGGTATATTGATTTTGTCATGGAAACTTCAGATAATCATAAAAATAACACTCCTTAGAAAATGTAATTTATTCATATAGTTCTCATCGCAAATAATTTTTTTTTTATTTTACTTGTAATGAAGTTAATAAATTGCATGTCTTTTAAAGATATAACTCTTTTTGGTCATATTTTCTTATGTATCAAAAAAACTAAATAATATTGGCTGTGTCTCTTCTAAAAATTATGAATGTCCTAAGTGTACTTGATCAGATTATCTTCAAGTTCCATAGGATGTGACAAGTGATTGCAGTTGTATTTATAGCAATGAATTCACTGACTAGTAAGAAAGAAAAACAAAACGAAACAAAACAAAGGAACCTATTCCAGTCCTTTCCAACATGTTGGATAAAGGCAAATGGTGAGTCCTTCCTAATGCGGAGAGACTGAATGAGTCCTTTCAGACTACAGAGAGTGAGTCCTTTCTGATTACAAAGAGACTGAAGTTTATCCCTGTCTTAATTGTTTCCACTTTTTCTTCAGTGCTTGAACTTTCCTTCAAATTCTCATCAATTCTGAAAAATATTGCCCTGGATAAGGTAGAGGAAGAATATGACTGGTCCATAGTAACTCAGATGGTGAGCTAGGGATTATGCTGTATACTACCTTAAATTAACTAGTGGGAGCCAGACATGCATATAAAAGCATGAAGATGAAGGGTTTTTAGGGAGTAACTATACAAACTAGGAACATGGCAGCAAAGAGAGTATTTTCTAATTCCGCAGACTAAACTGACATTAGATAGGATAGACTGAGTAATATAAGAATGAAAAAGGGAAGTGCTACTTGACCTCACAAATTATTTCAGAGCACTTATAGTGAGTCACATCCACGGTGCCTGCCTGATTTCTCAGCATGTCACTATGACCTGTTTTATAGTCTTTTAAAAAATATCTTTCAATATTTCATTGCGTTCTTCTTTTTTTTTTGATTTGTTTATTTTTATTGAAGTAATTTACAATATTAGTTTCATAGTGATTCAAAATTTTTATAGATTATGCTCCATTTATAGTTACAAAATATTGACAATATTCGCTGTGCTGTACAATATATGCTTGAAGCTTTTTATACATAGTAGTTTGTACCTCTTAATCCTCCTACCCCTGTCCAGCCCTTCCCTGCCCTCTCCCCACTGTAACTACTAGTTCATTCTCTATATCTGTGGGTCTGTTTCTTTTTTGTTATATTTATGAGTTTATTTTTCAGATTACACATAAAAGTAATAACATACAGTATTTGTCTTTATCTGATTTATTTCGCTAAGCATAATACCCTCCAGATCCATCCATGTTGTTGCAAATGGCAAAATTTCATTTGACTAGTATTTTAATGTAGAGATAGATGGATGGATGGATGGAAAGATAGATAGGTAGGTAGGTAGATAGATAGATAGATAGATTAGATAGATAGATCGATCGATTGATCGATCGATCTTTATCCATTCATCTGTTGAAAGACAGACAGGTTGCTTCCATATCTTAGAAATTGTAAATAATGGAGCATTGGGGTGCATGTATCTTTTCAAATTTGTGTTTTTGTTTTCTTTAGATATATGCCCAGGAATGGATTGCTGGATCATGTGGTAGTTCTATTTTTAGTTTTTTGAGGAACCTCCATACTGCTTTCCATAGTGGCTGCACCAATTTACATTCCCACTAACAGTATGTTAGGGTTCCCCTTTCTCCACATCCTCAACAACATTTGTTATTTGTGGTGTTTTTGATGGTAACCATTCTGACAAATGTAAGGTGAAATCTCATTTTGGTTTTGATTTCCATTTCTCAATAATAATTATTAAGCATCTTTTAATATGCTTATTGACCATCTGTATGTTGTCTTTAGAAAAATGTCTATTCAGTTCTTCTGCCCATTTTTTAATCAGGTTTTTTTTTTTTTTTGATGTTGAGTTGTACAAGCTGTTTGCAAATGTTGGATATTAACACCTTAACCATCATATCATTTGCAAATGTTTTCTCTCATTCAGTAGATTATCTTTTCATTTTGTCAATGGTTTCCTTTACTGTGCAAAAGCTTTTAAGTTTGATTAGGTCCCATTTGTTTATTTTTACTTTTGTTTCCTTTGCCTTAGGAGAGACAGATCCAAAAAATATTGCTATGATTTTATGTCAAAGGGTATTTTGCCTATGTTTTCTTCTAAGAGTTTTACATTTTTCAGTCTTACATTTAGGTCTTTAATCCAGTTTAAATTTTCTTTTGTATGTGGTGTGAAAAAAAGTTCTAATTTTATTTTTTCACATACAGCTAGCAGTTCAGTTTTCCCAGCACTACTTACTGAAGAGGCTGTCCTTTATCCATTGTATATGCCTCCTTTGTTGTAAATTAATTGACCATAAGTGCATGGGCTTATTTCTGGGCTCTCTATTCTGTTCCATTGATCTATGTGTCTATTTTTGTGCCAGTACCATACTGTTTTGATTAGTGTAGCTTTGTAGTATAGCCTGAAGTCAGCATGATATATTCAGCTCTGTTCTTTCTCAGGATTTTTTTGGCTACTCAGTCTTTTGTGTTTCCATAAAGTTCAAAAATAAAATTATTCTAGTTCTTCGAAAAATGCCATTAGTATTTTGATAGGGAATTTTTGGCTTGCTAGTGGATAGGGCCAGGGACCAGCCAACCCCAGGACTGGTGCTGGCCTCCTGGTGGGTGGGTGGGTTGGGTCCAGCTGTGGGGCTATGGTTGTTCTGGGGCTAGTGTCTGCCCACTGTTGAGTGAGGCTGGCACAGAGGCTGGAACAGATTCACTGGTAGGTGGGGCCAGGGCCCAGGGGGTTCTGGGGCTGGTGCATGCCCACTGGTGGGCAGAGCTGGTTCCAGAGCTGCTGGCTGCAGGGCCCTGGAATTCCCAGGTCTGGTGTCTGTGCACTGTTGTGTGCCCTTGGGTTCTGAGCCCTCTGTTGTGCAGGGCCCTGTCTAGGGGCTGCTGTAGGCGTGGGGGTGTTCCAGCAGCCTATTTGCTGTTGGATAGAGCTGTGCCCCCTCCCAGTTAGTTGTTTGACCTGAGATGTCTCAGTACTGGTGCCTACAGCCTGGCGGGCAGGGGTGGGGCTGGGTCCTGAGCCTAATAAGCTAGAGGGAGGATTCCAAAATGGCATTTGCCAGCACTGGTGTCCATGTGGTAGAATAGGATCCCCAGGATGGCTGCTGCCAGTGTCTGCATCCCCAAAATGAGCTCCAGCTGCCTCCTGCCTCTCCAGGAGGCTCTCCAAGATCAGCAGGTGAGTCTGACCCAGGCTCCTTTCAAATGTCTGCTTCTGCCCTGGGTCCCAGAGCGTGTGAGATTGTGTGCACCCTTGAAGAGTGAAGTTTCTATTTCCCCAAGGCCTCTGGCTCTCCCAAAAGCAAGCCCTTTGGCCCTCAGAGCCCAACATTCTGGGACTCGTCTTCCTGCAGCCGGAACCGCAGGCTCTGGAGCCCAGGGTGGAGCTCAGACCCTCGCTCTTTGGGTAAAACCCCTGCAGTTGTGATCCTTCTCCCACTTGTGGCTCGCCCACCTTGGGGTGTGGGCTTTGACTAAGCTGCAGCTCCACCCCTCCTACCTGCCTCGTCGTGGTTCCTTCTTTGTTTAGTTGTTGAAGGTCTTTTCTGGTCTCTTTCATTGATAATTGTTCTTAAATAGTTGTAAATTTGGTGTGCTTGTGAGAAGAGGTGAGCTCAGGGTCTTTTCTACTCTGTCATCTTGGGAGATCTCTCCTGTTTTATAGTCTTAACATTCAGAAATATTTTAGAGAATTATTATTAAAGAGGAATTAAAATTTAAAATGTTTAATCATAAGCCCCAAAGAAATATTGAATAATTATCTATGGCTTTTTTCTATTTCTAGGAATGATTAATACGATCACAGGATGATAACTGTCTTACTGTTTAAAAGTATATATAAACTCAGCTTTGAATTTGATTTCTTGAGTTGTCAAAGATATATTCCAGGCAAAAATTTAATATATATTACTGTTTCAATGAAAGCATACTAATAAGCATGTTTTTCACCCAGGCACTTACACACAGTAGCAACAACCATTCAAAAATGGTGGCGAGGTTACCTAGGCAGACAACGTTATCAACTCATTGTCAAGGTAAATATTATGAAATTTACACACGTTAGCATCCAGATTATACTATTTGTTGTAACTTTTTCACTTCACTCACATCTGCATGTAGTTTTGAAGTTACTGATAATATTTATATAAGAACAAAATTGGGTTTAATATTTAGAATACGACTTCTGAGAAGCCTTTCCTGATTTTTTCCGTGCAGAATCGATGACTCATTTCTTTGTACCCAAACTATATCAGACATGTTATTTTTATTACAGTGCTTTTCACAGCGTATGCATTTGTATGTACTTATTTGTTGAAGATTCTCTCTACTCCTAGATGATGCGCTCCTTCAGAGTAAACACTGTAGCTTGTTCATTTTTGGACGACCAACATTTAGATTAATCCCTGGCCCACTGCAGTTAATAAACATTGGTTGAAGTGCCCCAAATTAATTCTACAAAATAACAACATAAGGGAATTATTCTCTGTGCTACTTATCATTCCCTTTGATTGACTCTTGGGATTTTTTGAAGCTTTACCTTAATAAATGTAGCAGTCTACAATCATCTGTATCCACTGACTGACTTACAGAAGTAGGTGATAATATGCCAACTTATACTTTTGTTAAGAGATTTAGGAAATTAGGAAAAAAAAAATTCTTTTGATAATGGAATGAAGTTTCTAATCATTCGCCTACTTTGCTAATTTTCTGACTTGTTACTATGTTTTTTCTGTAGTAGTTTGAGCTTCACTTATTCTTTGTTAGGTGCATCTAAGTGAACAGAGAGGAAAAAGAAAAAGTAAATAAGTAAATGATAAGAGTTCACTTTTGGTGAGAAAAACTTAAAACATGTTTAATTAATACAGGGACCTCTTGGAGGAAGAGGGTAACTGTGTGTAAACCACTATTTCCAAATTTATTCTGCATAATTTTTTTGCATGATAGCTATATACAATAATAATAATGTCATATAGTGTATATTAGGTTATAAAATGAATGGTATAGGTTAGTGATCTTAAAACTAATTTAGTAACAGAACTCCTCCTTAACTAAAATTTAGCAACATTTTTAGCCCTGTATGTAAAACTGGTACAAACAGCACAGCTATTTTGGAAGCCGAGGAAATGCAACTGCGTGGTCTCTTTCCATGTTGCATCTGTTGTTATATTGAGCCACCAGAACATGATCTGAAAGCTACTGATTTAATTTGCTTTTCTGGGGAAGGATCACAAAAATCTAATGATATTAATTGCCTGGGAGGGTGGGGACAAGAATAAGTACTTGAGGAATAAACATAGGAAATAGACTTTTTACTGTAATTTCTTTGGTAGCTTTTGAATTTTAAACAATGTGAATATGTTATCTGTTAAATAAATTAATTAAAAAGGCAAGTCAATTTAAAAGTTACTCCCCCCACCAAACACGCATGGGCAGATAATATGTGCTCAGGTGGGAAGTTAATATCATCTCCAAAGTTCAAAGAAATGAGCCTTTAGCTGAACCGCAGGGAATTCAGTAGAGTGGAGGCTGGGGAGAGGGAAGGAACAGAATGGCATGAATGAAGTTTCAAAACTGGGAAAGAGCCTGGTGTACTAGTTCATGGTGAAGATGTTGATCCAGAGGGCTCAGAGGGTTTGAGGAGCAGCAGAAGGTTGGTAAGGAGCTGAATGTGACTTTCATACAATAATTTCCTACATTTTTAAAGGACTTTGTTGAAAAACATGTTTTACATTCACTGTTTCGTATTTTCCAGTAACAGTTTGTCGGGTAGAAAGTGCAGGTGTTTTATCTTCATTTTACAGATGGAGAAATGGAGGATCAGGGAGATTAAAGTGTGTGCCTGAGTTCTCAGTTCCTCCTGACTCCTCTAGATCCATATGCTAACTACTTACTACAGCTCTTCCTGGGATGTCCCTGAGGCACCCCAAATATGTTCCTCCTTGCATATTCCTTTATTCAGGTACATGGTACAACCATTTCACTGGAAATCCAGTCGTCTTAGAAGGCCCATCAGCTTCTTTTCCCCACTCTGTGCCTCTTATCAGTTGTGAAATACTTTGCATTTGCCTGCATACAAGTGTCTTGTTTCCAACCTAAATGTCATAATTTTACTCCCACGCCTACAGTCCTCACCATAGCATATGGTATAAAATTCACACTCTTCAGCATGACCTGCTGGTTTTTCATAGTCTCATGATCACTTCTTATCTAACCTCATTTCTTGATACACCTGAATAAATGTACTCTGGCCATGTTCAACCATTTGCTAAAATACACAGCGTCTTCCAGGATTTTAGCAAATGCTGTTTACTCTGCTTGGAATGCCCTTCTTCACTCTGACCTGCCTCCTGTTGGTCTGAATCCGACTCATCATTCAAGACTTTACTTAAAGATTATCCTTCCCTTATGTCCTGAGGCTGAGTGAGGGATGGTGGGAGACTGCAGATGTTAGGTGCACCTTCCTTAAGATTTGCTCCTGTAGGTGGGTGCGCATCACTGTAAAACATTTGTTTATTTACATCTCATTTAACTGGGAGCTCTGAATGGCAGTGACTGTTCTATTAATTATTTCTCACATATACAGTAAATGTCACAGAGAAAGCCTGCAGAACTTTTTGCTAACTGGATAAATTAATAACTCACGGGGCTCTAAGTTGGAAGACCCCACCATGGTCAGCATAGCTGGTGATGAGAATCAGTTTGGGCCAAAATTATTCACTACCCCCTTTCTTAGAAAGGACTGATTAACCCCATCCCATTGATTTTGGGCTAAACCATGTATTGTGGGCCATAGTCACATGGAAATTTAACCTGCATATAATGTGAGTGAGAAATAAAATTTTTGTCTTATAAGCTACTAAGATAGCTGCATTTTTGTCTTGGCAAAGCTGATTAATGGTTGTAATGACAAGAAAAGCATAGATTTTATAAGAAACATTCTGAATGGGACACTCAGTGAAACTTATAAAAATGTTTTGAGCTTTTTGAGTTTGTGGTGATGTTAGGACACCTCCATGTGGTGGTATCTTGTAAGGCGATTTTGCTATCGCTCAGCAGAGTGTCTGGTAAGTTCTAATTAGCACTGAACAAATGCTTATTAAAGTGAACTTTTAGATTAAGAGGCAGAGCTGGAGATAAAGATCTTGGAGCCATCATTATAAGATGACAGGATTTTCTACCTGATGGAAAAGTATCCGAACACTGGAGCAGAGGGCCAAGAATTAAGGCTTGTGGAATGCATAAGGTAGGATTCAGGCAGAGGAAAGGGACTTATAGGTAGATAACAAATAGAAAAGCAGAGATGCAGTATCTCTGATTTAGGAGAGGAGAAAACTATTAGAAAACTTAGAGTTGTCAACAATCTCAAATGTGGCAAAGGTCAACACAACGTGAACTGTGAAAAGACAGAAGTCCTAGGATATCTTTAGATAGGTTCTGTATTTTTAGACGGCCTCCCTCAAAATTCTGCTGGACCAGAATACTTCTATCCAGCTTTTAAATAATTCTCACAGTAACACCAACTGGCTTATCTAGTCCTACAGTGTTACGCGTTCTCCACCGTGTTGCCCTCACTAACCCACGATAGCAGAGCCATTCCAGCTTTCTTTTATGATCTCTTTCTTGCTTCCTGGACGACTGCTGTTATTGTTTGTTTTAATTTTCCACCTCCATTTCAGGTCTTCCTGCTGCCTTTCATGCCGCAATATCTGGCAACATAACCCACATTTGTCCATCTTAGGGGTCAAAGATTGTTGATTCACAACTTGAAAATCTTTCCCTGTTAGTGAGGATGTGCTCTGATTCATCTTCTTCTTCTTTTTTTTTTTAATTAACAATGAATTTCTAATCACATGGTTGTGTGCTCAGTATACGTCTGTTCCATACCTGCTGAATTCCTGCTATAATTTTACTGCAACCTGCTTTTCCCATTTGAGGTCAAATGGTCCTACTGTTTTTGTACCCTTCTTGTTTCCAACTGTACAATGTTCTTTGTAGCTTGTCCTTACTCCTTGCTTTATTTCATAAACGGTGAAGTGAAAATAGTCATCTCCCTAGGCAATAGTGCTGGAAAAAATTTCAAATATTTCATCTGCCTCTTTTGGAAAACTTTGAACATTACCTAAGTGAATTCATCAATAAAACCTATACAGAACAGCTGTATACATCTTGTTATCCTTTTAAATTTCCTTTTTTTAAATTATATTTTACTATTACATAGTTTATATTATGTTTAATAACAAATACACTATTTTTTGCCATCACACTGAGGGCAGCAAAGCATAAATGCTACCCTATAAACATGATTAATTCTATATGCATTATTATGAAATAAATATTAATATAACTATAGTTCTAAAAAGCTCAATGTTACTTTTTAAACTGAGGTCATTCAGTGAATAACATATATATGGCAACCACATGAACAAAATTTAAACTTTTTGTTAAAGTATATGACTAGCCTATGGTAGAACTATTTAATTTATAAAGATAATTCTTATAAAATAGATTATTCTTCAAATTATAAAATAATTTATTGCTGAAAAGGGTCACAATATTTATATACTTCTTATCATTTTACTGCTCTGCTTATGAAGTTTTCATATTTGATTAGTATTTGAGAGAGTAGCAATGGAAAGAAATTGTATTAACTTTAAATGGAACCAAGGATACCATCTACTATCAAATCCCATTATGTGTTGTCATCATAAATACCGGCTGTTTTTTTTTTTTTTGGAATGGATAGTAAAAATACGTAAAATATCAGTTATTATTTTTAAGATAGTGAGATTGACAGGGTTGCTTGTACAGAACGTTTTTATTTCTCTTTATTAGATGAATGACTGTTCCTTCTGTAGCCCAACTCCTTTTATAAATTTCTTTGTACAGCTTCCAAATGAGTTATAAGTTAATAAGGCAACATTTATCACCCTTTAGTGTTGGAGCAGAAAACTGAAACATAATATATTTTTCCCCCTCAGGATCATCTGGCATTTTAAATAAATACCAAAGGCTGGATAACTTAAGACTCTGACTTCCTAATATTAATTTAAAACTTTATTAGCATATTTTAAGTATATGAATTCAGATTTAGTGCACCTGTGTTTAAAGATTATATTAATAATAACTGAGGAATCATATTATTGGCTTTTGATTTTTTTTGTGGAAGAAGAAAGGTTATTTTAAAAATCAGCTGTTGGTAATAACCAGATTAGTATCAGTAGCCAGCAAACAAGGCAAAGCTTGTGCACAAAATACTCATGATTATTTGATAATAAATCATTTTAATGATTACACTCAAAATTATGAAATGAGGATGGCACTAATGTGGAAAATAACAGAGGTGCAGACTCTCCAGATCTGGTATCCATATGCACATGGCTTCTAAAGGTTCCACTATCATCACTTTAATGAAAATATTCCCTCTGTATTGCCCAGTCCAGCAAATAAAGCCAGTTGATCTGGTCAAGTTTATATAGATGTATTACTCAAATTTACTATAAATAGGGATTACTGTAAATGTTCTGTTTTTGAAAATGATTGACCATTTCCTCCTTGAAACTCATCTTTTCTTGGTTTCCAACCTGAATGCTCCAC
This sequence comes from Camelus bactrianus, assembly GCF_048773025.1. Taxonomy (NCBI): domain Eukaryota; kingdom Metazoa; phylum Chordata; class Mammalia; order Artiodactyla; family Camelidae; genus Camelus; species Camelus bactrianus. Next base: position 11,541,936 of record NC_133561.1, read on the forward strand.
AAAAAGGAAAGATCAATTAATTTATGGCATGCTCATGTAGCAAAATACCATATAGCCATTGTATATACAAATGGGACAAAGAAACTCAACATTGAGGAAAAGGTACTAGATTTGTCTAAACTGAGATGGAAAAGCCATTACTAGAAATTAAGCCATCAAGGATTTAAGGAGAGGAATTTGCGTAAGACTTTTAAGAGAGTAACATTTCTGGTTCACAAGGCCTGGAAACATGGCTATAGGATGTAGAAGTCACTGAGACTGAGAAAGGTAGGCAATTGTGAGATTAGGTAACTGAGTGTGTTCTCTACATGAACTTGAAGAGTCTCAAGATAATGCCAGGAGTTGTGGTGAAGAGTAAGACCTTTAGCTTGGTGTCAGAATGTTTAGGACATATTATTGGAGCAGGGCAGGGGGGAGGCAAAGAGGCACAGGAGGAATGTTGGAGCATGTAACTTAGAGACCCAAAGAGGTAAGACAACGCCAGGAAGGAGGAGAGAGTGAACAGTGAGTTCTTTTGCTCTTTGGGGTTTTTTTTGGGGGGGTGGTTTTTAAGGGAGTATTTCCTACTGGTTTGAAATGGTTTTATCCACTGGAGCTGAGAGAACGCCAGCTTTTTATTCCAGTTGCTGGTACTTGCGATGGGGGAGAAAAGGTGATTTCCCCTATAAATGCTTCAAAGGAAAACAGGAGAAGAGAGGATTTGGACAGCTAGAAAAGAATTAGAAGACATTTCAGGCAAAGGGAGTAGTATGAACATGGAAGTGAAGAAGAAAGGATAGTAATTTGATCAGATTCAGGTTTATAGGATAGGGTGGTGAGAGATAATTGGAAAACAAAATTGGGACCTGATTGTGGTGAACTTTGAATATCACTTGACCTCTAAGAGAGCGGGTCTCATTTATTTCCCCCCTCAACCTCCACTGTAGTTCACCTGATAGAAAAAAAACTCACATATGAGTTGTGCTCCCATCAATAATCATGGTCCAATCCCACTGAATAGCAGCCCTGTCTAAAAGGTCCACATGAATATTAACCACTCAGAAAATTGTTTTTAAAAGGAATGCATCTTCCATAAAAAAATTTCAGAAGCCTTCTAAAAATTGAGCTAGGGGACATGACAAAGGCCGTACAGCAAGCAAAGTGGTTGACTTAGTGTTCCAGTGCTGTTTTTCATCCCAGGAAGTCTTCCTACTCTGTCTGTTGTAAATATGACATATCAATTCTGTTTATCCTTGTCTCCCTCTTTTCTTTCTCCCGCTCCCTCTCTCTTTTCTTTCCTTCATTTATTCAACAGGCATTTGGGGAACATCTGTAATTGAGCGTCATGTTTTCATGACATTGAGACTGTCATCTTTCATGCTTGCTTTTCACCCCAGATCTTTTGTCTTTCCCTTTGAAGGAGACGTGGTACCTTAATGATAAAATAGGAAATTAGCATACAGTAAGGAAATTTTAAGAAATTTCTCTGCTGATAAATTACAGTGTGTGCTGTCATTCTTGGATATGTTATTAATATTTGGTACACTTTGCTTATCTAATTCCATGGAATGGAAAAAAAACTTTTGGACAGAATCCTAGAAAATATTAAGAATGAGGGTTTTTTATGAGCTATAATTTAACTACTCATGTAACAAAAAAAAGTATTAAGATAACAAGTAATTATCACTGCTCAGAATGGAAATACAGAGATTAGATGAAATTTTACATAATTTTAAAGTGTCCACGTGTGTCTTGTAGGTAGCTTATAGAGATGCGTGATTCATATTCACAAATGAGTTTTTAGTGTTGTTTAAAATTGTGATAAAGTGTAGCATAAAGCTTATCATTTTGACAAGTTTTAACAGTGCTATTCTGTGACATTCAGTACATCCATCTCCCAAACTTCTCCGTCATCTCAAAGGGAAACTCTGTACCCAGTAAACAGTAACTCCCCGTCTTCCCCCAGTGCCTGGTGACCACTTTTCTTCTTTCTGTCTCTCTGAATTTGACTATTCCAGGAACCTTATATAAGTGGAATCACACAATGTTTTTCCCACATGTTTCAGTGGTTCTTTCAAAAGCATCTTGGGCTGGAGAATTGAGAATAAACATCGTAACACCAGTCTGTGCTTCACATAAGTTTGGTAACCTGGAATCAAAGTGCTTTTCCACCATTTAACTATAGAATTTGAAATTCTTACACTTAAAAGCTATATCTCTTTCCTCTTTGTTCAGAATAAAATTTAACCTCTTACACACTTTTAGCTACAAAATGTGTAACAGTGGTAATCCCTTTCCTAATGACCATCGAATATGTCCCACACGCCTTAAATACTTTATGTTATTTTATTCTTCACAATAACTCCATGAAGTATGTGATGTCCCATTTCTTAAGGACAGAAATCAAGACTAGGAGACTTCAGGTAATTTGTTCAAGCCATGCAGCTGGTAAGAGCAGTGTCAGGAATTGAACTCAGGTCTGTGGCTTGAAAACTCATGAACACTCACTGCTGCTAACAACAACAATATGAAAAAAAGATAAGAAACAGTATCTTTTCCTGAACCCAACTTTCTCAAATATATAATTTCCAAAATGTTTCTTCTGTATAAAAATATACAATGGTTATATTTGCTTCAATATGACTTGAGGAAATACAATAGTTAAGTAAATATTTTAAATTCACCTCATACACCAAGAATTACGCCTTGCTTGCTATAAGGAAGAAAGAGAATTTAAAATGAGGTAACATCATTGTGTTCATTTGTAAATAACATATTGCAGCCAACTGTTTCTTAATTGCTCAGACTGTTGATAAATAATCCAGTCCTGCTGCTCTCCACAGACAATTTGCTTTGGATCAGATCAGGCAATTCAAACAATACTAATTACAGTGAAACCCTTTTATATGAATTCCTGTTTGTTGCAGAGAAGAAAACCCCTATCTCAAAGGTTAAGGCATTTATCTCTGATTTTTGCTGAAACATAGTGGCTATTACCTAGGCTCAAGTTATATTAGTTGAATGAGTTTTGGTTAAATAAAAATGGATAAAGTTGTATTTTGCGTGGAAAAAAATATGTATTTCAATGTTTATTGCACTGTCATGAATCATGTTAATTTTATCTTTTTAATTGAAAGAACAGATGTGGAAGTTTTATTTTAAGTAGTATTTTCATTGAAATAAGCTATGTTGCTAAGTGATTATTTACTATCACAGAGATTTGTATTTTAATAGACAAATGTGTCTCTCCTAGGAAGAAACCAAGACTTTAGGAGGTCTTCATTATATCAGGGGATTTGCTGTAACATGGTATCATTGTATTTATGATTTGATGGTGTTAAAATGAATATTAAATGAAACAAAACTCCCAAGGATTACTCAGGAGGCAGCTGAGTACATAACATTTTGTACAGATGGTTGGAAGGCACAATTTTGCTCCATCACTGCATCCACATCCTTGAACGATTTCGACTGAAGACAGCATTTCTTTGAATTTTTCATTAAACCAGACGTCTTGAAATATGAATTCCTTTTATGTTTCTGTGAGTTTTGGCTAAAAGAACCCCAGTGAATAAATCATACAATACTACGTGTCACCAGCACTTGTGAATATTTCTGCTTTGTTATTCTATTCTCAGTAGAGCACCATTGATTATCAAACTCAGCGGAGAGCATTTTATGATCATATATCTCCATTAGCTCCTAGTTTGACTACCATAGATTTTTCTGGTTAAGCCTGCATTATGTATTAGGAAGCCTATCCCTTCAATGCAAAGTTTGATTTCATTTTTCTAAGCCGAGAACTCTTATTATGTATTATGTATAAAGATTCTTATCTTTTACATGTAAAAATAGCCTGCACTGTCTCTGTGTAAAACTGAAATTTATGCCATCTTTTTTTTCCCTTGATTCACAGTTAGCATATTATACTATGAAGATGAATCTCTACAATGCAATGGCTGTCAGGGTAAATATTTCTTCACTTGTTAAACAAATGAAAAGTCAATTGTGCCCTGAATTCGCTTTTAATAAAATGAGCAAACCCGAATAATGCAAATTTGATTGATATGCTAATGGTAAAGAGAGAAAAGAGTACATCGTTATAAAGTTAGTTATACTAAAGAGTCTTGGCAGTATTAAAAATTAGAGTAAAATGTAAAACATGTAATTATCAATGCTTATGTTTTAGAATGTTAAATATCTCTGAGCCATGACTAGAGAAAGAATGTAAATATTAATGAAGCAATGTTGGTTTCCATATGTCATATAGAATATTGTAATAAATAGATGAACATGGTTCTGGAATGTAAGTTTCCTGCCCAGTACAAACCAATCAGAAGTTATTCATACGATTTAGCAGTAATGAAGTCAGTTTCCAGCTTAGACGTTTTATTTATATCATTTCTGTGCTCAACTTTCATGTGTTATTTGCCAAATAGGAAGCTGAATTTAGTGATTGTGAGGCTTCCTTGGTTTCTGCACAGATTTTGGGAAGAGCCGCAACAAAAGTATTATTTCTTTTGCATCAGACAATATGATGATAGCTTAATTGTGAAGCTGTTATAAATGGGAAAATGCTTAAGTGAATTTCATTAATGTTCTTAAAACCTATGTTGCCTTATTATATTCTCTTCCCTTAATCTATTATTAGTTCTTACTTCTGCTAAGCATAACAGATTTTGTTTTGGGTGAAGCAAGGTAGTAAAAATACCTTCTGAAAGTCCTGTGTTGAACACGGCAGTTAAATTAACATTATTTAGATGACTTAAAATGCTCCTTTGGGAAGGGGTTTTCCTCTATAGGTGTGAGTGTGGGAGACTATCCCAGGGACCATCTCCAGGATCTGTTCACTGCTCTGTGCTTCTGTAGTTTAAGGGGAAAAAACAGGAAGAAGTAGATCTTTTTTCCTCCTTTTCCTGAGCCAGAGGCTGATATCTAGCTGCACTGGGCTACTTACCTTTTTTAGAAATATAGTCATATAAGAAAATAATTTGTTTTTTCTCTTTTAATGGGAATACTTGAGCTTGAGTCTGGGAATTTAGGAGATTCTGATTCTCTGTATAGCTCTGCCAGAGACAACCTCTGAGCCTAAAACAGTATTAGAGCTTTTCTTTTCTGCATGCCCTTTGTCAGATGTGTCTGCAAAGTAAAAAGCTGACGGAGACCCAAAGCAGCTGATGACCAAGGGCTTTGATGTCCCCACAGATCACCAGAAGGGACAGAGGGACAGGAGACAGAGTTCGAAAAATGCATTCTCCTGTTTATTATTTAGTCCCAAGTTTTGTATTGAATTCTGATCTGGCTAGAATCATCAAGATTCCTTTTACCTTGACTACGCATGTCTAAGAAACCACATTAATCCAAGCCACTCAGAAGGCAGAGTTTTTGACTTATTCCAACATCATACTAAAAACTGTTTCCTTTGCCCAGCGTCACCTTGTCTTTGGTCAACATCAGCAGACAGTGCTGAACTCTACCTAATTCCTGCGATCCTAGAAAACAGCAAAGTTTGAAAAATCTCCCTCGGTCCAACTCTTTTGTGTTTCTGAAACAGCTTACTGCAAAAAAAACCACCCTTCCCCACAGGACTTAGATAAGAGGCATGGGTGACCCCTTGTTTACTTATGACAAAGCCAGACACAGTCCCTGAATTTCCCATTCTTTACATCATAAATGATTACCTGAATTGCTTGTCTCCATCGATCAGTTGGAAAAACATGTTTTTAACCAAACTCTGGTTAAGTTTCTGTCTTTCCCCTAGATCTAGGAATGTAGCCAGGACATAGCATCTCCTTATTACCTCCTGAACATGGGCTGGCTTCAGGTTAAAACATTCTCTGAGCTACCATCTGATTATGCCACCCTGTCATCCCACTTCCCCTCATCAGATTCTTTCCAGCCTTGTTCATACCTTTCAATAAAAGAAAAACTCTTTTTGCCTTATTTTTGGCATGTTTGCAAATCTTGCTGTTGAAGATTCTCTGTATTGCAATAGCCCACCTCCATCTATTGCAATAGTCATCTGCCCCCTCTTTCTTACAGTGATTCTTCCAAATCAAGTCTCTCCTTGCTATGTCCAGATTTGTTTTTTATCTGACACAGGAGAGAAGAGTAGAGGTGGGAATGCACTGGTCATTAAAGTGAAGGGAAGGAAGACTTGAGCATTTCCTAGAGGTTGAAATGATCCACTGAAGATACTCGGGAATTTTTGGAGGCTTAATGGAGTATGTAGTTACTACTGTAAGAAATTTATAATAGAAACACTACTCTAACAAAGATGTTCAAAGACTTCCTTTAGAGGTTTGAATGAGTTAATTTGGTAGCTTGGTAGTGAGGAATCATCAAGTTGGATTAACTTGGTGTTGAGGAATCAGGAATGAAGCCCGCTTGCATAGAAGCTAATGTGATTGCCTAAGAAAGTTTTTTTTTTTTAATTTTGGGTGGTTTTTTTTTTCTTATTTATGTATTTATGTATTTATTTAGTTTTGGAGGGTGAGGCAATTAGGTTTATTTATTTACTTACTTATTTATTAAATGGAGGTGCTAGGGATTGAATCCGGGACCTCATACATGCTAAGCATGCACTCTACCACTGAGCTATACCCTCCCCCCAGCAAAGATTAATTTTTAGCATTGGTTAATTGCATGACAAGAACTGAACTTATTTGTAGGTGCACTTGGATAAACCTATTTGTAAGTGGATTTTTTGCAAGATGGTGCTCTGAAAACTTTGCTCGCTGCGGGAGTGAGAGGCTAAAGAGACCAATGTGGGGTCCACATACCTTCATGCTGTACATATCTGAAGATTGCAGCCCTACCTAAAGACCAGCAGCTGAGCTGTTTCTTCTAACAGATACAACTCTGCCTTGTCAGTTCAGAAGCTACCAAGTAACTTTGTTCGAAAAAGCCACCCTTTAAGTGATTTAAATATGGGTGGCTATGAGTGTACAAGAGGGAGAATTTCTGAGAGAAACAGATAACTACCAAAAATCTATATGGCCATCAATATTCAGCCAGATATACTTTTATATATGTACCTAAACCATGCAGTCGAAGAGAAAGAAACTTTTATCTTACTTTGGCTCATAAACTGAGCCAGTCGCAAATTATATGTCTGACTATTGACTCCTAGCATGACAAATTATATTCAGTTGTCAAAGAGGTAAATGGAGCATTTCTGAAAAGAGAAGAAATTTTGAAACTTCATTTTTAACTTATACATCTTAAATAGATATCAGTTTTTTATATAATGAAGAATAAATTATATGTGTGTGATTGTTTAGTGTAATAGGCATTCATATCCAGATTTGCTGTATTTTTTTTTAAAGGGTCACCTTTTCTCTAAAGACTTTATGATCCCCCCACCCATGTGGGATAGATCACTGTCTTTTTTCATGTCCCTGTTCTACCATCGATACACTTCTGTATAGAACCTGTAACATTTTATTATCCTTACTAATTTACATGCCTGTATTTGGCACCCACATACACTGTAAGTCCCATGGGTCCCAGATCCTCTCTTCTTAGTCTTTGTATCTGGCTTATAGTAGGTGATTAAAGAGATGTCCCTGAATAAATCAACGAATGTTGGTTCATTCTTTTCTAAATAAGGAGTAAAAAAAAAAAGTCACTTGTTTTCAATACTTTTTATCTAAGTCCCTTAGTGCCCTTGTTGGAAATTATTTAAGCCTTTGCTGGGAAAACTTTAAGGCTTTTCCGAATAGTTGAAAACACTTGAGGCTAAGTGGCTGATGAACCGGACACGGGAAGGTGATATTTGGTCAGTGCAGTTTACACGTGAGTGGAAGACCTCATAAGCTTTGGGCCCTTGCCAAAGTGTTAGAAACATACAGACTTGAAGGAATTTTGCTGTGAACAAAGCTGCTATCAGAACCCACAGGATGCCTGTACAAAACCCCTGTTACTGATTTGTAGCTAGGCCCAGCGACAGTCAATTAATACAGCAATAAATTGCTCAGTAAATTTTTATCTTAGCTCCTGGGGCCCCATTCCTCCTGTTTCTCTGTGTGACACTTTATTGCCTTTTTGGTCTTTAATTTGAATTTACTCCAGATTAGGATTCTGCTTTTCCTCTAGCATCTTGGCTACCCCATTGTGGATCTCACTTAAATTTGGCCCCCAACTTTTTTTTTTCCAGTTCTTACTCTTTGAACAGCTTTTAGTATCGTATGCAGATACCATGAGCTGATTCATTTGCTCAAGTTATTTCTCTCCCTGTCCCATCTAGATGTACAGCTGTGTATCTTTTACAGTACAGTGTGGAATGGACCCTCTATCCCTCTATTTTTTTTAGAGTGTTTTTTTTTTACCTTAAATTTAAGTATAATCTGTTACAGTGTGTTGGTTTCTGGTGTACAGCACAGTGTCCCGGTCATGTATGTACATACGTATATTTGTTTTCATATTCCTTTTCATTAAAGGTTATTATAAGATACTGATTATAGCTCCCTGTGCTGTACAGAAGGAATTTGTTTTTGTCTATTTTTATATATAGTCGCTAACATTTGCAAATCTCAAACTCCCAAATTTATCTCTTCCCACCGCCTTCCCCCCAATAACCATAAGATTGTTTACTATGTCTGTGAGTCTGTTTCTGTTTTGTAGGAGTTCGTTAGTGTCCTTTTTTCTTTTTAGATTCCACAGATGAGTGATATCATACAGTGCTTTACTTTGTCTTTCTGGCTTACTTCACTTAGAATGATCTCTGTTTCTGATGCTAGAAAGCATCTCCTTGAGCACTTGGGTGTCACTTCAGGCCCTCCAGTCATGGGGCTTAGAGAGTCAGTTTCCTGGCAGTAATATAAAGATGAAAGGCAAAATTACTTTATGGGTTGAAAGCCCAATAAAAAATATGCCCAGGTAGCAATAAAAGTGCAGTTCAGTGTTATTATTTCATCCACTAGGTCTTTCCATCCAGTGAGGTCCCTTACTTGTTTCTTTCCCCCAAAACTTTGATGCATAGTTCTCAGTATTTGGTATTTTTATCTTGTTTATGGCTTTTGTTTACTGGCTGACTCCATCTAGGATGAACCATCTTGTATAGAGTGGCACATATACCTAATTCTTCCATTTCTAGGCATATAGACATTCAACTTAACCTGTATCTTTGAGGCTCCCACTTCCCCAGTAGAATGGTTCCCAATTCTCACACGTATTACCTGAACAAGAATGGATACAGCTGGTACCTACCTTAGTCAAACCAGCTGCCAGGAAGAGTGTGTGTCTGTGAGGCATATATGCAAGGACAAGATGGCAATACCACAGGTTCCCAAAAGTTGATAAGTCAGAACCATTGATAAGTAAAAAGAGTTAGCAATTGCACAGCAGTGACCACTCTCCAGGCACCATTCTAAATATTTTAAATATTTTAACAATTCCCTGCAATTCTCATGACCAGCTCACTGAGGCAGGCAGGTATCATTATGGTTCCAATCTGAAAGATGAGAAAATGGAATTGTAGAAAGTTGTCTTGCCCAAGGTCACACAACTAGTAAGCGACAGTGTTAGGAACTGAGCCCAGGAGGTCTGGTGCCCATATTCCTGTTATTTCTGGTCACCCGCAGTCTTACCTTCACTTCTAGTCTTCTTTTCCTTCTCTCAGAAATCTAGATAAGAGCAACTATATGAACCCTGGGTCAAGCCCTTAGGGAAATTTTATTACTCACACGGTGGTTTTCTTGGCAAATGGACCCCATGGCCCTGGTAATTCATGAGTATTCTTACTGATACAGTCCACTCAGGGAATTCTAAATTCAGTGATAATTAGTAGAAATGGGTACGCAAACTCTAGTCTTCTCATATTGCATCAGGATTTGTCTTCCATCATAACCCCAGATGAAACACCTTTCTGGCTACAATTTTAAATGGCTATTTGTATAAGATATAGCAAATGAAAAAACAGAACCTGTCATTTCTTTCCTGTTTGGAGTACAAGGTGCAAATCACATAGATTTTTCTGATCCAAGAATTTCAATTTGGTTGTATTTGGACCTTCACCATGCCCATTTTGGACCCTGGAACATTAATGGAAGAGAAAAGGAGACTCTTAATTTCATTAAAAACTTTAGAAACCCCACAAAATTTTTACCAGCACTATGATTTTTCAACTGTTGACCCCTTTCTTTATACATTAACTCTTAGAATATACTGGTCTTTAATAAGCTCAACTTAATGGGGATATATAATCTGGCACAGACTTTGGAAGTTAACAAAAGTAAACTCTCTGAAAATTATTTATTCCTTGCAGTGCCTGTGGAAAGCCTCCTTTGGGTCATCTCGTACATCTTGAATCGCATTTGCTTGCCTGTCCTAGGACAACAGGAATAGTATCATATGAATGCAGATTTCGAGAAGTGCTAAGATTTGGTACCTTGGAGATCTCAAAAAATAATGTTCCATCAGACTTTTTCTTCTCATTTTCAAAGGTCTTTGAGGAATGGAAAATGATAATAATCTAAAACTTACAGAGTTTTAAAGAACTACAGATGTAATTGATTGTTTCAGGTAGAAGTCCTTTTACCCTGGAAACCTTGTCCACCTTATTGATCACATATACTTACTTTTTAAAAATTTTTAAAAATTTAAGTATAGTCAATTACAATGTGTCAATTTCTGGTGTTCAGCACAATGTCCCAGTCTTGCATATACATACAAATACTCATTTTCACATATACTTATTTAATGATATTCTGCTGGAACAATGGGAGTCTCAGATGACCCTTTATTATTGCAGTTATTTTGAATAATTTAACTTGAAATTAGTGCCCCTAAACATTTTAGTTCAGGTAAGAAATCCTCACTTTAAGGAAAATAAAAACTGTCATAACAAGAGGACCACTAGACTAAAAGATCACTTAAAATAATCAATTTGCAAAATAACCATAACTTTATTGGCTCTTTCCTCTTAGAGCTCTGAATTTATGTAATCAAAATTTTTATTTACAAAAATCAATATAACTCAAAACATCAATTAACTATTTTCTTTTGTTTCGCACTTGTGTCTAAAGTATGAAAAGTGTAAGATTATATTGTAGCTTTAATTGAAAAATGGTTAAATATGTGTCAGATAAAGACCCATCTCAGTCTCCTATTTATAATCCTATTTTCATATTTACACCACAATGCAGTAGTTATGTTTAGAGCAATGACTCCAATATTAGATAGACATAAATAGGTAAAATAATTCAGGAAAAAACACTGATATTCTTTGATATACTAAATATTATACAAGGTTCTAGGAATACAACATGAATAAAACACAGTCTTATTCACACAGAAGAAAGTATCCCAAAACATCAGCCTAAGGAAGAAGAGGGGTAGATAAGCCCTACCTTGTGCAGAATGATAAACATTTAGATGTTCCATCACTATGCAAAATAATATTTCTTCTCTCCCCCTACTACCTCTAGTACCAATATCTTTGTGAAATGATGAAAGAAATTGTAGAGAAGGGAAGTATAAAGTCAAGTAGAGTGGGGAAACAAAATATTGAAGAGAAAAAAGTTGCATATGGAATAATTATCCAAAACCTAACTAACCATATATATGTATGTTTTTGACATGATAGTAACTTGACATCAATAGTGAAAACTTTGACATTACTATTTTTAAGCACCCTATCTTTGAAAATTTAGTAAACTCACCTTTCTGTGCTCACTGTATGGTTTTCTAGAATGTTGAACATTCTAATAAGTTAAAGTCTAATTATGAATAAGAGTCCTATTTATATGCTCTCATATGCATTTAGAGCATTAGTCCTAGATAGGTTATTACCTGTGAATTTGTTTTTTATGTTTTGATTTTAATTCTAGGTGAGAAGATTTTTTTTTTTCTCTCTTTTGATGATATTAAGATTACTGTGAATTTTGAGGAATAATAATAGACTCAACGGAGGGAAAATCTTTTCTATGAACAGATGGCTGATATATCATGGTTTTGCCATTTATTTTAGTGCTTAAAATAAACATTATTTATAAGACCACTTACATTTTGATGTTACTTAATGAGGAATATGCATCATTGATTTGACTAGCTTAAGAGGTCATTTAGAACTTGCCCGTTAACAAGCTGTAATCTGCTGAGCACACAATGACTTTGTTTAAAATTATCTATTCAGAGCTGATCAATGACAATAATTGTTTTATACCAATCACTTCTGAAAGTTGCTAATTACTTTGAAGGGCATGAATACTAGCCGTGTGCTTTGGAAGTCATAACCTGCTCACCTTGAAATTAAGAAGAATGTTGTCATCATGCTGCTTCTTGAAAGTACTTTTTTTTAAAAAAAAATTAAAAGTGTCTTCATTAGTACTGGGATATCAACAGGAAATTTAGGCAAAATTTAAGATGTCTTTTGTTCCTATCACAGGAAGTATAGTCAGAAATCAGCTATATTGTATCTTTTATCAATTAACTATTGGTCAAATTGGGCTCCCTATAACATAAGAACATGCACACACTCTTTCTCTTCGTGGAGTACGTCTGACAGACGTTTTAGTGGGTTTTGGAGTGAGAGAACTAGGTGTATTCTCTGTCCTTTACTTTCTTACCAGTTATGTCATAACCTTGATCAAGTTACTTAACCTTAGTTTCTTCATTTTTAACATGGAGATCATGCCCTATTCACAAGGTTACCATGAGAATCAAAGCAGTTAGCATAATACCTGGTACATTCATGGAGCTCATAAACTTTAAATTCTTTACTTCACTGGATGATAGCATCATCATCCACTCAAATACCCAGTTTCTTTCAGCCTTTTTATTCGCTTACCTCTAACAAAACCCTCTGAAGTTTGGTTGATTATACTTTAACGTGGATGAGTTTTAATTTGTTATCTGACCGTCACTTACCTATTATGAGCTTTAGTACACCATTGCAAATACCCAGATTTGTCTTGAAAATGAAAGTTAGCCTGCCTTTGGGTGGGTGTGTAGGGAGCTGGGCTGTTAGGAGGGTCTCTGAGAGCACGATGGTTGACGCAGCGAGTGTGGCTGGTGCTGTTTCTAGTAGCTGCTCAGTTAAAAGTGGCAAAAAGCGCACGCCACTGGGTTTTGTGAGCGCCCTTCCTTCTGACACAGATTCTGCAGCCGCTTTCCGAGTTTGCTCTTTCAGCTTCTCAAAGTGGGCAAAGCGCCATCTTCTGTCCTTCCTTCTCAGCTCCCCAGCGTGCGTCTTTTGTGTTTTCGGACCCATTTAGTCTTATTTTACTTAGAATTTAATGGTGTTTTCATGTGATAGGCAGTCTGTCCCTCCACACTATTTAATATCCTACAGTGTCATGTTGGAGGTACAAGACAACATTTTGTTTAAAGATTTTGATAGTACTGAATTTAAAAAAATATATTAAAACCTTTGATTTTAGTGATACCAAGTACAATTTTCAAGCCAGTTGGTTATGAAAAATAAAAAAATCCATTTGGTCGGGAAGTGGAGGTAGTAGGAATTGGTAAAGCAAATTTTTAAACTTTCAATAGTTAATTTCACATACAGTATTTGTAAAACAATGATAAGTATTATAAAATAAAGTATACTAATTTAGAGTATGTTTTTGTCTTTATAACATTTTATAATAAATCTTTTGAGTACAACTGATATTTGGACATAGATATACTGTTATTTTAGTGGAAAAGCCTGAGACTTTATTTGATAGGCGTTATCCGTCATTACCTTGATTCTGAAGAACTATTAATGGTTTTACTAAAAATGTTCACTGGCATATTTTATCTTTTGATTTCCTTCAATAGATTCAGAGGCGATGGCGAGGCTATAAGATTCGGAAATACTGCTTTAATTATTATTATTTGAAGGAGTACCTGAAAGCTGTTTCAGAGACCAATGATGCAGTTCGGTGAGTGGTATAATCACTAGTCCACTAGTGAAAATTTTAGAAAAGTTACTCAATAGATGTTGATCATTATCACTTAGGAATACTTTCTAAAACTAAGTGATATTTTAAGCAAAAATTTATTGTTACAATAGAGCTATATCATTCTATTTACCAAAAAAATTTATTTTTAACTATCTTGTACTCTTGACTATAAATTAGATTATTTATGTGTGTAATAAGCCTACCTTGGTACTATGCAAATAGTTCAGGTTCAGTAAAATTACCTCATTTTGAGGTGGATTTATCTGTAAAATGATTACATAGATGAATCCTTAAGTATGACAAGCCTCAGATGTATTGTGAGAAACATGTTCAGTAGCAAAAACTTCCCTCTCAAAGAAGAAAATGTTAAGGAACATATTAAAATGGACTGCTTTACTGTCAGTTTTTTTTTTTCCTTCAAGCACATAGAAAGATAACACCTGGATTTAGGCCTTAATGATGAGTCTTCTGTAGATTTATGCAAAGTAAAGTTACTGCAGCACTATTCAGTCAGGTTTACCAAAGTTCTATGTACTAAGTTTTCATGTTACATCAAAAATTGCTAGTTTTTTTCTTCTTGTAATGTGCTCCATTCTAAAAAACATATGTGACCATATGCTTATAATAGATTTAGATAAAAATGAAATAGTAATGAATCATAGTTGGTATTTATGCCATAGTTTTACTTTCAGTTTTCACCTGCATTATCTCATTTTACTCTTAACATTTTTCAAACTAGAGATAACAATTGACAATAAGTTGTTAAGATAAAGGTGTTGTCTGAGACCCTAAAATTATATACATCATAAAATATCTAAACGCTAACTCCCCAACTTTTAAATTTCTCACGTATGTGACATGTATGAAAAGGTCTTTGGAGATTAAGTATGGGAAATTTGTGAAGTTGATTTCTTTGGAAACAGCAATAAAGATTTGGGGAGCTTGGAATAGGATTTAGTCAGTGAGCGAAGTTGGAAAACTCAGAAACATGTGGGCCGTAGGGGACTGCTGTTTAATTTCTTCCTAAGAAATCCAATGTTCTAGCGATGGGCTGGCTATCTGCAATCAGCAGGCTTGAGCTTGTCAGGCGGAAGGAGCTAGTAGAACATGCAAGAGGGAGAATTTGAGCTGGACTGGGGTTCAGGGGAGGCAAGAGAGGCCCTTAAGACATGGAAATTGAGGAGGCACTCACTGTCAGGGTCGTGCAGGCGACTGCACTTTCCCAACCCCGAGAGTGTACCTTTAAACTCTGCATTTTAGAGTCCTCGCTTGCTTCACCTAGTTCTATCCCTGAACAGGAGAAGGGACTCAAAGAGACAAACACATGCAAGGTGGTTTTGGAAAGGCCTGTTTCTTTTGTTCATCAGGTATTTCCTTTTATCCTTATTTCTTCCTGATTTTACTAGGAATATCTCTAGCCACTAGAGAGCCTGGTGTATCGGTGCTCACAATTTGGTTTAGCCTGCTGGTCTTTATCATATTACAAACTTACTCTTTTGATTTATACTGGTCTTAGAATTTTTAAGGCAGAAGAGAAGTTGAACGAAACAAATGCTTTCCCATCATGTACTGAAATAAGATGATATTTTTCCTTTTTGACCTATTGACATGTTATAGAATGTGTTTTTATTAATAGACATATTAATATTAAACCATCATATACTAGGAATATATCTAACAAGGCCATTCATTGTTAATTATCCTTTTGATTTATTACTAAATAATATCAATATTTTACATAGGATATTTACATTCACTTTTATAAATGGAGTTACTTATAATTCTCTCTCTTGCATTGCAATTTACAGATATTGTTATCAGATTTTTGCTGTATTTATGAGATGAGTAGATTATATGGCATGGGGATTATTGTACTGAAAAGGAAAAACACTCCTCTGTTTTCTGTGTACTTAACACTCTACCCTCAATACTTCTGGTCACAAAATGGGTTTTTTATACCAAGCAATTCTCAGACTCAATTCGGATGCCCTCTACCTGGAGAGAGCATCAGATCCACAGGTTAAGGACTCAAGTCCCACAAGGCCTGTCCCCCGCAACCCTCAACTTCAGATGCCAATCGCATATCGTAGGTCCCCAGGTTATCCACAACTTTATGTCCAACTTGGCTACAGATCAGAGATTCCCAGGACGTCCTCCTCAGCTTCAGTCATTTGCTAGAATGGCTCAAGAACTCAGGAAAACAGTTTATTTACTAAATTAAAGGTTTATTATAGAAGAATACAACTCAGGAATAACCAGGTGGAAGAGATGACCAGTGCAGAATATGGAGTGGGGGGGGGGGGGAATGCAGCTTCCATGCCCTCACTGAGCATGGTACCCTCCCAGCACCTCCCTGTGGTCCACAACCCAGAAACTCTCTGAACTCTGTTGTTCGGGGATTTTTATGGAAGCTTCCTTATGTCGATACGATTGATTATATCATTGACCTTTGGTGATTAGCTCCACCTCCAGCCCCTCTCCCCCAACAGAAGTCGAGGGGGTGGAGCTGAAAATTCTGATCTTTTAATCATATGATTGGTACCCCTGACGACCAGCTCCCAACCTGAGGGAGTCCCCAGCTACCATTCATCTCATTAGCATGCAAAAAGACATATTACTTTGGGGGAATTCCAAGGCTTTTTGACCTGTGTGCCAAAAACAGGGATGAAGACCAAATATATATTTCTTATTATGAAACACAGTATCTACAATTATATTAGTATTTTATAGGATGCTTATATCCACGTTTGTAAGCATGATTCATCATAATTTTCTTTCTTGTCTTGATATCAGGTTTTTTCTTTATTTATTAGTTGAATAGATTATATGGCATGAGGATTACTGTTTTTAGAAGTTTAAAAGAAATAGTTTATAAAATTAACTGGGCCCTAAACCCTTTTGGAGAAGGCAAATCTTTCACATTTCCAAACCTCTATTCAGATTTTAAAAAATATATTAAAGTCAGTTTTATTTATTACCAGATAACTATTCATCGATGTTTCAAAATATACTGATGTTATTTACAAATACTTTAATTAAAATAGTTCTTGCCTTGTTCCATTTCTCATTTCTAATTTTGCTTCTTAAAATTTTTGTCTCTTTGGTCTCAAAATTGTCAGACTTACCTATTTTATTGCTAATTTTTAAAGAACCACATCTCAGATTTTTGTCTTTTTTACTCACTTTTCTGTTTCCTAGTTAAATATATTGTTTTTATACTTTAAAAACCCTTTATTTCTTTATTTCACAAATAATACATGTCCATTGTAGAAAAATTGAAAATACAGATAATTTAAAACAAAATAAACAAAAACTCATTTATGATCCCATTGCTCAGAAATAAATACTTGTAATATTTTTATGTGTGTTCTTCCAGACCTCTGCCACTTCTTGGCTGTGTGACCTTGGGCAAATTCTTTAACTTCCTTTTTCCTAAATCACGTCATCCACAAAGTGAGGAAAATAATAGAATTACTACATAGATTCCTTATGAACATAAGTAAGTTAATACATGTAAAATGAATAAACAGTACTTAGTATATCCTATGCACTAAATAAATATTAGTTTATTAATTTATTCCTATGCTTACATGTAAATACCTTATAAAAATGATTAAATACAATGTATTATGTGTGTCTCAATTAACAAAATATTGTGAATATTTTCATGGTAATAAATATACCGATATCAACATTCATAATAGTTTTAAAAATTTATTCCGTATTATTGAAGTTGTAGGTGTTCCCAGTTTTTGCTGTTTTAAGCATTTCATTATTTTCTTTTTGTTACTTAATATGGAGTTTCTTTTAGTTCTTGCCTTACACCTGGTTTTCAGACAGCTGCTGTCTTGTATCCTCACCTGGGGGAGAAAATGTTCCAGCCTCTTTCTCTTGTAAGAACACTCATCCCATCATGAGGTTTCACCTCATGATCTCATCTAAACCACTTACCTCCCCAAAACTCCACCTCCTAATACCATCGCACTGGGGCGTAGGGTTTCACTATATGAATTTGAAGGCGGGGACACAAACCTGCAGTCTGTAACAATCGCTGCCCCACTCACTGCCTTTGATCATCTGGCCTTCAAGGTTTTGTGAATATTTTTCCTGCTTTGGGAATGCCCCTGTGTTCTCGATCATTGCCAGGCCATGTGCACTCCACCCTGGTCTCTGGCTTTATCACTCTTTTACTGCATGCTCTCATGCAGTCCAAAGACAGCACCACGGAGAGGGCTGAGTCCAGAGAAGGTGGGCCCAGAGAGTCTCCTACATATAGACACAGACCGTCAGAATCAGCCTTCTCCCGTAAATCTTTTGTATTGCGCCCTGCACACAGTCCATGGAACTCTACAGACTTATGTTGAGTTACCCTTTATAGTATTTGGTATCTTTTTCTGGTAGCAAAAATCATTTGGGACCATTCCAGTTTATCTCAACAGAGGGTCGACAGTGAGCCTCAAAGTGAAATGGAATCTCCATTTCTTTTCTCCAAGTTTTTTTTTTCTTTTTCACACTCCTATTAAATTGCTTAAAACTTCCTCAGTGACCCACAGTGCATATACCATGAATATATTTGGTAGGTCCTCTTCGTCAGGCTACATAAAATTTCTTTCCCAAGGTCAGGGACCCATAAAAGGTCTGTTCCTATCTTTCAGATTTTGTCTTAAATGTCACCTCTTTAGGGAAGTCTTTTCTAACTCCCTTCTTACTCTCCTCCCGCCTCCACTACCCTCCACCCCCAACCTCCGCCCACGTATACATCCGTAATTCTTGGTCGTTTTCTTTCTTGGAACTTATTCCATTGTAAGTGGTGTGGGGTTTGGTTTTGTGCTTCAGTTGTTTGCATGATGCCTAGCTTGCCTCATAACTGCCCTCCTCCTAGGCTCTACTACAGTTCGGAATGTAGTAGGAACTCAAAAAAATAAGTATTGAATAAATCATGTTGTAGATTTGAGGAAGCACATTAAATCTCACTGCACTTTCCTGTTTAAATTTGGAGCCCCATGAGAAATAAGACAAAATGATAGGGCATATGAGAGAACAAAATATCCCATTTGTGACTGATAAAGCTGATTGTATAGGATGCTAAAGTATAGGATAAAGCTGATGACATAGAATGTTTATGTGGACAAACAAGTGGCTCTTTGAATGCCGAGAGGTAGACAGACTTCCCCAGCCAATGGCTCAGCAGTGGGCAGCCGTCTCCTCCCTGCAAGCATCAGACCCTGGCCCTGCCAGACTCTATGCCTGCTCCCACCTGAGTCCTCTGAAGGGGCGTGGGCCAGGCTTCCTATAATAGAATAAACATACCCCCGCATGAAAGAAACAGGAGAGGGGAAGTGTCCCCTCACTACGACAAGTAACATCTATGTCAGTAAACATAAATTTGTCTCAATTTTCAGTGCCTATAGTGTGTATGGGTATGATATTTATACCATAATTTCTTTAGGCAAATCTTTCCTATATTGATGGACATTCAATATAACATTCCTCCGCAGAGGTTTTTTGCATGTGTACTGTTATCTTTTTTCTGCATAGTGTTATAAATGGGACTTTTGCATGAAAATTTAAACATATCTTATAGTTAGATGCATATTATCCCATTCTCCATCCAAAAATATCAAATTATATTTCTATCAACAATGCATAGGCATTTCTGTTTCCTTCCCGAAACTGGATTTTGGCTTTTTATCCCCACCAATTTAATAAAGTGAACAATTCCATCTAAATTTTATTTAATTATTTTTTACTTTTTAGGAATTTGAATATCTTATATTGGCCATTTGTATTCTTTAATGACTTGCCTGTTTATATTTGTTCTATTTGCCTATTTTATTTTATTATTATTATTATTCATAATGGATTTGTAAAACTCCCTTTGTGTGCTAGGGAAATAAACCCTTTGTTATCAGGGATGCAATTATCTTCGCTTGTTTGCTGTTGTGTTTCAAACATATTTATGGAGATTTTGAGATATGATGACTTTTCAATTCTTTCCAGTTATATTTCTCAGTAATTTCTTTTTTGATGTCTTCTTTCATGACTTTTAAAAACAGTCATCCATATTTTGGCAATTTAGGGTTTCTTGTGTAACTTTTAAGATTGAATCCATCTGGAATCCATTTGATATAAGTAGGAAATTTGAAATCAAGCTTAAGATTTTTTTAAAACGGCTAGCAATTTATTCCAATAGCATTTATTAAATACTTCACTTATCTCTCACTGTCAAGTGCCACCTTCTCACATACGAAGTCCTCACATGTACTCAGGCCTGTATCTTGACTGTCGATGCCATCTGATCTCTCTCTCTCTCTCTCTCTGTATTCCTGTGTAGTATTTGTATAGTATTACATGGCTTGAGTAGCTATACGTTACTTTTATTTTTCAGCTATGGCTATTTTCATTTAATTTTCATACAACTAAATAGTCATTTTGGCATGTCTCAAAAAATGGCAAGTTGGGATTTTTAAATGGATTTAAATTAAATTTGTAGAGTTTTGTAGGGAAAAATGACATTGCTATTTTCATAATTTGAGTTTACCTGCTAGGGAACGAGATATATCTCCTTATTCATGTGGATATTTTTTAAATGTCCATTTGTAAAATTTTGTTATTTTCTTAATACAGGTCTGCATATTTTTTGTTAATTTTATTTCTAGGAATTTCATATTTTTCTGTTATATTTGCTAATGGTGTATTTTCTAAGTTTTTATTATTTACATGGAGGAAAGTAATCTATTTTGTGAGTAATTTTACACCTTACTAAAACCTCTAATTGGATCTCAGAATTCTTGTACTTTTTTTTAGTACTTAAGCTAGATATTGATGGTTGGTTTTTTTGTTCATTCATTCAAGTCTCTAATGACGGAGGGTCAGCTGGAGCAGTGGGCAGCTGTGCTCTGGCCACTGTCCCCAGGTCCTGACTGGCCTCCTGTCACTGTGGAAATCGATTTCACGAAGCAAGCTCAGCATGAAGTCCCACCGCTCGCAGACTCTTTTCTTCCTTCAGTTTACTTGATTCAGCAGCTGTCAGGCTACTTTTCCCAGTTCTCCTCCAGCCCAGTTTTGCCATCAAGTCCCAGCTCGGTCGGAAGTTCTGATCAACCAAAAGAGAAGTTGTTTGGCTTCAAGTTCTGTCCTTTAGTCCTGCACCCAGTCATTCCCAGTCTTCGTCCCTCTTGGTTGGGGCACTTATTACGCTCTTCAAACGTGTTCACTCATTTCCCACATACACTGACTTTGTGACTGAGGAAGATACCCTGCACTTGTACTTTAACTTTAGTTGATATGACAGATACTCTTCATTTATTCAATTTCTAGTTATTCTCTTGAGTTTATGATGAGGGTTGTGACCGTTCCTTGCTTTTTTTTCATGTATTTCTGTTTCTTTTTGTTCATTTGGCTGATCTCAGAAAGGCGAAAGAGCATACATTGCTAGAAAAAGCACACATAATTATTTTACCAAGCGCTCAATATTAACTTTTACTGTTATGGTTTCTTTAAGTGTGTGTCATTTCTTTACTTTTATTCAATCTTACTCTTTCTTCAAGGTGTGGAATCTAAATTGTTTTGCATGTATAAATGCATTTATAAAGTCTTTTTTAAATTATTCATATACATGGCTTCTTTCTTAATAAAAGCAGTTTTATTTTAACCCTTGATTATAGTATTATTCAGATATGAAAGTTTTACCTTTATAATAATGTTAACCATTTTTCTATTTCCTGTTGCAGTTCTTGGCAGTGTTCATTGAAAAAAAGTCTGTATATAAGTAAATGTTGATGAGAATGCACAAATATTTTCAAGATATCATATATTCTTCCATGGTTCATAAATATTTGTTAAGTTCTATGTTATAAATTTGGAGAAGCCGCATCAGACTTTCAAAAGTGTCAAATTCTGATCCTCTTAAATTACATAATACCTTTTTTTTATATATTGTTCCATGTTTTACAATAAATGTATAATTAAGCAAACATTTACAATAATATTCTGAGATTATCTGAAATGCCATTTCACACATTTTACGTCCTCATAGGCTAAGACATAGATGAAAAAGCAGGTGTAGAGTCTTTCCAGACCTCAGCATGAACTACCCATTGAAAACACTAGGGATCAATCCTTTAATCAGATAGTGCTATTGCCACTCAAGCACATTATAAATTGCTAACATATATTGAGCACTTATTGTATACCAAGTACTGTGCAAAACCCTTTGCTCTCATTATTTCCTTCCATTTTCACAGCAAACCTGTGAGGTAGATATTAGTACCTACTCTTACACTTCAACTAGAGATATTTTAGTTTTGCTTCATTATGCCTAGGACTTCCCTCTAAGGATTATTTTAGATTCTTAATTGGGATGGAGATATCTGTATAGATGTTTGATAAAGAATGAATAGTTACCTTAACATAAGGCTAAATATAGAATATAGATACTGAATTATTTCATAATCATTTATAAAATTAAATAAAATCCAGAGTCCACACGAAGAATAATTTCTGTATTATACTACTTTTCTCTAATAAAACCCATCTGTTTCCTTTTTGAGAGAGATTTTATTTTAAAGCTTGTCAGTAAGACCATTTATTTTTACTTAACAAATTATTTAAAGTTAATGAAAACAGTGGTAGATTTTCCAATTTTGATATATGAAAGACAGTCGAATCATGAAAAAGTGGCTGTTTTGTAGATACATTTGGTAGGTGAACTGTCAGGTAGCCTCCATAAGTGGGCTGTCATGTTATTTCATCTATTTTTATTATTTGAACTCAAATTAACTCGGCAGTTTCACAGTTTATCTCTCGTGAATCTGAACGGTTAAGTGGGACAGAAGAAGAGGTGCAGTTCCATTAAGCCCTAGCACAGCACTGGCTGTCAGGTGAGCCTTGTTATGCTGTCCATCCTCATTTAACTATCCCACAAGATCTCTTAATGAAGTTAAGCCCCAAGTTCACTCCAATAATTCTGTGGCAAGAGTTTGTGCAATGTAACAATTCATCACTTGTCAGGAAGGCACTTTTAGTTTATACATTTAATAAGGGCATCCTCTAGCTTGGTTAATTAGAAGTGAACAGTTTGCATATTTACTAAATGCAGAGTGTCATTGCCACCACGGCCTATTGCCTACATGAATTATTTCTCTATCTGCAATAAACAGCTGGGTAATTATTACTGCCATAATCAGATAAATTCCCTCTGTAAGGCTTTTCTTACATGGCAATTCTTTGAACTCATCCAAAGCTGAACAAAATTTATGAACTCCAGCAGCGAGGCCACTTTTTCATATGATGGTGTCCCTGTTCCCTATTTCAAGGACATAAGTAGAACACCATAGGTATTGTGTAAATAAAGAGCATAAATATGATTAAAGATAACATTTCAATGAACCTCATTTTTAAAATATTATATTTTGATCTCAGCCAACTAAATGATCGCAGTTTGGCTTTATCGAGTTGAATCTGGATGACAAGCTCGCTCAGTAGGGCTGGCTTAAGACGTAAAGAAATAAACTTTTGTTTCCAAGAACCAAATTAGCCTGTAATGTTAACTATACATATATAATTTTTTTCCTATAGAATCATTTTGTATATGAAGCTACAATAATTATAGCAATTAATTTGGTAGAATTTAGATAATAATGCACTAGAGTCTCTAACTTAAAATACAATGTGTGTTCTTTGCTTTAAAAACAGTCTGTAACTTGTTAATAGTAATTAATGACATAACCCATATAATCACTTTAAAATATGGCATGATATCAACTATTTGATCATAGCCTTTTTACATGTCATATTCTTAACAAGATTGTACTACCTTTAACAATTTGCTATTTCAAAACATTTTTTAAAGCAAAGTATATAAAAAGAAATAAAACCCTTTATTCCTGAGATAGAATGAATAAAAGGAAAAGGCATGTTATGTTGCTTACATACATATATTTAAATGTTTTTCAAATTTTAGTCCTTATACAATTAATTTCAAAAAGTTTACAAAAGATATTTATGAGTAAAAGAAATAAGGACCACAGTAAAGTAAAATACAGAATGATAACTCTAATGGTGTGACTGATCAGGTAATGTGGTTAGTTAAGTATATTTCATTGTCAGAATGGAGAAAACATTACTGCATATGCCAGGAAACAGCTTTTCTAGAAGCTTCCAGAAATTTCACATATAATATGAATCCGCAATAGGAGACACTGGGTAATGCAGTGAACAGTGGCTTCTGTAGCTTTTTTTTTTTTTTTTTAACAGAAAAAGACTCTCTCAATTTCAGGTCTCTTTTTTTTTGGTGATATTTGAGGGGTTGGGGAGAAGCCAGAATGTAGCATTAAGTTGTTACTCATTTGAAAGCAAGGAACTCAAATATGTTGGTTTGTGGACTTAGCCTCATCGTTGTTCAACTCTGAGAGATGGATGGATTGCAAGTTCTTACCTCTCACTTATCCTAGCTGATCTTTTGGTAGGAGATGGATGGAAAGGTGTTCCTTTTTTTTTTTTAATTCTGTATCAAGGACTGATAATGCTGTTTTTTTTTTTTTTTTAATATTGCTGATTGAAAGTAAATATATACAGTGGAAATCAGATTTGGGTACTTGATATCTTAATAATAAACTTTTTCAATCATAGTTGAAGATACGTTTAAGCTGTTATGAAAATACATTGAGAAAATGTAACCATTTCTCAAAAATTATTTAAAGTGACATCCAGTAAACTATTTGGACTTCACCTTATTTGATCTCTTTGAAGCACATGACAATGTTGATCACTTTTTTCTCTAATCTCTCTTGTAACTTAGATTCTCTGATGCCACCCTCTCCTGGTTTCCTCTCTACTTTCCTGATTGTTTCTTCTCCATTTCTCTTGTATACTTGCCTTTATTTGCCCGATCTTAAATATTAGTATTCTCTCTTTGATGCACGAGCCTTTTCACTCTATATCCTCTGGACAGTCTCCTCCACTTCAGTGACTTCTTTTACCACTTGTATTCTGATGATTTATTTATCTGAATATTCTCTAGCCCAGAATGTTTTTTATAAACATTTATTCAAATGCCTGCTAACACTGCCACTTGGACATCCACAGACAATCCAAGCTAAGCATATTTATAGATGAAGTAACTATGCTTTTCCCAAACCTCTTCTTATGGTAAATTGAGCCATTTTTCTTTTTGGTGCCCAAGCCAGAAACATGGGACTCACACTAAATTTCCTTTTCTCCATTCTGCTGATGACCAAGTGCTATCATTTCTTTTCCCAGTCCTCTATTTTCACTCTTCATCAAGCTGTCCTTCCTACTGCAGCCCAATGATTATTCTAAAATACAAATTTGATCAGTATAATCTGTTGTATTCCCTTCCTTTTAAGGGTTCTATAGTAAAAGATGACTTAAAGATCCTAGAAACATAAAATATATACACTAGGGTTACATTTCAGAGTATCTTCTTGGCGTATGAATTAATCAAACCGAAAATAAATACTTATATTCTTAAATAGTTATAATGCTTTAAAAGCATGGATCTTTGAGGAAAAAATGTTAACACGTCTCTTAGTTAATGTATTATTGTAGAATGGGAGTTCCTAGAGTGTACCCTTAAAGAAAATCCCTAAAAAACCAGAAATTTTGTGATAAAGAGGAAATGTATGCAATAGTGTCATATTACAAAAGCAGTGGATTAAAAGAGTTTCACTTTTGAAGAAATATTTTTTTCACTACTCCTTTGTAATGCTTTTCAGCTTTTTCCATCTTGTTTTTAATCTATCCATTTCTTCTCTCAGGAGTGACATTGATTAGAATTGGGAAAGAAAATTACCCCAGTTTCTCTCTCTCTCTGTTCTTTCTACTACTGTTTTGTAATCTCTTCTTATCCTGCCTAACAATACATGGGCTAGGGAATCTGGCATTCATATGGAAGTTATATCCAAGATCAATTATAAAATGATTGGTCAATAAATAATTTCCCCAACTCATTAGATAATTTTCTGAAGTTACATGTTATATTCTGCTTGAAAATACGTTGGCATCATCTAACAGTAGGTTATTGCTTTATAGTAGCATCAAGATTAGTTTAGAGATGTCCCTGATCTGTATTAAGTGGATTGCATGCAAAAACAGCCACAATTATTTCTGCCTTAAAATGAAGTTAGCACGTTTTAAATGAGAGACAATGTGTGACTTTG
Source organism: Camelus bactrianus (assembly GCF_048773025.1). Taxonomy (NCBI): domain Eukaryota; kingdom Metazoa; phylum Chordata; class Mammalia; order Artiodactyla; family Camelidae; genus Camelus; species Camelus bactrianus. Next base: position 11,567,986 of record NC_133561.1, read on the forward strand.
GAGTAAACACAAAGTAAGTAAGTCCTTGCAGTCCTCTTCACATGAAGTGGGAACTTTAGCTTCTCAACTCTGAACTCTACCTGAAACAAAACTTCAGTAGCTTGAGCTTCATTCTCCGCAGGTGAATGAATCACTGTGAAGATTCATTCTCAAGGGAGACAGAATGTGATGTGCCTTGATCTACCTTTATGCAGGAAAACCCCCATGCGGGGACTAAAAGTCGCCATCTGTATATCATTTCATTTCACAGAGAACTGGAACCTTGTTAATGACACCTGCCCCTTACCAACCTCAGTGGAATGTTGTGGGATGAATTGATGTCTATAAAGCACTCGGAGCTCCTGAAAATAATGCACTATGTCAATACATTTTATTATTTTGCCTATTATTATACCTAACTGTCACTCTCAATTATGTGACATCATATCTATTAGATGAAATTTTACTTCCTTTTACAGAAACTATCCAGAATAGCAAAAAGAAAAGAATTTTCCAGTGAAATATGTGCATATTTTTAGAAAGAATACTATAAAAAATTCTTTTCAACTAAGTTTATTCAAAAGAGCCAGAAGAAAATAAAAATGATTTTCATGAATGATCTTTGAATAGCATCTTACTGCTTTTTAAAATCATGCAAAGTAGGTAAATGAAATAATGGAGCAATTGGATGATCCCTTTTTATGATCAGAGTGGAGTCATGGCATTGTAATTTTATAACATTGACCATTATCTTCTTTTTGACCTTTTTCATTCTCAAAATATCTAGTCTGTAGAGTGCAAATTCACTAGCATTACCCTTAGAGAGCCCAATCACCCTTGGTCAGGAATCTTTTCTTCTGCTCCAAAGGGCACCGTGTCCCCCTTTGCTGTTGACGGATCAAGTCTACCAAAGAGAGCTGGAGTTTCTTATGAACAATCCAGCCTCGTTTCATTACCACTCCCCTCGGTAACAGCTCCCTCGCTTTAGTGAAAGCCTGCTCATTATTCAGTTCCCAGCTCCAACGCCTTTTTCTATCCTTCTAATTAGAAGCCCGCTCTCTGAACTTAAGCACCTTGTGCATTTCTTCCTAGATGTACTCTGTCTATTTTATTTATTTGTTTGTTTGTTTGTTTGTTTATTTAATTTGCAAGCTACTTGAAGACAGGGACTGGGCTTTGCACAACTTTATTTCTTTTAGTATTTTAAACATACTTACGACTGCCTGACTGAATAAACAAATGAGGATTAATTTTCTTCATGATATTAACTCAGAGTAGGTTAGATGTTTTGAAGAGAAACTGATCTATACTGCAACAAAGGATTTTCAAGAATAACTAAAAAATGTTTAATGAGAGCACTTTTCTAAATGTTTCCAAAAAGTGAAATTCTCAACTCTAGATTTCAGACTAGAGTGTGAAGTTCAGGAGCAGCGTGAGTGCTTGAGTGTTAAGGACTGTGTGCTACAGAGTGCTTGCTTTTAAACTGTATTTTCTCTTTTTAAAGCACTGTTGTAATGAAATTTGCAGTACCTGTCCAACAGTTCAGGGCCTAGGTAACCAAGTAGATAAAATAAGTGGTTTCAATGATTGGACTGACTTAAAGTGAAGCTTTTATTTCAAATGAAAATGTTTTGGATGTCTTAATGACTTCCAGATCACCTGTTCTAGGGTTTTACCAGTCTCAAAATATTTTTGGATGCCACACACCAACTCCAAGCATGCGATTTGCTTTATTTGTGGTTACTATTTTCACTTGTATTTTAGGCTGAGCCTTCCCTTTTTTCTTTTATTGTCTACTTATTTGGTTACATTAATGTGGACTTACTGAGAGCTGACAATTATTAGAGATAAAATACAAGTACATGCAACAAATTTAACTAAAGTACTTTAATGTCATAACATACCACAGCAAAAACTAATGCTATTCAGAATTTTTATTTTCAAGGCTTCTTACAACAGAAGGGTATCACTGACTTTTTCTGCCATCAAAACAGAATGTGGACTCCAGAGAACTGTTTAAATCCATTTTCTTAGAATTATTTTTTCTTAAAAATGGTGCAGATGATGGTTTTCTGCTTTTATTTGAGAAATTATGGAAAATTAGCATTTAGCATTTTCTTCTGAAACTTGGGGCATTTGTACTTTTAAAGCAAACTCATTATAATTTTAAAATTTCTCTGTCAAAATTATGATTTCTGTGAAAGTATTGTGATCTACCTATCCGGTCTCCTTTGTCATATTTCATACTGTTTTAGCTAATATGGGGACATTCATATTAAGATCATTAGCTGAATATAAATTTCATCTCTTCATGATGTCATCCTAATTAGTAGAATCAAGTCATCTTACATCCTCAACAGAGCTGACATTCTCCTGGCTGTATACTGGTGCTTCTCAAACGTTAGCAGGCAGGAGGTTGACTCGGAGTCCCACCCCCAGAATTTCTCATTGAGTCAGCCTGGGGTGGAGCCTGAGAATGAGTATTTGTAGCAGTTCTTGGGTGAAGCTGATGCTATTGTTCCAGGGACCTCACTCTGAGAACCACTGTTCCTGGCAAAGAGCCAGAGTACGGGTTCTAACCCCCTTCCCAAGAGACACTTTCTCAATGCAGCTTCTTCCCTCTTCTAATTAAACCATCAGACGTGATGAAATGTACTAGTAATCGGCTGAGAAATAGTTAAAAAGGAGGCTAGCCCCTAGTGTGTACAGGTATTAGGCCAAATACTTTGGGAGGGGCACACCAGTGAGTACAACCCTCACCTTCTGGACCTCCGCACGTAGCAGGGGGATGCAGAAGTGGTGCATGATTACAGGTGGTACCTGCTGTAGGATGCAGCAGACACATGAAAGGGAAGTGAAGGGTTGTGAGAGTGGGAGCAGCTAGAGAGGAATTAGTGTTGAGGGGACCTAGAAGCCTTTTTAGAGGGAAAGGTAGAGATTCCTGTTTTGTTGTTGTTGTTGTTGTTGTTATTCTGGACTAGAAGAGAAAATAAACATTTATAAACACATTTTTTGTACTGTCTTTTGAAACAAATAAAATCAAACAGAATGGCAAAATATATAGCTTATTTCTGAACAGCATAGGTGGTTATCTTAATAATTGTTCTTACGGTAAATAAAGTATTACTGAGTCTGCTGAACAAATATTGAATGTGAATAATTCAGTCAATGATATATAGAAGGAGATAATTCCCAAGTTGTAATTGTGAGTGTGGGTATTTTTCATCTTATAAATATTATTTGTTTCTGAAAATAATTTAATTTTTAAGCAGAGTGCTTCTTTTTCCTCAAAAAATAGTTTATGAAAATAGACGATTTTTCTTCTTTGGCTCAGACCTTAGACCAAATCAAGAAACAATTCAAAAAGAAGAGTCGTTATGACAAGAGAAAGAAAATGTGCAAGGCAAGAAGACATGAATTATTGCATGATAGGAAATAATCATTAGCTTTCATTTGGGCTTAGAACTGAGTAGAATCGTGTGCTTCTTTTTGTAGTCACTTCTCTTACGTTGTCATCATCATTCATATACACAGACTTCCATCCTTACATGGAGACAATAGAGTTAATTCTTTACAACAGGAACTATATCCAACGTAATGGTCCTGCTGTCCAGGATTGTCTTTGTAAAAATCTATTAATTTATTCATTCAAATAGACATGGACAAAATAGCCATGGTCTGTATAGAGTTTGCAGTCCAGTGGGTGAGACAGATTAAATAAGCGAATATATGCATACATACGTGGTTATAAACGTTAAGTCCCATAGAGGAAAAAACAAACTTACAGTATTATAAGTAAGACTAACAGTGAGAGAAAATTCAGATTGCTGTAAAAGGAGTTCAAGACAGAAAATACAATGTAAGTGAGGGTCCTGAGGTAAACTGTTTGCTAGGAAGTGAAGTAGGGTCATTGGGTAAATTGTTTGCTAGGGAATAAGGCCATTGTGACCAAAGCATAGTAGTCAGAGGAGAGAGTGGAATAAAGCAAGATGGGGAAATAAGCAGGGCCCATCCAGATCGGAAAGGCCTTGTGGGTTTTTTTGTTCATTTGTAGTTGCCTTGGGCTAATTAACTTTTAAGCATCTTTTCAGTTTCAGTCTCTTTTCATACCTCAGTATGATGTACGTTAAAATTCTTTACATACTCAAAAACTAGCAAGTGGAAACCATGTGTTAAGGAAGAGAGGACATGTGTGGTGCAAACGCAAAACTGTGTGTCTCTCGTGGTCACATAAATCTCCCCAGTTAGAACATTATGATTTGAGGATGAAGAGTAGTGACAGTTCTTTTAAACTTTCCCCAAACAGAGCGCTTTTTCCTTTTGTGGACTTTCGGAAAATAATATGGATACTACAGTATTCAAAGTTACCCTCTCAGAGAAAAAGGTCTATGGATATTTAAATAAAATATTGGATAGTGGGGTGGGTATAGCTCAGTGGTAGAGGACATGCTTAGCATGCAGGAGTTCCTGGGTTCAACCCCCAAGACCTCCATTAAAATTTTTTTTAAAGTAAATAAAAATATTTAAAAAAAAATTGGATGGGGCAAAATGTATCATCTCAGTATTGCATTGTGCTAAGAGGCATGGATTTGGGTGTCAGACCTAGATTCAGATTCTGACTCTGCCCCTTTCTAGTGTGAGGGTTTGGGTGGAGCTTGAACCTCTGAGAATCTCATTTCTTGATCTATAAAATGGGAGGGGTAATATCTGCCTCACAGGGCTGTGAAAGGATCAAACGAGGGAGGGTATACGTCTTAGCCAGGAACCTCTTGGAAACGAAATGTAAGTCAAGGATTAAACTGCTGATGCTTTATTTGAGTGCTTCTAGCCCAGGGCAGTGAGGGTGAGGAAAAGGGGGGGTGGAGCGTCATAGATGGAAACAGGCTCTGAGACGACGACTTGGTTCATGAGTGTTCTTTGGGAGCACCTTGGGGAGTAACATCTCAAAGGGAGTGGCAGAGGAAGGCAGGGAGAAGCTGAACTGCATCGGAAGTCTCAGCGCGTCTCAGGGAGCTCTGGGGTTTGGGTGGGCCTTTACAGTAGTGCCACACTGACACAGAGTATGGGTATGGGTCTGTGTACTCCTTCAATTCCCAGTCGTTGGATGTGGCTTGGGGGAGAGGGTGACAAAACCTGGTTGGGACAGTTGATTTTCCCCAGTGGTATGCAGCTTGATGGCGACTGTAAGACTGGGGGCTTTGATCCGATAGCGAGGGTGTGACATGATGAGCTCTGGCAGCCCTGGCCACTACTTCACATCACGTCCCATAGCAACTTCACCTAGCGTGGCCTGTGTGCCTGCTTTCCTTAGGCACACAGGTGTCCCCCCGGTTTGCAAGGAGACCTCTCAAAGCAGCACGTGGAAGACAGAAAAAAGGGAAATGTATTTGCATGACTCTCTTCTGTCTCCCATTTCCCACTGGTCAAGGTTTACCCCATGCCTCGTGGCTCTTAGGAAGCCAGATTCCGTGCTCTGCACTCTAGAATTTCATCCACAAAGGGCACACTAATCAGGAGACAGAAAGGAGGAGATCGTTGAGGGGATTTAAGAAAGCATGAAAGACACATTCAGTTGAGTAGATAAAGCAGGTAGGCCAGGACCCAACTTAAAGGAAACGTTCTTTAATGGAGCACCTTACGATGTACCAGCCACTACTCTGAGTGCTTGACCCAGATTAATCTGTTTGATCCTCACAATAGCTTGGTGAGGAAGATGATACTGATACTGCATTTGCACTTTGCAGATGAGGATATTGAGGCTCAAAGATGAAGCAGCCAGTAAGTAGCACAGCAGAGATTCTATAACCAGGGGTCATTTCAGAGTCTGTGTTGTCTAACTGCTCTGTTATGTTGCCTCCAAGTGGCTATTATTATTTTTATTATTATTATCATTATTAGAATATGTAAATATTTTATTATCTTCTAAAAGGCGTTAGCAAAATATATTCAAATATGTAAAACGCTTTACAAAATTTTCAGTAATTTTTACCTTTATTTTTAAACTAATATCACAAAATGTTTTGTATACATAAAAACTGATGCAGAAAGTCTTGGAACCTATCCAAATTTCTTTAACTATACAGAAGAAAACAGGATCATAAAGTAGAAGAAAATATGTGTGTGTCATTGACTAAGAATATCTTCTGCATGGTATTTCTTGTATAAGGATGACTACAGCCTGATATGGAGTTAGAGAATCTGCAAATCTACGGATTCTAATTCCATTCCTGCCATTGACTGATTCATTATTCAGACTAGGTTATTTGATCTCTTTATGTGTTTCCATATTTGTAAAATAGAGTATAGAGTTATACCTATAAAGTTATACCTGTCCCATAAATATCACAGGGGTTTTTTTTTTGAGGATAGAAATAAAACAATACACCTGAAATAAAAAAACATATTCATAACAACCTGAAACTCTTTGAGAAAATGTTTTAAGCGTTTTAAAAGCATTCAAAAAATTGCTGGATTAAAAAATAGGTAAATTTTATATTTTTGTAGGGAACCCTAGTTACGATGGGTATCCATCATTTATCTTTAATGGGCTCATAATTTTTGCTGTATCCTTTACACTAAACCATAGCCTCATCTGTATTGCTATAACAAAAGCATGTAATTCAAGGATAAATAATTTATTCAGCGTCTTCTACTTGGTCATTTAACAAAGAATATTTAACATAAATATGATTGTGGTATTCAGTACAACTGTATACTTTCAAGTAAGGCAATAAATAAGCTAGGAACATAAGATTGATTTTTTCAATAGTTGTATGAATTTATCAATAATTTTTGTGTTTTGAAATTATCCCAGATTATTTTTTCTAGTGTTTTGTGAAGTTTCTTGAATTTATTTTTAGGGCTTTCCAATTCCTTCTAGGCTTACTCTGTGTTTTCTTTATATACTGGAAACTGACATTCTTGTACACCTCTCTGTTTCAGTTCTCCTAGTCAAACTCCCCAAGTACACATTGTTTTAATTTTACATTTCCATAGCCTGAAAATGGACTGTTTTTACTACTTCAAATAATTTCCACTCCTGATTTTGTATCCAGGTCCTGTTTATGTCCTTGTACCTTACTTGTTCATCTGTGTTCAATTTTATTGGGCTTTTTTTCTTTCTTATGTCAGATCTCTTTGTAGATGTGTTTTTTAATTTTTGTGATTGCTCAGAAAATTACTCTGCTTATCTTTGGAATAACATAAAATTGGATACATGCATATCTGAGTAATTATCCTTACCGTGGCAATTCATTGGTTATTTTCAATTATCTTAAAGACTTCTAAGAGGAATTGTAGAAGAGATATTTATTTTTTTATATAATATCAAAAGTAAAGATTAAAATTCATAATGTATCCACTTTTTTACGTAACATATGATTGTTATATTTTCCTGGTAAAAATTCTCATTTATTCATATGTAACTGTCTTGGAATTTGTACCTTAAGGACAAAGAAAGGTCACCAGTCCCTCTAACTCCTGGTTCTTTGTCAAAAATGGACACAATTAATGAGGTTTGTTTGGTACAGAACAAATTCTCAGACACAGATAGAGATCCTTTCAATGGAAACAAATTTGTTTGGCTTTACCAGGTTACTTAGCGATTAATAATAGCCTTGAGATGCAGGTCAGAAAGGTCATTGTGCCAGCTTGCCAGCACAATCTAAATGTGCAGCCAGCCCCACTCTATGGGTGCAGAGGCCCCCAAAATACTATGCATAAAGTAAAACAGGCTATTTTCTGATTCCTTTTTTCATATTAATAAGCAATTTTCAAGAGAAGGATGGCAAAATGAGGGCCATGCCACTCCAAGTAATTCATTTATTTTGCAATTTAATCTTATGTTGAAAAAAAGTAGGTCTGCTGCAATAGCATAGCATGGTGATTTTTAAACGTCAGTGTGTTTCATAAGTAACCTTGTATGGAGTATTGTATTAGCCTTTAACAGAAAATTGCAACAAAAATATTTCTAGTCATTGAAGTAGAAGTGAGAATCTTTTTTTTTTTTTTTGGAATTTCCCCCTCTACTTTCCCTTGCTATCTTTGAGGGATGCGCTCTGATGATTTTGCTTGAAATTGTACTTAAAGAACTAGACACTAAGTTACATATCTATTTTTTAAAAGAATAAAGTACCATTTCCAGACATTATTTTAACATGAGTAATTAAACTTGTTCTATGAAAATAAAGGATGTATTCTTCCATAATTTGATAATGTCTTATTCTATTTAGCAGGTATTTTTCACATAGTATATATTAAGAGCTTATTTTTTTGTTTAAATTTCTTAGATACACACAAATTGCTGATGAAAAGTTTCATTATTTTAATGGAATTTGTTATACTTAGAAAGTTGTGATCTTATGCACCCAATTCAGCTTTTATTCTAATTTTTGTTATAATTGAACAAAATGTCACCCTTTCAAGTACAGGATAATATGTCACATTGTTGATATTATTTGAACTGTTAACTGAAAAACCTTAGAATAAATTAAGGAGATGTGTAAAAACCCATGACACTTTTTAAATTGGCCTATTAGTATATAAAATAATTAGAGGTTTGTAAATACAAAATTTAAAGGAAATCAGTCACTGAGATGTTTTCTCAGGACATTAAAGTGTGTCCAAAATAGTCACCCTTCAGTCAAAGGAAATTATAGTGCAGTAATTCTCTTACTTTGCATTTGATAGATTTCCTTAGCTATTGAGCTAATTGTAAGTAGCATTTGATTTTCAAAATTTAACCACTGAAAAAAATCACTTAAATGCTGTTTGAAGATTACAAAGATTCACCTAGAAGGTGCCAGTAAGATCGATTACAGCAGTGATTTTGATGGATGTGGGTGATGGTTGCTTCTCAAAAACTTGCTCGCTTCTCATCAGTGACTTCAGGATCATGAATAGCTGCACACTGTTCCGCTGCAGGGAGGCACTGGAGGAGTTTGCAGAGATGAAGGACAGAGAGGAGAAGAAAGCCGACCTCGAAAGGGAAGAGAAGAAAAGAGATTACCAAGCCCGAAAGACGCATTACCTCCTGAGCACAAAGCAGGTAGGTCTACCTGTCCCTGACGGCTTGTGTCAGCCGCTTGGGTCCCCAGCCTGACAGAGATAAACTAGCAGGCTGAATGGGACATGACTTGTTGAAAAGCTATCACAGAGACACTACTTTGAGTTCAATTTCGCACCGCTGTGTAGGCGCACGCAGGCACCATGACTCGTCTGTGACAGTGGCTTCATAGTGACCCCCTGGGGCGAGGCTGGCAGAAAGGTCCAAGCCAGCAGGGTGCTAACACAACACGAAGCGCATAACTCCGCTTTCCAAACCCATATTGAGTGGCTTCCTGGTGTGCTGGGACTTGATCAAGAACCAAGAAGTTACTTAGCGGAGGCTGCTTTCGTGTTTCCTCTGTCAATTGAGCTCAGGTTGAAACTAAAACCCTTCTTTCATCTTTTCTAAATTCCGATGCAAGTCTTCAAGTACAGTTTTTCACAAAACTGCTTGAGCAATCACGTGTTCGTATAGAAATATAAATGTGGAATTTGGAATACTTAGAAATGTCTTGTCTGATATGTGATAAGATTTTAGCACCTCAGATTTGTCATGGTTGCCAAATATGTTGCATGTAGAATATTCTGCTCACAAAGAGGTATAGTTTAAAAAAAGCATGAATGGGGGGGGGGGGTTGAGATGTACTTTGTTACTTGAGCTGTAGGCAGGAAAGTAGCAATTTCTTGGTTTGTATTCTTTCTCACGGACTTCAAGTCCAGTGTCAGAGTTCTGGCTGAGTGACGTGTGCAGATGTCCTCAGACAGGGGCAAGTCAAGTCCCAGGGGTGGAGGGTGAGATCTGAGACTGAATGCCATCCTCAGAGGCATCCAAATTCAAAACCGCATTAAGTACTAGGCTGGCAGAGTACGTTTGGAACACAGACGTCCTGTGCCTGTGGCCTCTGTTTGATAGTCTAAATGACAATACTGTTAATAAGATGGCTATCTTAATATTTACTTGAATTTGGATAGCTCAGTTGTCTTCATTTAACAGGCAAGGAAACTGAAAATCAGATAATTATGTGACTGGTTTATAGGCACAAAACTAGTAGTAATAGCTCTGATATTCAAACCAAGGTCTTTTGATTCTAGATATTTAGGCAATAATTTGAAGACAATTTTTAAAATCAAAAAGTATAAAAAGAAAATACTTTTTATATTGTTATAAAATCCATAACAATATAAACATTTTAGTTGTATGATTAGTGGGCTACATTTTAAAAATTTAAGTACAAAACAAAAGCCAAATGTGAATTGAGTGTTTATTTTGAAATGCTCGTTTCAGTTTTAACTCTCAATCTATGCAGGTATTTAAAAATTTACTGAATAAATATTCAAATCAAAATAATTTTTATTAGAAGTGTATCAGGACAGAAAAAGTTTTGTTGAGCTACTTAAAAGGAATAATTCTAGCAGTATTTTAGCAAAGAGAAAAACACTATTTCATTGGTGATTTCAATAATTATGATGTTAGTGTAGTTTCTAGAATATTGATTTTCATATTAAATTTTCATAATTCTACTATAGCTTTACTTAGACAAGTTGAAATAAAACATTAATTCAGACAAATAATGCTCCAGAAAAGGTGAAGAATTTTGTAAGCTAAAATTATACTTGTGAATTCATATATAGATAATAAATTAATTTGTGTTATTCAATGTATAGTTTTAGGATGATTATGTTGATATTACTAATATACTGACAACACAGTTTTTAAGTCAGTTTTAATCCTGTGTTTAGTACCAATCTGATGTATATCTTAAAATAATTCTAAAATCTATTACTAATTTTTACTGATATTAGTTATCTCATCTTTATGCAAGCAAATATATTAGCACTAATAGGAATTACACAAGTAAATAACCAATATTGCAATGAGTGAATTAATAGACCCCTCAGGGTTTTATTAATTAAAAAGTTCAAGTCATATTAAAGCACCTTTTATATATGTTTATTTCAATCAGAAAGCTGAACATGGTAACTTATTTGCATAAATAATCAATCACCATTTACTAGTAGTAATAAGGTTAATTTGTTGCTACAGACATAATAGGATTAGTCAATTATATTTCCCTGAAAATACTGTTTGTTATGCACCCCATCACCTGTAAAACAGGATTGGGTTTAGCGCCCTTATTAAATGAACACATCAAAAAAAAATCTTTGTCCCTGTAAAAGTTTTATGAAAAGAAAGGTAATTTTAGTTGATTTGAATATGTAAAATGCGAACACTGCTTCCATTTGTAAATTTAATTTATCTTTCTGCAAAGATTGTTTATTTAATAAAGTTATTTATTTTGATTCAGTAACCAGTCAAACTAAATCTAACACACATAGGACATATTTCCTTTGAAGAAAATCTCATTTGCAGATTTGTTTTATTCCAAATTAACAGACTTTCATTCCCTTGTCCTTGTTCTTGGGTAACAAATTATGTTGTCTGCTCCACCTACTGGTAGATATATGCAAAGGCCTATTGTTGGATTCATTAAAGGACACTGCCTCTGAAGTGTTGCCAGAATTTTTCAGCATCCTCCTGGAGATGAGCAAAATGACAGATACAAATGCCAGACTCAAGCTCTAAATCAGAAAAACGAACATTTAGAAATCTAGGTTATTATTTAAAATTATACACATCAATAGTTTCCTGATTAGTGAGCGTATTACCCTGTTTTTTAAATTTCAATGTGCCAATAAAAAAGGATAAATAAATACAAAATATACTTATAACTCAGTATATTAAAACTATGTGTATTTTATTTTAGTTTTGGCATTGCATATTTATACATATTCAAATTAAAACTGAAAGCTTATGAAATTAATTAGAATTTATACACATTTTTGTGGAAGTAATTTTCATGTGATCTTCATATAATATATTCTATCTTATGTAATTTGCAATGTTTTTCCTTTAGTTGGTACGTCATATTTTCTCATCAACACTGAGATGACTTTCAGCTATTTATGATTCTTTTAAAAGACTCCATACTCTGATTAATATTGATAAAATTTTATTTTTAACTACTTTAATTTTTAGAGAATCAAATGGTTTCAGCTACTTTCTTTTCAAAATGGTATGAAATCACACTCATATACAGAAGGAAAATATCAGTTTTAAAAAGTAAATTTGACATACCAATAATTAATTGGCAGTCTGTTGATATGGACCACATCTTTATAAAACAAATCTTTTAAGAGGAAAAAATACATAAATTAGGAAATATAGTAAGTCCTCCAAATCATTTATTGCCCTCAACTCTATTTTTCCAGTATGATAAGTGGGAAGATTCCATGCCTTACCTATATTAAGTACCTAATATGTGATTGCTCGCTTTTAATTTGAGATGATGAAGTAACAGAAGAATTGTAGCCTTTCAGTGTGCATCTGCCTTCTGTGTGTGTGTGTGTGTGTGTGTCTTTGTGTGTGTCTTTGTGTATATGGCATATTTGGAAAGTACCTTTGGAGAGCCGTCTCATAAGGAATTGTCCTCAGGCAATGGTATTCCACAGCAGTGGTTAGGTAATTCAAGTGTGATGTCAAAACATACACCTGTAATAACTCTCCCAGGTTCATTTTAGACTTCTTGATTCTTATCTCAAAACCACTTTATTTTTTTACTTCAAAACATTAATTTTGTTCCTTCCTAATTTCTCCTGGACTCTCTTTCTCATGTGGGTTTATCACCATCCAGTTATCCTTCTTGAAAACACCAGCATTCTGGTTCTGTACTGCTCCTTGAGTTACCTTCAGTGTTCTTTTTACCCTTTCTCTAAAATGACTTAGAATTATAAGAACATCGGAACTGATTCTGAGTGTGTTCATGTACAAAGATAGAGAAAAACTAGTACCTGCATAAAAAAGAGTGAAGCAAGCCAGAACATATTGTAGATTTCTATGGTAGCTTCCTGTGACTAGCACAAAGCACTTTTAGTATATTTATCCTCACAATATCCTATAAAGTAGCAGTTATCTTTCTGGTGATGGAAATGCTATTGTTTGGAATTCATTTTCCCTCTGGACACTTGGCAGATTTATTCTTTCAGGAAAAGTATGTAGTAGATAAAGATCTGACCTGCGATCTTTGGGTCCATAGTTTAAGAGGCAGGTCTCCAAGTTTGGTCATTTGTTCTTGGCCCCAAGTGGACAGTCCACATCACCAAATCATCACATAATTAGTTACCGTTGGCGATCTCTGTTCAGAAAAGGCCAAGGACTGAACTACCCTGGAGAATGAATTAGCTATTAACTTTTACATTTTATTTCCTTCCTCTTTAACATTATAGTTTTTATTATCCTGTAACGTATGAAAGGGATAAAATTGTCCATTGTCAGTACTCTTTGAAGAGACAGATGAAGTGGTTAAAAAATTATCTTATTGGGTCCCCAAAATGACTCCCTTTTCTGCTCTTCTCTCCTTGCCATCATTTAACCACCACACATCTAAGAAATGGACTCAAAAATGCGGATAGACATAAAAATAAAATCAAAATTAATTAAAAGCGAGATGACTTAGGTATAAAAGTGCCGTAGTTGCTTTTCTTCTATATTTTTTTTTCTTTTCAGTAAGGCTTCATTTAAAAAGTTTTTTAAAAATTACTTTCTTTTCCGTAAGGCTACATTTAAAAAGCTATTTAAAAATTTTTTTCTTTAGCAAACACATATAAATCTCTCCCTATACGTATGACCTGGGGCAGATTCCTGTGTTGTGGGGCTTGAAGCTTATTCATCAGTACATATATTCATTTTCATATTCTTTTTCATTAAAGTTTTAATAGAAAATTCAAGGCAGAAAAGATTTAGGACAAAATGTGTAACAGAAGTAGTTTCCATTTCCTACCTCGGTGTAAAAATATCCCTCCCTTCCCCTTGTATTCCAGCACAGCGTATGTTAAATTGCATTGTATACATTTTACATAAGGCAGTTGATAGCTAGTTAGTATAGACTTATTTCTATTGGTTTTGTATAAAATTAAGGTTGCTGGTAAGTTAATTACAATCAATCATCAATTTCTTCATTGATTAGAGAAGAGTGAGTTTGGGGAGGTTCCTTTTGATATCACTATTTATATTAATAATGTAATGAAATCCAAAACCTAGATATATGAGGAAGTTACACCATGCTCTAAGTAGACCAGGTGCAATCACTGGGTCTGTAATACTTTGTAGGTTTAAGATTCATTCCTGTTATTATGACTACTTTTCTATTTTCAGGATGCTGCAGAAATACTTTAGATTAAGAGCAGTTAGATGCTGTTATAACTGACACATAATGAGGAGGTGGGGTTTGTCAGCTCATGATTCATTCTCGCTCTTCTGTGAGACCACAAGAATAACTTTATAGAGACAAGCCCTACTCTCCCTAAATCCTTAATGTTTAATTCACTCTTTGGGGCTGGAAAACGTCAGAAACCTTTCAACACAGTATCTGGGGCCAAATTTTAAAACCTTAGGCTTTACATAATTCATCTTCTTTCTTCCCTTCTCTTTCCTCCTTTGTTCTTCCTCCATACCTCTTTCCCCAGGCCTTAAACCCTATCATCAAACACATTATACTCTTCATACTAAAACTAGGGACATAGGGAGAGCAACTACACTTTCAAATGTTTCCTTAAAATTAACTCTTAACTAAGTCGATGATTAAGATACTCAGTCACTGACTAATGTCGCTGATTTGGTCATTAAGATAACCATAAAAAACATGAATATTTCTTAACTTTTGAGTTTAATTTATGGTCCAACACGAGAAATCATCTACAACCTAAGGTTTTATGCAATATGAAGTAGGTAAATGTTTTAAAAGATGTAGGAAAGTTTGCTCAATATTTTATGTATTTATTACAGTCACAAGAGAAACAACTAAAGAGAAATTACAGTTGTTTATTTTAAAAAAGTGTAAAATTAGCTTCATTTTGGAATGACAAGCATGGTTTTAAGTACGTTACTGTAAAGTGGCAAGTTTCCTGTATAGCTTGTCGATTGCTGTTTCTGCCTGCTGTTATCTTTTGACAGTTGGGGGTATTTCAGTCAAAAATGAGTTCTGTTGCCCACACGGTATCATAGCAGACAGTAAAATAAAGGAGAAGGAAATGGAAGGAAGGTGTGGAGAAGAGAGAAAAGGGAAAAATTTTCTCTTTATCTGAATCTGTGAATATCTCTTGTTCCTAAAATTAATAAGCTGCATGTCTTAATAGCTATTATTATATTGAAAGGAAATACTGGCTAAAAGGATGTCTCTTGCTTGGTTTGGAGACAAGTTATGTTTTCAAGATGCTTAGTCTCCTTAATGAGTTGAATTTCAAATTTTTTCCTTAAATTTATTTGGCATTATTTCCCATTTACTTTTAAATTAAACCATAGATAGATAGATACACATACGCATATAATTTCAGTTCTAATATCCCACTGAAATAAACTGTGAATCATTACAATAATATAATTTTGTTGTAATCCCATTCATTATTTCTATTTATGCTCTATGTGCATAAGTTAACTTATGATCATCTATATTACTCTTGAACTCACTTCATTAAGATGATTCAATGTATTTCACCTGTATTCTGAATTATATAGCCATACCAAAATCAACTTCTCTGTCAACTATTATCTGAATGCTTTCCCTGACCTTCCAAGGCAGAGTTATTCCTTTTTCTCTCCCTCTATGTCTTAATATAACTTTTACCATTGGTATTATGGTTACAGCTACTTCTGTCTGATGTAGGTGAATTCATAAAAGAGAGCAATCATGTCATTCTAATATCCCCAATTTCTAATACCAAAGTAATATCAGTTGATGAAAAAATAGTTTATATACATGTCTCCTAATTCTGATTTATAATAATTTTAGATCCAAAATAAGAAAGATAGCTTTTATTTCGATCTGTTATTTACTAGCTCTTTGCATTAAAAAGCTATTAAAAACGATTATTTTGAAAACTATAATAATTTTTAGTAACTGATCTCTATATTGCTGAATATACTTTATGTTGTTTTTTAAAGGACAAATCTTATATACAATGAAAAAGCATAGGGGAAGCTAGTAATTTTTAAAGTTCCTTATGTCCCAAATCAGATCAGTTTATACTACTAGATAGGGTGGAGCTGAAATTTAGACAGATCTGGCTGTCTTCAAAGCCATCCTTTCTCTTTATGGTATGGTTTGAAGGGGGCGGCAAGGGTCCTATCTCAAGAATATTTTCCTGGATGATGGCTGAAGTCCCATCTGTAAAGTTCTCTTTCTCTGAAGGTATCTGGTAGACAACATATTCAGTATCATTAGCCTTTAATCCTGTGTGAATGAGCTAATCAGTTCCTTTAAACATCAGGAGGCAGACAATTAAGTCTAAGATGCAGGGTCCTCTCACAGAAAGGCAGGCAAGCCCTCGTGGGCACTCCTGGGAGCTTTTAGACCATGCGTTTGTCTTGTTAGGAAAAGAGCCATGCAGAGTGGAGTAAGGCTGGGTACTTGTCACCTATTAAGTATTTTCATCTTTAGGGATCAGCTGAAATTCTGAAACCACAGAAATCCTGTTCAACACTGAGTTACACATTGTTTTGTGATCATATATTATTTAAGATCAAGAGATAGCTATAAGAATACAAATGTCTTTGTTATCTCACTCTTGACCTAACTACTAATGCTTCTTTCAATTAATGAGTACTCATGTCAGTGCAAGAGCTGGGCTTGTTATGTCCCAGATGATAAAACTAAAGCTGTATTATTGGTATGTTCAGCACCATCTGAGATGGCAGTCTGGTTAATGGCAGAAGTTAGGCACGGTATTTGCCCAAGCACTGTTATGGAAGAGTCAGGGCAGAAACTTGGCTGAGAAGGGGAAGGGAGATGACAAAGAGCCCAATGCCTAAACCCACTTTTCCCTGCCCGAGTTCCAAAAAAAATTTGAGAGAAAGACAGAAAAAGCAGATAGATGAAGATCAAATGTATTAGTTTTATTAGTAATGAAAGCTGAATTGGAAGTTTTACAGTAGTGAGCTTGCTTCTACTTAATTTTATAATTAAGTCTACTTCTCAGTCATAAGCAAAGCAGGAAAACTGAGTCTATCCTTGTAAATCTTAAAGCACATGGGGACAAAGGATGTTTGGTTTCCCATAGATGGGCTGACTTTTAAGAAATGGAAGGAAAGGACTAAACTAGGCTGGATCAGCGCCTTTCCTGATGTGCCAAACTGAGAACTCACTTCTTCCTTGATATAGTGAAGGGCAGAGAGAGGCCAGTGAAAACATGAGGAATAGGAATATATACTCCCGCTGATTAGCTTTATAGGTTTGATGAAGAAACAGTGTTACAGGAAGATTTTTAGAAAAGTAGAAACTTACCTACAGCCAGCATAGTACTCAGTGGTGAAAAACTCAAAAGCTTCCCACTAAAATCTGGGACAAGACAAGGATGCCCACTATCACCACTCCTATTCAAAATAGTCTTGGAAGTCCTAGCCACAGCAATCAGGCAAGAGCGAGAAATAAAAGGGCTCCAAATTGGAAAAGAAGAGGTAAAAGTGTCACTATATGCAGGTGATATGGTACTATATATAGAAAACCCTAAAAGGTCCACACAAAAGCTTCTAGAAATAATCAAAGAATTCAGCAAGGTAGCAGGTTACAAGATTAACATTCAAAATACACTAATGATGAATCAACAGAAAAAGAACGTAAAGAAACAATCCCCTTTAAAATAGCACCCAAAGTAATAAAATACCTAGGAATAAATCTAACCAAGGAGGTGAAAAGTAGAAACTTGTACATGTTGACAAAAGAGCTTCTTGCAGAAGAAAGCTGGAAAATACAGGAGAAATGAAATCACTGAATAAGCAGAGACCCAGAAAAGGTGGGAGAGGATGTGACGCAAAGCACAAAGTCGTAGGCTGAAGCAGATGGAACGAGAACCGACTCTAAGTCAGGAAGGGAACGGAATGTAAGTGCAGGATGGTATATGGGTACTTTTGCAGGGAGGGGTTGAGGTTGAAGTAATTAATGTTTGAGGACTTCAGTATTCTAGTTGATCCCTTAAAATACTCCTGAGAAGAATCAGAAACAGAGGGTTGTTCAGTGGCTCTGAGGGACCAGCTGGACTTGAAGTCCACAAATAATGTCGTCTCCAGCCTGCCTGGTTGTATGGTTTATTCCATCGGTATCGGCAGCCCGAGCTCGGAAGCATGCAGGATAATAGTAACAACAGCTAACATGTATTGAATGCTTCTGACTGCTTCACATGAATTACCTCTCTTAATTCTCATATACCGCCCTGTAAGGTGGACAATTATCCCTAATTCATGGATGAAGCACAAAGAGGTAACGCAGGGACCCAAGGTCGGTGTTAGTATGTGGTGGTCTAGTTCCAGGGCTCGTATTCACAATGTGTACATGATACTACCACTTTAAAAAAGTTAGCATTTATTGAGAACTTATCCTTGTGTTAGGCACTGTTCGAAGTGCTTTAGCTGTATTAACATATATAAACTTATACATGACCTGATGAGATAGTTCTGTTATTTCAGAGGAGAAACCCATGGTACAGTGACGTTAAACAATGCAGGTCAAGATCACAGAGAAAATAAGAGAGAGAGGTGGGAATTCAGGTTTAATTAATTAATCACTAAGCTATACTGCATAAGTTGAATGGATTCCCATCTGGGATATGGCCAGGTAGATATGACAGGATAGTGGATGTTAAGACCCTGAGTAATTAAAATAATCAACCATGTGACTCAGATTAGTAGGGGGCAATGTGAGGGCAAAAAGGAGATAATAGATTAGGAAAAACTTGAGGGATCCCTCGACTTGAGAGCTTTAGGAAATCAGTCTTATGGTTAGCAAAAATAAGAATGTGAGAAAACGAGTAGACTACAAAGTTGTGCTCAGAGAGTGAGATACTGATGTTTAAGTCTATTGAATTGTTAACACAGAGCAGTTCTGGATGATGGGGGGGTGTGTGGTGTGGCTAACACTGTGTAAGGGTGAAAGTCAGTGAAGATGAAGGAATCAAAGAACGATAAACTGTTGGGATGGTCGCCCATCTGTGTATGAAATCACCTAAAGTTATGCCAGAACACCTTGTAGAGAGGAACACTGAACTACATACGAAAGGCTGTCATGAATGTGGGGAGTAACCAGCTAGTCTGTGTATAATAACCACAAGAGGTGGGGGGCAAAAGAAGAGAGATTCAGATTGCAAGAGGGTGAATGAATCCTGGTTTGCAAGTGACACTGGGGACCCGAGATGATGCAAATCTGTCCCTGGTCATTGAGATACAGGGGGATGCTAAAGTGTTTGGTCAGTGGGGCTGCAAGGGAAGTGGTGCTCTAGAGGAGAAGGAAGCTTCAGTTACAATTTTAAAAGGCAGAGAATGTGCTTACTGAGAAGTTTGAGGGCCTGGGAAAGTGGTTTAGCCTGGACAGGAGAGGGGGTCCACAGGGCAGGGCTGAAAGGATTATAGGCAGGGGAATCAGGGCTGCTGGAGAGAGTAAAAGAGGAGTTGAGGGTGGGTGTACTAGAAGATATGAAGGAGAGCAGTGATTAACTTAGCAGAAATTTTTTGGGGCAGAATCAATTTGACCAAAAACCACATAGATAAGTAGTTGCTTGATCCAGCTATCTCCTGTTCCGGGAAGACTTAAGTTGCTGTACTTATTCTTCATTTCAGTTGTAACAGACTGAAAGTGAATTATGGATTAAAAAGCATAAAGGAGGTATTATTTCCTCAAATTTTGGGAAAAAAATACATAAAAACTTATCAAAAACAACCCAATAGTACACCCAAAAAAACAGAGACTAGACTATTATTCATTTTAGACCAGATCAGTTTTTTGATCAAAATATTGATTGACTGACTTCTTTTCAAAAAAATTACTTCTCTGCTAAAATTATACTGTGGCCAAATAGTGTTACCTTCAGAATAGTGCTTCCCCCCACGGCCCCCTGCAGAATGGTCTATTCCCAGAATGGGTGTACATTCATGTCAACATGAATTTCAAGTTTTTATAATTATTTATAACCTATCCAGGCTATCACTCAAATGAAAACACAGGAATCATAGCCAAATCTGGAGAGACTGCCCAGGGAGCAAACAAAAGAGAAGGTAGATGAAGTCATACTGGTGGCGGTGGTGGTGGTGGTGGTGGAGGGCGGGGTTGGCTGCACCCCTAGATAAATTACCTAAGCAAGAAAACAAGCAGCTTTCATCCAGTTCTTGCAGGGATCAGTAAAATAATGACCTGGCATTTACAGATAAAGAGATAAAGGAGTTTTTTAATGGGGAAGGTTTCCCAGAAAGTCTTTTACATGAAATCTTTCTCAGGAAGTCTTTCAAAATGCAATATAGTTAAAGGGAGATCCTGGCTAGGGGAAAATATATATATTCTTTCAGGTCCAAGATCTTCTGAGTCATCATGAAATTGCTGTATTTTGGAAACTGAAACCCATCTCTACTTCTTTTTCCTTCCTCACATTTAGTGAATTATGATACGATTTCCACCATAGGAACAGAGTCGGCTTCTGCAAAGGTCCCCTGTCCCCTTCTAATTACCATTGCAGTTGTGCGTAGCGTTCTCATGCTATTCCACCTCTGCCTGGCATCTGATCCCAGTGACCTCCTCCTGGAAACCATCTTCTCCCTCGTGTCCTGCCTCCTCTCCCTCTCTGTTTTCCTCTTTCCAGTGCCCTTCGATCCATGAGCGTCTCTTCTCCCACCTACTTGCTATATATACACACTCCTAAGACTTTTCCCTAGGAAAAAAATCTCAATCTTTATTCTCCCCCTCTGTGACTCCATCCATTTTCACAGCTTCAGCCATTTTTATTCAGAAAACACTCCAGTTGCTGGCTGTGACCTCTTTCCCAAGTTCCAGACCTACCCTGACAACAACACACTGGACCTTTCAACCTGAATGCTTTGTGGGAAGTTCAGTCCTAATAACCCCCAAACAGAGGTTAATATTACTCTATAGCTGGTTTTCTTGCCACCTCACTGCTGGAGTTCTAGAAGCAAGCTTTTCTGTAACTCCACATTCTCTTATCTTCTTCTTAATTAACCTGTTATCAATGTCTTTTGTCTCTTTTCCTATAAAGTGTTCCCTAGTCATGTCATTCTTCTGTTTCCACTGCTCTTTTTTCTTACCTCTGAATAAGCAAGCTTCACCTTCTTTACAAACTTCTGGTCTTATATCACTTACTTAGATAAACATGGGTTGTCTAGTCTGAGCCAGGTATTGAGGTGGGTAATAAACCAGAGTTCTCAATTCTTCTTTAAAAACAAAACTAAACTAATGCCCAGACACACACCTAAAAGATTCTGATTGAGTTGGTCTAGGGTGGGGCTTGGACATCAGTAGTTTCCACGTTCTCCAAATGACTATAATTTGTAGCCAGAGTTGAGAACCACAAACTTAAGTATGTAAACATCAAGAAAATGGGTGCTATGCTTATCCAGATGGATCTTAAATTCTAGCTGGGGAGACAGACATTGAAGAACAAATATTCATATATATGTATAATTAAATGTTATAAGTGCCATGAAGAAAAATGAACAGGGAACTTTAAGAGAAGGAACATGGTAGGACAATGTGTCTGGGGTCACCAAAGTTCTTTTTAAAGGAGTGATGTTTAATGTGAATTTTTAAGGGTGAGTATAATTTGGCCAGGCAAGGAAGCAGATGGAAGAAACATTTTTGATGAATTTGAGTCATGGAAGAGCCTGGCATGTTTTGAGGAAATGAAAGAAAGCCAACATGGGTGGTGTGTGTGAGGGATGGTAAGAGTGGCTTACATGAGCTTGGAACAGAAAAAAGGACTTAGTTGAGAATACGTTCAATTTTCTTAGGTGCATCGAAAAGTCATTTATAGTCTTTTAGGGACTAAAACAATTTTTTTGTTGTTTGTAATTATTGTTCTGGCTTCCCTGTAGAGAGTCAGAGGGGTTCAAAACAGAGCAGATGGACAGAGACTAAATGTAAGTTTGAAGCTTGAACAAGGGTGGTGGCTATGGATATTAACAGACGCCTATGGGTTGAAGATATATTTTGGAGAAAGAATTCATAGAATTTTTTGGTGGGTTGAATATAAGGGGTGGGGAAAGATCACTTATCATCGAGGATGATTCTCAGGTTTTTGGCTTAAGAAACTGAGAGCTGGTGGTGCCATTTACTTTTTTTCTAATAAAGTTTGTTCTAGAGAAGTATTAGGTTCACAGCAAAATTGAGCAGAAGGTATAGGTATTTCCATGTACCCCGCACCCCTGCACATTTCTTTATCTAGATTTGCGTTTTCTGGACATTTTATATAAATGAAATTATACAGTATGTGGCATTGCATCTAACTTCTCTTATTAGCATAATGTTTTTGAGATTCTTCCATGTTATAGCAGGTATCAATATTTCATTTCTTTATTGTTGACTAGTGTTCTATTCTGAGTGACTATATTCAGTTAATTTATTAATCTGTTGATTAACATTTGGATTATTTCCAATTTTGGCATCTACGAACAATGCCTCTATAAACATTGGCATACAAGTCCTTGTGTGGGCATATATTTCCATCTGTCCTGTACAGATTCCCAGCAATGAGTTTGCTGTGTTATATGTTAAGCATGTGTTAAACTTTTTTTAAAATAGGCTTTTTTTTTAAATCAGTGTTAGGTTCATAGCAATTTTGAGCAAGACGTTGCCGTATATAGTCAGTCCTCCATGTCCTCAGGTTCTGCATCCATGAATTCAACCAACTGTGGATTCAAATATCCAGAAAAAAAAAAATCCAGAAAGTTCCAAAAAGCAAAATTTGAATTTGCTGTGCACAGGCAACTGTTTAAATAGCATTACAATGATTTACAAGTATTTACATAATATTAGGGATCATA
The DNA here is from genome assembly GCF_048773025.1 of Camelus bactrianus. Taxonomy (NCBI): domain Eukaryota; kingdom Metazoa; phylum Chordata; class Mammalia; order Artiodactyla; family Camelidae; genus Camelus; species Camelus bactrianus. The sequence goes on from NC_133561.1 coordinate 11,590,877, forward strand.
AGTAATCTAGAGATGATTTAAAGTATACAGAGGGGAGGGTGTGTACAGGTTATATGCAAATACTATGCAATATACGCAAATATTTTGATATCCATAGGTTTGGAAGGTTGGATCTTGGAACCAGTCCCCTGAGGATACTGAAGGACCACTATACTCTCTACACGCCACCCCCCCTCCCCAAGTCATTGTCAACTGACGTCCATAGTTTATATTAGAGTTCACTCTGGGTGGAATATTCCACTCCATTCTCATCTTGCTCGTATGACTTCTGAGGAAATATTGGATGTAATTCTTATCTTTGCTCCACTATAAGTGAGGTGTTTATCCGCTCTGCTTCTTACAAGACTTTTCATCTTTGCTTTTTGAAGTTTGAATATGATATGCCAAAGGGTAGGAGTTGTTTTTGGCATTTATCCTGGTTGGTGTTCTCTGAGCTTCTTGGATCTGTGATTTGATAATCTGACGTTAATTTGGGGAAATTCTGAGTCAGGGTTACTTCAAATAATTCTCCTGTTCCTTTCTTTCTTCTCCTTCTGGTATCCCCATCACATGGATGGTATACCTTCTGTAGTTGTCCCACCATTCTAGGACATTCTATTACATTTTCATCAGAGTTCTTTTGCTTTGCTTTTCCATTTTGGAAGTTTCTGTTGACATATCCTCTAGTTCAGAGATTCTTTCCTCAGCCATGTCTAGTCTACAAACAAATCCATCAAAAGCATTCTTCATTTCTGTTTTTTTTTTTAATCCCTGGCATTTCTTTTTGATTCGTACTTAGAATTTCCATATCTCTGCTGATGGTGCCCGTTGTTCTTGCATGCTGTCTACTAACATTAGATCCCTTAACTTACTAATCACGGATATTTTAAATTCCTGGTCTCATCATTCCAACATCCCTGCCACATCTGAATCTGGTTTGGATGCTTGCTCTGTCCCTTTAAATCATGTTTTCTGCCTGTGTTTCCGCTGGGTCTATTTCTGTGGGCTTCATGCACCAGTAGGGCTGGCTAAAGAGTTTACCTTCTAAAGGAGAGGGTGAAAATCAAGAGGTTCCCTTTCTATGTAGAATTAAGTGCAGTCTTGCAGCCTTCTAGAATTTTGCCCCAGTTTATCTTCACAAGCTCATCTGACTATAGCTTCATGCTTAAACTGGCCAAAGTGATGTTCGCTGAACAGTGGCCCTATGTTTTCCCACAAATATGTCTTTATTTTTACTTTTCCCTTAGCCTAGACTATCTCTCTTCCTTTAGAATAAATCCACATACTTTTCCCACAGTTTTCTAAAGGATGCATACCTTTACCATAACCTTTGGTGAATACTTCCTTTACAACAGTTATTACAGGACACTTATACTGCAGGTCAGTTATGTTATTGCCAATCACAAAATCATTCTCCTAATCACAGCCTCCCCCACCGCCAAGAACGGCTTGATGGGAGTGATCACTTTTTCTTCATCTCTGTACCCACCTTAGAGCCAAGTGTGTCTTTCTAAGTTAGTTGATGCTCAGTATTTTATTGAATTAAATTAGTTATATAGAGGATGGTGTCTTATTCAGATTTCTCCATTTTAATCAACATTTCATGAGAATATTGTAACATACCTTAATATTGATTAGGATATCAAAACGATTTACAAAAATCATTTGTTAAACTAATAAAGCTGGCTGCATCTGGGGTCTACACTTAACATGACCCCTCTATAATCTGACTGAAGACACTTTAAAAATTTATTTTTTAGTGAAGTGAAAGAAGAGAAAAAACATTTGTTAGTCAATAATAGTTTTTTTTTAAATCTCACTTTAGATAGATAAATATATTCTCTATGAATCCTTAATGTTTCCATGGAATTGTTTTTCCTCCTGGAGTGCTATATCTGCGGGTTAACATGACTATGATCTGTATCTGAGGAATGACCCTGTTTCCTTTCGGTTCTCAGCAAGAGTAATCGAATGTAGAATATCTTACTAAACACTGGACTGTGACAGTGTGTTAACACTGACTATCTCCTAACAGCAGGGCAATTATTTGCTGAGTGGGGTTTTTATAAATCCCCTGGCACCAGTATGTCCTGATAATTATGATGAAGTGCACTGGTCAGTGTTGATTCAGCAGTCCTTACCCCAGCAAATATTTCATTCACAGTTCTTTGGCCTACTTTCACTTTTCTTGTTATTCAGGGTCTTTACTATGTTCTGTGCTTGCCTAATGTCTGATTTTTTTTTAAGCATGTTTTATTAAAACTTAGAACCAACCAGACATATTTTAGCCAGCCGCCCTTTGAGAACTGCTTCTCTCTCACAGTATTCTGACTCACAGGGCAAGAAAATTCTATTTCAATTTTGTTTCTTTTTGTGGCCATCAGTGACTCCCATTTGCTGTGTAATTGTATTTGCAAAAGTAAAATTTGAATTTTCCCTCCCACCCTATCTCCTTAATAGTTTTTCATTCCTGGAATAAGCAGTTACTTTGAAATCATGAGAAATTACTGTTTCTCATCTGATAAAATCTGAAATTGAAGCACCGGTAATGGTGCTATGGAAGTGTAATGGTGCTATGGGAATTACAGGTGTACACGGTCCTGTTTCAGATTCCTTTTATTTTCCAGAAACTTGTGTTTAAAGTAAACCTCAATAACAAAGAGAAAAGGGAAAAAAAATTAGACTATGGCTTCCCCCAGGCAATTACAAAATAAAGGTCAGTATGTGAGTAGAAAATGACCGTAAAAACATTCTTCATGAAATAAAGCAGTGGCTGCTCCAAACATAACGAGTATATACGTTTGTTGTCAGATCAGTTGCCTTTTTAAAGGACTTTCTCGTACACTGCTTCAGTATAAGAATAGAAACTAAGAAGAAAAGAGCCAACTGGTAGATTGTTAGAAATATGGAATGGTTCAAAATATTAATGTAATGCTAAGGGTGACTGGGTAACAAATGGTACATTTGCTTGTTGTTCAACCTGACATAATTAATATTCTAGGTCATGCTTAAGTTCCCATGATGGAAGGTCTGAAGGGGGGAATTCAAGAAAAATATATATCTATTATATAACTCATTGCCTTTTTTTTTTTTTCCCCTTTTGACGAGTCAGAATCATAGCCTTTAAAAAAAATCAGTGCTTTCACACCTCATTTGCCGTATTCACCATTGGGCCACCAGTCAGCAGCCGGGCCCGATGCAGGGAGGTCAGTAAGAAGCTATTAGCAGAGTCCTCTCCTGAGGTTTCCTGGGTCTTATTGAGTTGAATGTTAGCATGACAGTACTGCAAATAACTCAGTTGTAGGCTTCTTTTTTTTTTTTTCTTTAAACAGTTAGCACAGATTTCCCCATAGTGTTGGTCACTCTAGAAAATTATTGCTGAAAATGAAGTCCCAAAAGCTAGCTTGGCAGTAGCCCTTCTACGTTGTGAAAAAATGTGAAAACGGAAAAATATGTCATAGTCCCTGAGGGTTTACTTTGTCTTCTGTGGCTGATAGTAATATTTTTAAAAAATCAACAACAAACCATTATTCACAAGGTGGCTTGCAAATTAATGAAATACAGCAACTGAGATGAGAGTTAAGGTTGTTTTATTTACTAAAAGAAATAATAATTAAATGAATACTGTATTAATAGAAGTATATTTACTTCCTGTAGGGATTGAGGGGGGCTGGACTGTTTTCATTGACAAAAGTTAGCCAAAGGTATTCAATTAATTTCTAAAATACTGACACCTTGAAGATTTTAAATGATATATTTTAAATTCAATTAAAATATATTTTCTATCTATATGTGATTTAAATTGCAAAGAGAATACACATGAGGAGGTCTCCATATAGGTTGCAAAATATCATTTAAGAAAGCTATCATGTCTACCGATCTATTTGCATTTCCCATCTAGCCTGTGTATACATGTGCATGCAAATGTGGAAAGAGATCAAAGATTTCTAATGGGGGGAAAGTTAATAGCAGGTAGCAGTTATTCAGGTGGATATTTTTAAATGATAAATTATAATCTAGTTCAATTGTATGCATTTTACCATTTTAATTTGTAAGTTTGGAGAAACATTAAACTGGCTTCAGTTAATTAGATCATCGCTAAACAGAAAGGTGTTCTGTTACATCTCTTTCATAGACTATGTAGATTTCATTATGTTTGTGTGTGAATAGCCCTTTTAGTATCATATTTATTGTTTTTTCTCATTACATTTGACATATCCTCATCTTAGAAAATCACCCTAAAAATCATCTTAAAAATTACCATTCACTTCAAATGTACTATCCACTGAAAGCTATTTTGAATACCTGTGCATATATTTTTCTTATATTAACGTAATTAAAATATCTGTTTATGTATCCACCTTGTTCTATATTTAGTATCATAGTGAGATAATGTTAACATGATACTAAAAATGGTTTATACAATGCCTGTAACACTTTCAACACTTTTTTTCTTTTATAAATTGTATAGGGAAAAAAAACTCAAAGAGCAAATTCAAAAGTATTTTTTTAAATAGGCAAATATATTTAAATTAAATAAATAAATGAATTAAACTTTGTTTTATCTAATAAAATTCAGTCCCCAATTATAGCATAGAAAAGTTGAGTTGGAGATGAGTCAATGGGTCTGTGATAATTTAGTTCTAGATTGCAATGTATTCAAAAGCAAATTGAAACTGAAGTGTTAAGAAAGATAAAAGGAGTATAATCTATAACTTTGAAAGAAGTCGATAAGAGTTTAAAATAAACCTCAAACATTTTACTAAGATATTTATGTGGTTCTGGAAAGTAAGAGTGAAAGAGAGACTTTATGGGCTTTTCTGAACCGTGCATTGTTGTTCTAGATAAGAACTGAGCATTCATTTTTTGAGTGTCTGCTACGTGTCAAGCACTTTTGCTAGGCCCTACAGATGCAAAAATACCTAAAACAGAGTTCCTGTGCTCCAGCTGCTTGCTTGGGCAAGACCGGCGCACACAAAGATAATTAGGAAACAACATGAGAGGTACGGTGACAGTTGTCCCCAGGTTGCTGAGGAAGCATTAGGGGTCAGACACAGAATCTAGTCTCGGTTATTAGATGGAGCTTCATACTTACTGAGCTGGTAGACTGGAAATAGAAAATTTTCTAGGGTAGGTTTTCCAAGACACCTATCGTAGTTAATCATAATACTTTGGAACTGCTTATTCCGTGAAGTAAATAATAACAGCCAGAAATACTTATGGATATGATGGTGGCAGAAGAAAAAAGCACATTTTTAGGAAAGACAGGTTTAATGGATACATTCCTTACATTAGAACGTCTGCAGAGCAACCAAACAAGTCATACTGTCCTTTAAAATATAACTTTTCTTCATGAATATGTGTTTGTATATATGAAAGCACAAAAAATAGTTCAATGCAGTTTGTATATTCAAACACCATTGAATGTTTCAGAAAATGGAATGCGCGAAACTTGAATGTATTTATCATGAATTTATCATACACACATCTATTGAACCCCTACTGCACAGCAGGCACTGGTTAAATAAGTCTTGACTATTTTGATGCAATGTGTGACAAGGTCAATGATAGAACAGCAAAGGGAATGTGACACTATAGAAGTACCCAACCTAACCACATGAATGCAACTCATTAAATATGGGATGTTATTTTGAATGATTTTATACACACGTACACACATATATACACATGTATGTATGTATAGATGTGTGTGTGTGTATATATACCAGTTTATTATTATAAAGTAAAGAACTTAAAGTGGCTGCCATTTGTTGTATAATGAATATTCATTCAAATAATCAAATATTTAAAAATTCTTACTTTGTACCTGCAACTGGTTCAAACATTTGAGTTTGTGTGAGTGAATGCATGACTTACAGATATGGTTAAGCATACATATACACAGTTAATGGTTAGAATACAAAATGAATACCTTAAGGTCATTCTGGGTTTTTTCTTCTTAAATACAGTTTAGTTATATAAAACTGTTATATATAGTTATATAAACATGTGTGGCAAATAGAAACTACAGCTCCACATTTTTTAATATGTTTAGTCTTCAACTATGAATGATTCTGAAACCGTTGGTCTGAAGTGGAGACAAAGTGTGAGTATTCCATAATCTCTTTGGGCAAATCTGAAGTCCACCTCTAGTTAAGAATGAGAGTTGTAGTTTAAAAACAAAGTGCAGTCCTTAAACGTATTGTATGTTTAGTCCAGTGTTGTACATGTTGTACATGTTGTAGTTAAAAAAAAACTTGCAGTCCTTCAACATATGAAAATTTCTATAGTACAACTTTATCTTCCCTTGGTTTCAGGTGAACACTGAAGATAAAAATTAGAATTATGTTGCTTTTCCTTAGATTCCAGGTATATACAACTCACCATTCAGGAAAGACCCTGACCCGTGGGAGCTGAGGTTACAGAAGGCAAAGCCTTTAACGCACCGAAGACCTAAAGTTAAGCAGACGCACTCCGTCAGCCTTAGCGACTGGCTGGCTTGTACCAGTGCCCGGTCCTTTCCTCGGTCCGAAATTCTGCCACCCATCGATAGGAAACCATGTCAGGTACTCACTAGTCCTGTATGAGAATTCTGGCAGTGATTGTATTCTTGCTGGGTTTTTTTGTTTTTAAATTTACTGTTGTTTTGTTTTGTCTTTGTGAGAAGGAAGAAAGGAAAATAATTTTTTTCCAGAATCTAATTTTAAATAATAAATATGAAGTACATGTAAAATAGATACCAAAGAAATAATTAAGTATTTCCTTGGTATTGAATTTTATCGATTTTGAATATGAGGTTAACATATAGGATTGGGGCTAGGATCTAGCCTTTTCATGTAACACTATTGTAATAACAGTACTTGTTATGACCTGTTGTTGCTAGAAAACCCTTACGCATTATCCAATTTATGTAATTTAACCTCTCATCTGATGATTCATATAATTACATACAATTGTAAACATAGTTTGGAGGGGAGTAATTTTAGAAGTATAAGTTAGAGAATGAGAGAGGACCCAAAACAATGCAAGACCCAAGCAAAGGCAGATAATCTTCACTGTGGATCGGAGAAGAGCAGGATTGGCCAGTGACTTCCTAGGGTGAAAGGGTGGAGTGGGAGAGGTCAGGGATGATTGTCACTGTCCTAAAGGCAGAGAGAAACACTTCTATCATCCCCATCAGTATTTAAACTGGACTAGACAACGGCCACCAGGTACATCCACCGGGAAATGGACTGATTTTGGTGCACACAGCCAAGCTCCCAGAACTCCCACCTATGAGCTTCCGACACGGGCTTGCCTCTGTGTGTCGGCTAATAAATTAGTCCAAAGCCAGATGCTTAAACCAACACACATTTCTTTTCTCATGGTTTCTGTGGGTCAGCGTTGTAGGCACAGCACTGTAGGTACCTCTGACTCAGAATCTCTCATGAAGTTGTAGTCAAGGTATCAGCCAGGACTGTGATATCATACAAAAGCTCAGCTGTGCAGATACAGAGCTTAAGGGCTCAGTCCCACAGGACTGCCCCCACATTTAGCATACCAGTCACAATTTCCAGGTCTCCCCTACTTCTTACTGACCAGATGTAAATGGAGGGTTATCATGATCCCATCCTAAGGTTTAATAATTTGCTAAAATGGCTCACAGATCTCAGGAAGAGATTTTATTTACATTTACTGCTTTATCATAAAGGATGCAACTGAGCAGCCAGATGAAGACGTACATAGGATAAGGTTCAGAAGCATCCAGAGTGCAGGTGCTTCTGTCCCCATGGTTTTGGGATGCACCACCATCCCGGCATGCAGATGTGTATTTCATTCAGAAACTCATCAAATCTCCTTGTTGCAAGAGTTTTTATAGCCCTTAATCTCCAGGCCCACTCCCCTCCCTGGAGATCAGAGTTGGGACTGGAAGTGCCAGACTTCTAATCACTTGGTCTTTCTGGTGACCAGTCTGTCCGAGGCTATCCAGGGGCTTCACGAAGCCTAAGTCACCTTACTAGCATAAACTCATATATAATCTTGTTATGAGTAACAAAGAATACTCCTATCATCGGGAAATTGCAAAGGTTTTAAGAGCTCTGTGCCAGTAACCAGGGGCAAAGACTAAATATATTTCTTATTATATTACAATGGTGTATATATATAAAGACACATGGAAAAAAATATATACATTAATATACATAAAGATACACATGCATATATGTATGGAATATACATACTTCCATACATCTGTATGGAAGATTTTATATATGTGTAAACATACACATATACATACACACACGTATGTATGTAGACACACACATACTTGTAAAGTACATTTCTCTAACATTCCACAAAATAATTGTCCCTCCTGATTGTTTTCTTTCCCTTTCCTTCTTTCCCTGTCTCCTTCCTTCCTACCCTGGTCCTCCTCCCTCCCCACCAACCTGTCATATCCTCTCTTCCTTCTTTTCCTTCTTTCTCTTATCTTTCCTTTTTTCTCATTCTTCCTTCACCCATCTTCTCTTCTCAGCTTCTCTTATATTCCTTTGACTTCTTCCTTTCTCCTTTTCTTCCTTGTTTTTTTTTTCTTTCTTTCTTTTCCTGTTTTCACAGGAAGGGATTTTTAGTGTCGCAATTTTCTTTGACTGAACCACATTTCCTGTACGCTACCCAATAATGAAAAGGTACAAACATCATTGGGAACATTTGAAATTATACATGCAGCAGTCAAAGTGATAATAGTTATACTCTATCTGTACTTGAGAGGTGAATTTTTTAAATGTATAAAACAATAACAGCAAGTTTAAAAAATAACTACTATTATCTAAGCTTTGAGAAAAGTTTAAAATACAAGTTGATTAGAAAGTAATGTGGGTTATTAAAAATATGGAAGAATATAAATAACTTTACTATTATCTAAACTTCGGGAAAAGTTTAAAATACAAGTTGACTAGAAAGTAATGTGGGTTATTAAAAATATAGAAGAATATAAATGTATTTGGCTCTTCTAATAGGACTTGATTGTAGGCAAAGAAAGTCAAAGACTGGAAAACTGTAGCTAAGAGTCCAAGAAGACTTACAGGTTCAGGTTGAATCCTGGATGGTCTACACATTTTAGGATTTAATATTTGGAAGTGAGTACAATGAGCAGATCTGAATTTTGAAGCTTTGTCCAAAATTTGGGATGCCATGTCACTCCGGGCATGACTGGTGTACATGATCACTTGAGATCTAAAAGAGCCTATCAAAAGAAATAGAAATCAGTAGAAGCTTTGGCATAAGAGAACCCTGACAGTAGATGCCAAGTTTGCTAACCAGGAAGGTGGTCAAAGGGAGGACATTAATTGTCTAACATGTAAATGTATGGAGCAGGCACTGAAAGACAAAGAGGTGGACATTATTAAAGGAGGATTGTGATCACGAAGATTATAGAAGAGTGGGTCTATTTTTATTCTAAATTATGCTGCTCAGGTAGCGTTCCTCCTCTCTCATTTCCTAGTCATGTTGGAAATGGCAAATTCCGAACGAGGAGCGGAGTAAGCCTACGAAGGGGCATGTGTTACACGGATACACCAACAAAGGTTCAAAGGTAGAGCCTGGCCACCGAGAAGACCGTTACTCCTCGGAAGTGCCGGCCTCTTCAAAGTCATAGCCTTGGCCATTTGCCCGTGTATTTGATGCTACTGTTGTCCATAATCTTTTTAAACTCCTCTGGAAACTAAAGGTGATAGTTTGATGCTAAAAATAATAAAGCCATGAGTGCCACTTTTGAGTATTCACTAAGTTCTAGGCACCGGGCTAAGAGCATTAACTGCTATTGCTCTGCATACCTTAAAGGCAATTTCGTAAGATAGTTTCTATTCCGTTTTACATATGAAGAGAAAAGGTCTAGAGAAGTAATTTGGCTCTGGGTAACACAACCAAATATTAATTTTAAACCACAGAATCTGCCAAAGTGAAAGATAAAAAATCTATAAAAATATTTGATTTCTTCATCGTCAACTTGGAATCATATTACTGTATCTTTAAAAAATAAAGTTCCAATAAAAATCCATTAACTACTTTCAAATATAGCAGTCCTCCTGTCCAGCTGTGAAGAGTACTAGATGATACTTATTTGCCATTTGTGTTATTTACGGTCCATGACTTTTATGGTAACTGGTTCCTATTATTGGTTTCTATTAATGTAAAACATAAGTGAACATAAATGAGGCGTGAATCGTTTCTTTTTATTAGCCCCACAGTCTTCACCCAGTGCTGGCAGTAACTCCAGCTGTGGCTTGTTAGTGATAACCTATTTAAAGAAGAGATCTTTAAGGATAGGGAATATGATTAGAAGTCTTTGTCCATTTTATATCACTTCTGTCCTGCACAACGATGGTGGTGAAAGCAAGATGTAATGAATGGCACAGCAGCACCTCGGGCCACCTGTGACCGGTATTGTGCTTCATCTGATACTAACTAGACAACCAGCGGATGCTAGTAACTATGATAAGTAACTACTAATTTAAAGGTAGGATATGTTGTAAACCACCCCACACAGTTACAGCTTAGGGACTTTCCTCTGCTATGTATTTGTGTCATCAAATGGTAGCTATTGTATTGGAGTTATTAAGCAATAGAATTTAGAATTTTAAATAAGGAACACTTAAAATAATTTAAAATATGACTCTTCTATATTTGGGGGCGGAACCTGTTAAATGTAAGATTTGACACTCACCTAAAAGCTTTATTTTTTATTTTTTTAAATTTTTTTTTAATTTTGAGGGGGATAATTAAGTTTGTTTGTTTGTTTGTTTAGCAGAGGTACTAGGGACTGAACCCAAGACCTCATGCATGCTAAGCACACACTCTGCCACCGGTCTGTACTCGCCCCTCTAAAATCTTTATTTTAATTAAAAAAAAAAAACTTGCTGTCCCATTTCTATTTATAGAAGGGCTCTTTGAATGCTGTGCCTAGGATCTTTTAAAATATTTTTGCTTACTCAAAAAAGGAGAGAATTTCTTTTAAATTAGAAGATACATGCTTTTTTAAAATTAGAAAACAAAGCAGCTTTTATAACTACAAGTTTACTAGTTCTAGAGTGAAAACTCTTGATGTAAGTGGGGAAGTGTTTGCTTAATTTAAAACGTCTTTAGTTTTAAACGTGTACTTGCGTGAGCGTTTCTGGAAGATGTGATGCTCTTCCCTCCAGTGCTTTCAAATTCAAAGAAGAACAAATTGTTCTTTAAAAATAATTTAGCAAATACTACTTCCTATTCTTTGTTAGGTATTCAGTAGCCTTGGTCATAAATAATAAAATATTCACCTCATCCTTTCTCGTCAGGGTCCCTTCCGCCCTGTCGCCGAAGTCCTGGAACAGCGCTACCGGCCCCTGGAACCGACGCTGCGGGTGGCAGACCCGCTGGACGGGCTGAAGGAGGCCAGACGGGAGGTCCAAAGGCAGGAATGGGCGCGGAATGTGAATGACAACATGTGAGTTCTTAGCTGAGAAAAGGTAGCTGCACCGCGTTGGGTGCCTTAACTTTTTTTTAACATTTCTATTTCCTAATGTAGAGAATCTTTTATTTGTGAGAAAAGGTAAAGCCACCCCAACCTATTAAGAAGCAACCATTTTTCAATATTCAAGTGTTTTAGATAAGGTTGATGTTGATGATGTGTATATATATGTATATATATATAACGTTGATATGTGATGATATATATATATATATATCATACACACACACACACACACCAGTTACTCAAAGGGAAAAAGAAAAGAATGAATAGCATTTCAAGGTTAAGTGACCACCATCCATGCATCTGTGAAGATAGTTTCCTTAATTATCTAGTGACGTATACAGACTTGTATACTGAATCTTCTAAGTCAAGATCCAACAGAAAACATTTTTCTTCGTATGAACTAAATTATTTGTATACATTGATAGACATTGTAGTTTTAATAAATCTGGTGCAATGAAAGAGGTTAGTTTCCTTACTGCTGAGGAAGATGACTGAGAAAGATAAAGGCCAATCTGATAGCATATACAGTTTTAAATTATTGTATTAGCATCATTGATTTGGGTCTCAATTTATACATCTTTCCCTAAGTCACTTTCTCTCTCTTCAGGCATTTGTCATCAATAGTTACGTGTAATTTATAAACAGAGCACTTAAAATCTAGAAATGTCTTAAAAAATGATTTTTATCCTATAATGTTATAATTATCTTTATAACATATCTTATAATAATTACTTATTATTATTTAGTATATATATTTATTTAGTATATAATTATATTATTATAATATAAATTATTATTATTATAATTATTTAATATAATGTATTATTATAAATTATTATATAGTAGTCAACTATCAACTACAACATATAAACTGCAGTTACCTATCATTTCAGATTATACATTTCTGTACATATATTTCTGTACTAGTCGTATTACATGTTATCTAATAATAATTTATATCATAATAATTCCAAAATATATTACAAAGTATGTTTTGTTATATAAAGAAACTAGAATTACCTCTTATCCAGCACAGTAGGTTTTGGATAGTTTTATCAGTCAGAAGGGATATATAATATGCTTTATTTCAATCATGCATTTTTGAAGAGACTCTTGAAAAATAAAAATTTTTGAGCAAACTCATATGAAGATAAAATTGGCAAGCGACTCAAGTAATTCTTACAAAGTTTCTCATTTTATAGCAGTTACTCAAAGTAAGATATTAGTTATAAAGTATTCAGCAGATTCTTTCAATAATTGTCAAGTTACCTAACATAGCATGAATAAGAAAATAAGAAACTCTTTTTTTCCAATGAGTTTGGGTAGGTAGATTTATTTTACAAAGAGATTATAGAAGATTAATGCTGCTCAGACTTAGTCAAGCAAAATATGCAATTTAGTGATGAATATCTGAAGTTATGTTACTTATAATTATTTTTCAATTTTCAGTGATGTCAAGGTTTATTAACTTCTCAAACAAATAATTGACCACGTTGATATTTCCACAGAAATCATTGTGCATCAAAGATACTGAAGTATCCCTTGATTAGCCTAGAAAGAGCCGATACCAGTGTTATCCCCCCAAAAAGGTGCTCAGCTTGCACTTTGTGTGGAGTACTTGTAAATATCTTCACCCTTTGTAGTGTTGCTGATGACCTTTTACCCTGAAACTTTCAGACTGAAAAGGCTTTTAGGATAACCAACCAATGAGGAGCAAACCAAGCTGGGAATATCTAAAGAAGTTGCTTATAGATTTGAAGCCATCATATTTTTAGCAAACCATCTAAGCAATTGGTTTTAACAACTAGCCTATGGATGACTCACTTTTCAGAGAACTGAAACTATTGTTTTGTAGCTTCCTTCTGAAACCATTTTGGCTTCAAGGCCAAGGATTTGAGGGGTTTTTTGTGGATAATGGAGAACTATTTAGGGCTTTTGAGTAAGAGGATGTTATAAAAAGAATATGAATCTGGGAGACACATGTACCCGAGAAGAACTGTGCAGCAGGGGAGGAAACGCGTTGGGAGAGTATTGCAGTGCTCTGGGTGAGCAGTAGTAGGAAAGAGCTAGAGTGATGGCAGGATTCAGGAGTCAACTCTTTTTCTTTACTCTCCTCTCCTTTCTATGCATGATCTATCTGAGTGATCCCTTCTGTTTGAGAGACTTCAGCTACCACCGCTGGGACAATGATTTCCACTCTGAAGTCTCTAAGATCTTTCTCCTACACTCTCGATTTATAGTTTCAGCTGCCATCTTTGTGTGCACCTCCCCCAGATGTCCCACCCTCAGTACATCCCACACTAGCCTCCTCCTTTTGTCTTGAATTTGAACTGCAGCACCAACAGTCTGCCCACGGTAGGGACTTGGCAGTTACCCCGTTACCCTTCTCCGAAATTCCACTGGTCCCCAAATCCTGCCTATTCTACCTTTTAAATATCTCTCAAATTCAGCTTCTCTTTTCCTTTCTACTACCGATTTAATTTAGGATTTATAATATCTTCTTTTAATTGCTATAAATCCTATCTGATCTGCCCAGTCTTGCTCACGTTCAGTGCATTTACCACAATAACACTAAAGAAATTTAAGCATGCTATTATTCAGCTAATATACTTTTTAATGGCTTTTTATTAACTCCAAGATAAATCTTAATTCTTTGTTGGATGACCCAAGGCCCTTCAAGATCTGAGCCAGGCTTATTTCTACAGGTAATGTGCTGCCACTGCCCAATAGAAACTCTGGGTCCAGAGCCACTGAACTGTTTTCATTCCTTTCTCTATCCGTGTTCTCTTCTGCTTCCATTAAGAAATTTCCTACGTCCCTTGGTTTACCCAGTCTGCTCAGATCCACTTAAAACCATAAGAAAGGATTTTTCTTTACTTTTGGAAAAAATGGAAACAGCAACACACATATATTTTAGGGTTTTTCAGAGAGCATTCTAAGAAATATTTTCAGATGTAAAATGGGACCATGCAAGTTGCCTAGATGAAGTGGGGAAGGAAGTCATTATTGCTAAGAGGTGGAAGAAATGGAAGGCCACAGCACCAGAGCTCTCAAAGTGAATGTTTAACTTACCCACTGAGGTGGCAGAAATGGAATGGAATGGTTGCTCATTAATCAGATGATATCAACTTCACTAAGGTCTTATGAGAGGAGCTAAGATCGTTTATGTTTATACCTTCTATTAATTGCAGACACCCTGGCTCAATACAGGAGACTGTAATTATACAGACTATAACTGTATCCAAAATGGAGTGGATTTAAGACATTGCCATGGAAGTCGGCACCAGGCTGTGCTCTGGCAGGCGGAATAATGGCGCCACACAGAGTCCACACCCTAATGTTGGAGCAGGCAGATAGCTAGCTATGAACAGAGAAAGGGGACACGGGCCAAATGGCAGGAATTGGGCAAAAAAAGGAGAGGGTCATGGAGCCAAATGCAGGAAACCATATATCATGTAAACAATAGGGGTCCCTGGGCAGACAAAGAAAAGCAGGAACCTCAGGGCTGTTGAGTGGTCACACATTTTGGAGTGACAGGTGGCCTGAAGGCCAACAAAGAAAGATGGGAAAAGGCAGGAATGTCCACTGTCTGAATGTAACCTTTTGCTCATTATGCCCTCATTTCAATAAAATTAGCCTTGCAGATTAGAAGTACCCATCATCCACCAACGCTGTGACACTTCCCATCCAGACTAAATAAAGACAAAAATCTCTCCTCCTCCCCAATGAATATTCTACCCATTCATTTTTACACTCTGTGTAAGCAACTTACCAAAGAAACGCAGGGCAGCCACTCACCTGAGCCTGCTCACTCTCCCCTTGAGAGTGTACTGTCTATCCCTGAATAAATCCCCACTTTACTTTCTTAACCTCCGCATCCATCTTGTCTCTGAATTCTTTCTGTGACAAGACAAGAACCTAATTGACGGCCACACTAATCCCAGGAACTTGTGAATATATTTCCTTATATGATAAAGTGGACTTCAAAAATGTGATTAAGGATTTAAAGATGGGGAGATTTCCCTGGATTATCTGGATGGGACCAATAAGAACATGGTTCTTAAAAATGGAAAAAGGGATGTAGAAAGAGATTTGACTACATAAAAGATCAGGGTGATGAGATGTGAAAAGGACAGCTCATCTTTGCTAGTTTTGAAGATGGAGGAAGAGGCCACGACCAGAAACTGCTGGCAGCCTCCAGAAGCTGGGCAAGGTAAAGAAACAGATTCTCCTCTAGAGTCTTTGGAAGGGGTGCAGCTCTCCCAGTGCCTTGATTGTAGCCCAGAGAGACCCATTCCAGACTTCTGATCTCCAGAACTCTGAGACAATAAATTTATATTCTTTAAGCCACTAAATTTGTAGTGACCTGTTATAGCAGCAGTAGAAAACCAATACAAGTGTTCTTCAAGTCAAAGAGCTAGCTTGCTAGATCAGACTTTGGTGTGTAGATTAATTATAAACCTGAGCTAAACTTGAGGGAAGTCCTTTGATCTCAAAAGATTCAAGATTCTTCTGTGGGTCTGGGCTATGGACATTCAGAGGATTAAAAAAAATATGGCCGTAGCCTGGGCTTTCCTATGAAAGCTGACTTAATTACATTGTAAGGATATTATATTTTAATTGTGTCCAGGCTTTCTTAGGAACCTGAGTACAGACAGCTCAACAGCCATCTCTACATCTTTTTGAAAAGAGGTGTTAATTTTCTGATGGTTGTTGTAGGAGAGGCAGAGTTTTGCTTCTGCCCACTTAGGGTCTTCAGCTGGCTTGAGGACTAAATTGGCATTAGATAAACAGGAGAAAAGCATACAGATATGTTTAATATAATTTTTACAAGACACCGGGGCCCCTCCTAAAGAAATGAACACCCAAAGAAGTGGCAAACCCCAAGTGCTTATATATTACGTTGAACAAAGAGAAGGAATTGTAGAAAAGTAACAAAACTATATGGAGAATCCAAAGGAAGGTAAAAGTTATTTAACAAGATCTGTTTGCACAGAATTCTCTGTGCCTTGGCTTCCCGTCTCTGGTGACAGGAACGTTTCTTCCCTCCTGGTATAGGAAAGGTGTCTTTCACATGGGAGTGTCATCTCCTGATTTTAGGAAGGAAAGGGGAGGTGAGATCGCTCTTCTTGTACCTGTTTTCAAGTACCTTTAGCTCGAAATAATCCTTGGCCAAAGTGGCCTTATTTTGGGGGTGTGCCATATTCTGCTGCCTTCATTATTCAGAGTAGGTGAACAGTAGGTAAATGAAACAGTTTTTTTTTAATTTTTTTTTTTTTGTTTTTTTTTGAAAAGTGTTTTTTTGTTCGTTTGTTTTGTTTTGTTAGGTTTTCTTTTGGCGGGGTGGTGGTGGGGGGAGTAATTAGGTTTATTTCTTTTATTTTTAGAGGAGGTACTGGGGATTGAACCCAGGACCTTATGCATGCTAAGCATCGGCTCTACCACCTGAGCTATACCCTCCCCTCTAAACAGTTTTTTTTTTAAAGGGCATTTAAAAACTGCCATATATATACATGAGACCTGGTTATATTTATCACCGAGAACAGTGATAAGGAAATTGAACGCATCTCAAAACTTTTTTGACTTGCGTGATTTTTCAATGCTTCAGACCTTTCCAATTTGCATATTTTCTGAACTGTTATTGTATTATGATAAATAGGGATTATCCTACGTTTTCAGATAATGTTTTCTTAACAATTCAACTTTTATTTGTAAGTCTTCCATTTATTTTAATTACTAGCACAGTGTGCAACATTTATTAATCAGCAGAGCCTTTTTAAGTTAAAACACTAAATTAGCTAACCCCATTAACACAGAATACTCCAAACAAGCAGTAATAGGAGAGGTAGTTACTGTGCAAATCGTATTATACATGCGGGTGCTCTAGGGCACGGTTAAGCGTGATTACCCTCTTTTGATCCAGTATTCCTCTGCCTCTCCCAGCTAATTTCCAGTGGAAATTTACAAAGTGCTGCCTTCATTTTTCCAGCTTAATTTTTCTAATGAAGTTCTGGTACTTTATAGCACTGGGGATACAGATAATAAGCCTGTGTATAATTAAGAAGTTCTAGAATTTGTCTGCAAAAGAGCCCTTTATTACTTCGGCTGTATAGTAAGAACTGTGCTCTCTTTTTGTCCACCGTTTCCTTGAAAAAGATGGCTTTTTAAATAAATGACGACAGAGTCCTAGAATTCTGTTCTTACAGACATCTAACTCTAAAGAAGTTTAAGATGGATACCATTGGCATAATGATGATAACTTGCAGTACTTTTCTGATGACATGAAAATATTATATACACTTGTGGTGTATGCAATCAGGCGAGTCTTATAAACACATCATTAGTCTTTTTAGTTAAGTTTTATCATTTGCTAAGAATTCTTCCTAATACGGTGGCTGACATATGCTAAGTAAAGTTTTGCCAATTAACTTTTGATCAACTTACGAGGCTTGTGGAATTTCTTTCATGAAAAAAAAAAAAAAAAAGATGGTCATCTCGTGCCGTACTCACATTCTTATATTGGTTTGGCATTTACACATCACAGACTTTCCTATTGCAGTTTAGGGTTCAAAAGTGTGTTGGGGGTCAGAAGAGACTTGAGGGCTGAACAGAAGTTTGCTAGGCAGAGCAAGCAGGGTGGCACAGAGGAGGTGACCTGGACAGAGCCGTCTCTATGGCAACAACTGCATAGATCATGGGGGTTTCCATTTGCCTTCTGAGGTATCTTGTGACACCTAGCTCAGAGCTTTGGTGCCTCATGCAAAGTGGCAGAGATGAGATGGAAAGTATACGTGGAGGCAGAGGAGAAATGAGCACGCGTACCATGATAAAGTGTGTGGACTTTCCCATATAAAAGTGTAAAACCATCGTGATGTTTTATTCACTGGAGTGAAAGGGTCAGATAGCTTAGAAATACCACTCTACCAGCTCTGTCCATGGTTAAGAAGTGAGAATCACTGGGGACAGAGACCAGTAGGGTACCGCTGCGATAGTCCAGTTCAGAGGACTTGGAATAGAACAAGGAAACGGGGAGTGGAAGGGAGGAGAAAGGCTGAGAGACCACTTTATAGTTAGAATCCTGTAAACTCTAAACCAGAATTCGGAACCATATATACAGTGTTGGTGGTGTGGATGGTGTGGTCAGGGGCATAGGTGCCTTTAGCATCACTGTCTTAGAGCTTTCTTAATTGTAAAGAACAAAGATCTATGCAGCGTAACTCAAGAAGTTAAGGGTGTGTTTAAAAGATGCACTGAAGAATCTTAGAGAAATAAAAGGAGCCAAAGAAAACCCGGACTAAGGTGACTCTTGGCGGCTCCAAGGACATTGTTTTCTCCCTCTACTGGCATCTCTGCCCTTCCCTGCATTCCCGCTTCCTGTCTTCTTCCTACTGACTAGCTTTCTCCGCAGACTCATAGTTTCTTTCCCATGAATCTTCAGCTTGCCCTTGGTTATCACGGCCACTCAGACCTGATTCAGTATAACCTTCTAGCTCTGGAACACACAGCTAAATCTGTTTTTCAGTTCAAATTCCTGAAAGAGAATCTTTTTTGCTCAATTCATATTATCAAACTCGCCCACACAAGTTGTAGGCTGGAAATGCAATTAATACTTAACAAATATGTGTTGAGTTAATGGACATGTTAAATTAATGTATAAATGGATCACAAATGTGGTCTGGGGAGAGTGTGTCACATTGTATCAAATACAGTGTTTTATGAAAGCATGGCCACGAGCAAGGACTTCCTCAGACTGAGGGGTGCAGAGGCAGGAGGGTCCTCTAGTGCCTTGGCTTGGTGGCTTCTGACTGAGGTGACTGGCTAGGTAGTGATGTCTTTACTTAAGGAAAAACAATGTAAGAACTATTGGCTTGACAGGGTGGAGGTTTGGGATATGAGTTTAATTTGGGGGCAGCTCTATTTGAGATATCTGTTGTATGACTAGGTAGCTATTCCTACTGAGCATTTAAAAATACTAGTCTTGAATTAGAGAAAAACATTGTATATAAAGAAAAAAGTTAGAAATGATCAGAGGGGATATTTAAAACCTTGGTGGTGGAAAAATCTCCCAGGGAGAAACTGTCGAGAGAAAAGATGAAGTACAGATTTCTGGGAGTTGCTTTAACATTAGGACAGTGGTTCTTAATTAGATTGCTTACCTAGTATCACCCTGAGGTTTAAAATTATATACATGTGCATTCCTGAGTCTCAATCACATCTATTTTGACTCAGTAGGCATATGTTTTTGAAATATATGCCCATGTGATTCTAATGCACGGTTCTGGTTAAAGTAAGAGTCATTAATTTGAAGTATTGGCAGAAAATGATGAGTCAGTCAGAAAACTGAGAAAGCAAGAAGAGTACCCAGAGGGACTGTGCAAATCAAAGGAAAAGAGGATCCACTGCAAGGGCTGGATGAACAGCTTGATGCAGAGTTCAAGTTAAATGAGGACTAAAAAGAATGTATGAGATTTGGCTGTTGGGAAGGCATTCATTGATAGCTTTTGCTTCCTCCTCTAGCACCTGGCTCCTATTTCTCCCATATTCTTAAGGATCTCATAAAACAGCCCCTCAAATTCTTTGTCCAGCTTCACATGTACCATGTTTAAAATTTTACTTTACCCATAGTGATACATATATTTATATGTCTTTCTATGTATTTATTTATATATGTATAAAAGATTTTAAATTTGTATTTTAAACATTTAAACTTACTTTTAAAATTTAAAATATTAAAATGTAGACATATTAAAATATTAAAATAGGACCAGTATCATATAGAGATATACATATATATATCAGCACCACTTTTCTAGAATTTAATTTTAACCTCATTTTAATATTCCATTTCTCGAATCTTTATGGAATTAACATCAGATTAAGCCACCTATATAGTATAGAATCTATATTCTTCTGTTTTTAATGTCATTTCTGTGTATCTTTGCTACATTCAGAATTTCTTAAGAATAACTAATGATGATTTGGTGGTCTCATCCCAGGCCCTGCTCAGTAGTTTGAGGGAGATACAGTGTATCTCGGTCAGAGACGTTGAAGTCATTGGCAGAGGCAGATGTTCACTTACAAGTTCTAAACCAGAGGTTGCAAACTAGTCGTTTCTGCGTTGCATACAGCTTCCAGGTGTGTTATATTTGGATCCCACAATTTTCTAAAAATTATATTGATTGAAAAGTCATTAAAATGGTAATTATATCTTTTAAAAGTCTAGATTTTTCAGTTTATGTTAAAAATTACGAGATCTGGAAACAGCAGGCCCACGGTCTCACATGGCAACAATTGATTAAAGCTTGTACTCTTGGTTTTTACGTCTGGCTTAATATGTGCTACCTGCCTGGCCCTTCCAGACATAGAAATTGGAGACTCTCATTTCAGATGATAAACTCCTCACAAAAGAGCCCAGGGTTCATACAGGACGCTTAGCACAATGCTTGACAAACAATAAGCTTTCAACATTTTTTTTTTACATATGGAGCTTGAGCTTGGACTAGGTTTGTTTGTTTTGTTCTAATCTATCTGATCACCAAAGTCATTCTCATTGAAACAGAAATCAAGCAAAAAGAAATGAATTCAGTTGTGACTTCTCTGTGATCTTTATGAACGCTACTCTAGCAGTCCCGGTATTAGGGCAGCCGTTACTTCCTTTTCTTTTTTTCTGACTCAGAACAGCATTTTCCAAACTGTGTCTCTTGATCTGTTTCTGGAAGATGTTAATGAGTTTTTTGTCAAATAAACTTGGGAAAAATTACATTTAAAACAGTTGTACTTTTTTTTTTTTGGCATTTACAGGGCTTCTCAGTCTTAAATGTATTTTTATTTGGTGTGAACTTCAAAGAGAGGGCATATAATATAGAGCATTTTGCAAACTTATTCACTTATTTATTCAACAAATATTATCACAACCTATGGTGTGCCAGGCCCTTATTAGGTACTGGGCACAAAGCAATGAACAACAGAGAAGAGGTCTCCTGGCTTCATAGAGCTAATGGTCTGCCTGCCCATGGAATCCCCACATCCACAGATCATGGTTTGGAATATGCTGCTCTGATATAACTCAACGAAGAACATCTGAGTTTCCTTAGCAATTTTTTTTTTTAGTGTCAGCTTATTTTATTCTTGTACCTTCTTAAGGATAATTGTACATTTCCCACAGCCTTATTTTTCTCCTTAAGTATATCTTTATATTAATTAGACAAGTCCTTAAAATATCTGAGCTTAAAACATTTAATGTTGTAAATGGCCTACTAAAAGAAGAGCCTGTATGAATGCTACTAAGCTGGGGCATTTAAATTTAGTATCTTTCAGGAGAGATTTTTTTTTTTTTTGGTAATTTTTTCACGATCAACTAGTGGAAAGTAAGGACAATTTTGCAAAGTATGTAACAGAAAGTTGTTGCTCCGATATAATTAAAGAACTGAGTCAGCATGCCTGGAGATTGTTAATAAATATATCCAGGGAATTCTATTCCTCTTAAGCTAAGAAAAATGTAAGGAGAAGGGCAAAATATGTCTTTCCATTTAAATTTAAAAGCTTGTAATATAAGCGCACTGTCCAGTTGAACAGATAATCTTGCCATTTGCAGTCTTTATATCTAAGTGTTATATTTGTATCATGACCCCAGGGGAACAACTTGTGTTACTGATAATGCTGCTTAAATACTTTATGAATTTTAAACTTCTACTGTGAATTCTACTCTAAGTATGAAACACTTTATGTATCAAATGCTTATTGCAATGGTTACGTTAAAATCTCAGTGAAAGCTGTCCTCATTTATAAATGAAGTCTAATTCCTTTTTCAAGTCGCCACTCATTTTATGAATATCTCTTCAAACAAAATTCTAGTAAACTAAAACATCTTGATACATGTGTAGACTGTGTTTGGAAATCTCTCTGTTGGTATTAATGAGCTATTAAGTTTATCTGGAAATTTGGATTGTTAATACATACAGTGAAAATACTTTTTATTTCTCATATTGAAAGTAATAAAAAGAGACTTTTTATTTGCCAAATTTATTCTAAAACTTACATTATCCTGTATTATAAGGGAAAAAAAAGAAATATTCAGTATTTTATGGCCCTTTTTTTATGAATTGGATAGTTGACCTGTCTTTTTTAAGAAGGGCTAGAATTATTCAGTATTCATTTTAGCCACTTTTATTGAGATATAATTTACATGCGACACTGTATGTGTTTGTGTACAGCACAATGATTTCACTTATATATGTATCATGAAATACTACTTATTCATTATTGATTCATTATATTAAGCCAATATTCATTATTAATTACACATACTACAAATTTAAAATATATCTCATCCTATTTCAAATATAATTGACACAAATAATTTGTATATTTCCAGTTATGTGGTTTTTCAAAATGCTTTATCTTAAATTAAAAAATGCTATAATTGATTAATGAAACTAAGGCATCTGACAATGAGACCAGAACTGAACTGCTTATACCTCAGCCTGCAAAACATTAAATTGACTATTTCTGTATTAAAACAATGATTAAAATATTAGAGTCTAATAGAATACGTTCTTTATGAGCAGGTGTACTTTTATGATAACATGAACATTTTTGTTTGTTGATTAGTTTACTAGATTAAATCGACTTGCTTTGTTCACATTTTCTCTTCTAATTCTTTCATCTGCTCCTTTCACACTTTTATACTAAGTGTCCTTGCTTGTCAGATGAAGTTTTGTAGACCAGAGGGAATTTCCTCTGGATGGGAGAGAATTCCTTCTCCTTAATTATCCCATAGTGGATTTTTTTCCCTCCTATTCTCCTTTTTTTTTTTTTAAACCCCCAATTAAATAGCTGTTCTATTTTGAGCATTACAAAGCTCTTAATCCTTCTCTCTCCTTTTGCAAGTATTTCAGATGGACCTTTTAAGCAGAGATCCGGGGGTGAATCACAGCGCTTGACTCCTGTATCCCTGGGTAGACACGTCTGCCCTTCCAGGCTTGTTAATGATTGAAACAAGAGGGGCTGTTCAGACACTAAGAGCTTTGTTAATGCAGCTTGTGATTTTTTTCAGCTTGTTCTACAGTTCTGTTATAACAGCAAAAAAAATAGTAATTGGCATGTTTCCCCACTCTGTGTAGCATATACAGTAAAACTGATAATTGATTTTTCTGAGAGAGTCTTTGGTCATTTATTACCTCAGTAGTTAACAAATAATAGCATCTTAGGGTCGGTCTTAAGATAGAAGTAAAGTACTGCTTGAACATATGAAATTCAATTACTCGAATATTAAGACAGTAAAATTCATATGACTTTATTTGCTATACTATCATCTCATTACATTTTATTGTCTAGAAAGTGTAGGGGGCGGTTCAAAACTTGGAGACTAAATAATTTTATACGTAGTCTGAGATGATAGAAAATTATTTGTTTCTGTTTCTTTTTTCCCAAATGGAAAGAGTAAGTGTATTAATAATCACTTACGATGTCAGAATCCTGTATTTCATTTTAGAATTCATAAAGAAGAAAAGAAACCTCTTCCACTAAAAAGGTGGGAAACGTCAGACAAGTTGGGTGTCACAGGATCACACAGCATACAACTTAGCGCCATGGTTTTTAGAGAGACGGACAGAACACAGGCCACCCTTCTTTGATCCCCAGTGTTTATTAGCTTTTGTCATGCTGTGGTCAGTCTGCCCCCAGGGAGAGGGGCAGCACAGAGTCCCAGTGACGGTGACAGAGTTGGCTCTAGCATCTGTGAGGAAAGGATAAAGTACCTGGGGACAGTACTCCATGGAGATGTTGGGTAAGGTGAGCGAAGACTGCTACACCTGCTCTGATAGGAGCCAGTGTAAGTACCCTATAAAGAGCAGCCTTCCTAGTTTTAAAGCCAATGAACTACATACATCTAAGACCGCACATATGGGCTGCAAGCTTTTCCCTCTGAGCGTGTGCTTCTGCTGGTTCCCTACTCAGTCCTCTTTCTCAATTTTCATTCAAGTAATGACTTGTTTGTATATACCACTATATCTCCACATTGTATTTAAGACATTCTGCCAGATCTTTGATGTGATTATAAAAATTAATAGGCAAACTCATATCATCTTCTTCTTTAATATAGTATTCAGTTAATTGAATGGAAAGGTGTTTGCTACAAGCATAAAGCACATCCGAATATATATTTAAAATTGGTAAAAGATACCATTTTAAAAGTAAAATTGGTAATTATCTAAAATTTTTATTGTAAACTCAACTTGAAGTTTAGGACTTTCATAGCTGTTTGTAGTTTTATAGAGAAAATTCTATTTGAAAATTAAATAATTTCTTCTTAATTTGAAGATAAGTATTTAAATCATATTTCTAAAACATCTAAATATTTTTCAGTGTGTATACATACATATGCATACCTATGTGCACTGAAGGAAATACGTTACATCTTACTTTAGTGCAACATTATGTCTCAGTGAAAGTAAAATTAATTCATTTACAAAGAAATACCTAAGTCTTTCAGCTTTGTCTTCTCAGCTATCCAGTCCCTTGAGAAAGCAAATTTTATTCAGACACAAAAGAAAAATGTACTATTAAAATGCAATTCAGAAGTGATAAAAACTGTAAATGCAGCAGCCGGCTCACAGCACCTCCTTTGTGTACTCAGGGACGCTGGGGCCACATTAATTTTGTGTGTGTGTGATGTCCATCCCGTGTGCAAATTAGCACTGGAAGGACCATAATCTGTCTTATATGAGAGCTCTTTTCCCAAGAGCATATATAATACATGCTTGTGTAGTTTTATATAATTCAAAGCTTTGTGTTCTGTTTATTTTTTATCTCAAATAGGATTAGAGAATATTTTCTTAGGAAAGATATTTGAAAAGAGCTTATTAATAAACATTAAAAAGAAATTATAGAGAAGTGTGAAAACTGATGAAATAACACCACTTTTCTTAAGCATATTATTTTTTAAATAAATTTATGAATATAATGGCCAAAAATTTTCAATTGAATTGAGATTGAAAAAAATCCTTCCTTGTGTTAATTAAATGAGATAGTATATGTGAAAATATCAGCATGTGCTAATAAATTTGTGCTCAATAAATTTGTTGAACCTCAACTTTATTTTTTCAGTCTGAATCTCAAAATATTTTTCTTAGCAGAATATTTAATTGAGCTGTATATGCTTGTTTCCCAGAGCTTGCTTTCTTTCCTCTGTTTCTTGTATTTAAAAACAGGATCTAGCTCTAATTTCATTGATACTATGTCTCCCTTGATTATAGTAATTAAATTTTTCTGACGATTACTCCTGTCTCCTACATTATGTATTTCCTCTTGGTTATCTTTTATGTTTACACATGTGTTTTTCTTTCATGTTGGTAGTTCCCCCAGTTGATAATCCATTCTTAAATTCATGTTCAAAAGGAGACTCTAAAAATTGTATTAAAAAGTGTATCTGTGTGTGAGAGTGGTTTTTTGACTGATAGACTTTGTTACACTGTTGATATGACCTTTTCGTTAAGAAATCTCCAAGTACTGGTGTTTGAAGTTCTTTCTCTGGGAGCTCTCTGTGTCTTGTGAGAAATACAGTTAGTCTTCTGAAATCTATGAGTCCAGCTGCCAGTTCACTTAGAGATGAGCTAGGGTAGAATTCAGTGAGTAGTCTTTGAATTAAAATTTGTATATTCCATTTGGTACCTTACTTCAGCCTTCCATAGTATCTGCTTTCCCTGAGACCAGAACTCTCTGGAATAGTTTTCTGAGAATACACTCTTTTAATGGATACATGAACTGTGAGAGGAACCTGGGGATTTAATTATTCTTTGCATAGACTTTTCATCTGTTTTCAGCTTTATTCTTCACTCTCTCCCACTGCAGTAACTGTAGCTTCCATTCTGAGCTTCTCCAGGATTTTGCAGGACAAATGGTCTTACTTCTTGGCATCTCCCTCTTCCAGAACTTAGATTTCTTTTTTTTAATTTTCTGTCTACTTTCTATCTGCCAAAAATGTGATAGCATTTTCATCTTGACTCTTTTCTTTTGTCCTCTTTCTTGTGAGTTTATAACTTTTTTTTAGCTCCTTACTCTTATTTCAGGTTTTGGTGAGGGATTAAACAATTCACCAGGTTACATTAAAATACATCACAATAGTAAATGTCCTGTGAGTTTGTATGGGTTTTTAAATTCTCAGTTTTATGTTGATTATAATGCCTTAAATGTAATGATGGTGATGATGGTGATGATGATGATGATGATGATGATGATGATGATGATGATGATGATGATGATGATGATGATGATGGTGGTGGTGGTGGTGGTGATGGTGGTGATGGTGATGAGGGTGAAGAGGGTGATGATGGTGATGATAAGAGCTTCGACAATAAGCTGCTCTGCTTTAGCATCCTCATTATTTATTGAACACTACTGTTTTCAGCCTCTATGTTAAACTTTGTATATATTAAGTTGTTCGTTCCTTACAACTTCCCTATATGGTTGTAAAATCTCACAGAGGTCAAGTAATAGCATGAGGGAACACAGGTAGCAAAGACAAAGCTAAGATGTGAATATAGCTCTAACTGACCCAAAAGCCTCATTATCCATAACCTGTACCAAAAATGTCTTCATTATTTGGGTGCATTAAGATTTGAAGAAAGTCCGTTTCAATGAGAGTTGCCTGTGCTAGCCGTCATTTTCATCTGGGGATACTATTTTAAAATTAATGACATTTTCACTTATGTGATGAGTTTTGAATTACGTGGCATCATCAATTAATAAACTTATTATTGAACATTTTCTATATTTATTTAGAAAATGTTTGAGACTCAAAAAATACTGTGAAGTTTTACTATCTCCACTTGCAGTAGAAGATTTATCAAAGTTAATAGCAGAGGTAGTCAGTGGCAGAGATTAAAGTGAAAACCTGGTATTCTTATGTGAAGCCATGTATTATTTTCACTATCATTTACTGCTTCTCTAAATTCTTTTTTAATAAAACGTCTCTAGAAATCAAATTAAGAATATCAATGAAATGTTCTTTCAGGTTTTTGCCGTTTTCTTCCTACCATAAAAATAAAAAGTACATCCCAACACTGCATTTATCAAGCAAGTATGGTTCTGATTCTTATGGAAGGCAGCATTTCCGAGATGAAAATCCTAAAAGATGGATCTGTGACAAGGTGAGTTGATGCAACATTAAAAACAAAATGATGTTTCTTTTAAAAGGCTAAAAATATGCAGTGATTACAGCAAATATTAGAACTAACACCTTCATGGGTACAAAATTATTTATAACAATTTTATGTGAAGATGGTGATGCTTATATCAGTAGGAGATTTAGGGGATTTTTTGGGTGGTGTTGTGGGGTTTTTTTTTAGTGTTCTATTCTTGTGTTTCATGGCTCAGCTACCCTATGATCAATGGCATGGATCATTAGCTTTGGCAAAGCCAATTACGGTCAGAGCATGAATCTGTGGTCACAGAATAGAGTTAAGCTAACTCTCAGGCACAGAGATCAGTGTTGGCCTGCTTTCTCTCAATCTAAGTGTGTATGTAGACAGGTAGATATAGGAAGAAAGGGAGGGAGGGAGGAAAGGAAGGAAGGGAGGAAGGGAGGAAAAAAGAAAAGAAAGAAGTGGATAGAGATATAAGTAATAGCCTATCTATTTATATGATATAGAAAAGAAGAAAGCAAATAGATATTTATTTTCTGATTCCAGAATAGTATTTCTTAGTACTTAGATAAAAGGGTCTAAATTGGGAAAATGCCAGTGTGTCTTAGGCTATAGGAGGTGAAAAGGAAGGTACTAACTATGTGTTTAACCTATTGTCAAGCAGTTAGAAACTATAACTCAATAAACAGCAACACCACGTAGATAAAATGAAGGGGAAAGTGATTTTCTGGAAAGGGGGTAGGGCCACCGAGTTCCATATACTGCCCAGACCTATTGATTCTAGTAATCATTTGTCAGTATTCATTGACACAGTCGTCTTCCAAAAAGATTTAAGGCACCTTACCAAAAGGTCATGTGGTCTAAAAATGTAAATAAGGAGAGATGGTCTTAGATGAGAAGAGCATCTATGCTTACAAAATACCGGGGGGGTGGGGGGAGCGTGACTGGTGGTGAGTGACAGGAACTGCAGCTTGCAGGTGGCAGAGATGAAGAGACAACAAGTTCAGAGGCATCCTCATTATGCCAGAGGGAGAAACTTGTTCAGTCTTTAAGAAGAATGAAATCTTTCTTTACCAAATTCTAAGGAAAATTCTTTTCTTAAGGATATTGTAAATATGGGCTTACCATAGGGAACTCATGCTGAGGAGTAACTTGGATTCTTCAGAAAGTGCCTTTATCTTTTGCAGCTGCTAAGTCATTTTTGTTTAAATGGTCTTTTAAAGCACTCAATGGTAATTCCATGGCATAAAGAATATATACAATAAGTAGTTCAATCTGCTTTACTGATTGACAAATCTAAAAGTTGATGACGATGTTATTTTACAAAAATCTACAGTAGAACTATTCTAGGCATTTGTTTTTACCTCATGTGCAACCATTCAGAATACAGGTTAAGTATGATTTTTGAATCATTTAATTTCATATTTTGAATGTACATAATATGATCTACATCTCATTTTCTATTTGACATAATTTTTGTTTGTTTTTATGCTTGCCCCATTCTATTTAATTCAAGGAAGCACTCAATTCTTTAAACTATGAATGACTTATCTTAGGACATTAAGCTACTTCAGAGTAAGAAAGATCCCTTTGCAGATGTTCCTTTTCTATAATAATATGGTACTTTTTGATTTTATGCAACAGGTTTATTCATACATTCTGACATGTTCCAAGACTATGTGTTTATCTAACTAGAATAAGCAACTAATAGAGACTCTTGGATACTCACTAAAAAATAAGAATAATATATTTTATTGTTTTGGAGGAATTATTTTGTGCCTCTGTATACTTTTAGGAAGTACACATACTTGAAAAGTTAATGACAAATAATTGTTCTTGTAGACCCTGAAAAACTGAGGGAGAAAAGTGTAGGGATTCTTTAATTCTTAATAAATCATTAGTCCACTTACACAAAACCAGGTGAAAAAATACTAAATACAAATTTACATTTCCCCCTTCCTTAGTTCCTTCTTCCCCCTTCCTTCTGATCTCTTCAAATAACCAATTAAATAAACAAATTATTCTTCTATATAGCTGATATATTCTGCACAATACAGGGGTAGTCATTCTGTCATTTACACGAAAGTATTTTATACTTTGATTTGCTGTTAAATTATTTGGGTAAGACTTGTTCCCAATAAATTGCTAAAAGCAGCCTTATTTTTCTTTATTTTTTATAAAACTTTGTTTCTTGATCTTGGAGATCTGAGACCACAGCTTATTCATTATTAGGAGATTAAAGACAGTTTTAGGGATTTGTTGAGTTCAAAATGTGGAAGATGGAAAAGACTAGCATAGTCTTATGCTTCTTCTATTCAGAAGATGGACTATTTACAAATATTTAAATGCATATAAGAGTTAGTTGAATGCAGTAGATTGATGTCAGCTAAGAAAGAGCTCAATTAAATATATTTGATTCCTGTTATCCACTCTTTCCATCATGTTTTAAGATTGTCTACATGGAGAATTGTCTTTCTCTTCTGTCATCTTTAAGCATGGAGGTTATAATTTTGAAATGATTTGTTACACAGTTGTGATAAAGGGTATCAGTTGAGACAAAATCAAATGTTTCCTTTCTCTAATCACATTCACTTTAAATCAATACTGAAACATTATTTATTATTTTGTCTTATTTTTAATGCCGTTAATACAAAGAACACTATACAAAGACATCACAAAGTCAGCAGATTGAGAGCAAATAATGTTTTCTGAAAGTCTGAAAATCAATAATGAAAAATAACATGTATCATTTTTGAAAGGATGGAAGTCAATCCTAAAATAACATACATCTCATGTAACTTACTCTTATATTTCTTATCTATTTGTAAAATGCCCCAAATTAAATTGTTGGAGTCTAGGTCTGTGTCTTAAATGGTCAAACTTTTTTTAAGTTCAGGGAAATACTTTGTATGTATAAATTCTTTGCTGTGCTGATCTCAATATTTAAAACAGAAATGAAATTAAATAAGGAGAATCTATCAGTCACTACTAATTTAATCTATCTGGCTAGGTCTGAAAGAGTTGGACAATAAAAAATTCGGTATGCTAAAAACATTCTTTTGATTGTCAAAACATTCACATACGTTCGTATTTACTGAAGCAGAAATGATACTTTAAGGCCTTTATCTGCATTAAAATGAGTATCATATGCATTTTAGACAACTGGTTTTAATGGAACCATTTCATGATTTTCCTTATTTGCAAAATTCAAGAGGAGACTTTTAAGATGGTTCGTGTTGATAAAGCCTTCCCTCCTATGCCTTATTATAGGTGAATTACAACAGTTGACAGCCCTTTTTTGTTATTTTCATGTGCATTTTGGTCCCAAACAGGATTTTATAAGCTACAAAGCATAAAAATATCTAGTAGTCCAAAGAATTAATTTAGAGAACCTAAGCATATTGCACAGAACATAAAGTTGACCTTTACCGTCTGCGGCTTTTGGAATGGAGTGGGATGTGGAACACATCATGGATTTAATGTGGCACATCGCTGTCTGCAGAAACTTGGGTGGGACTGTGACTGCTTGCCCACTGCACCCGGTGATTGAATCTGCTGTCACCAGCATCCTGATAATAATGAACATTCAGCTTAACGACCGTGATTATGATTATGATAATTGATGTGCAAGTGCAGTGTGTGCGGATCATCCCAGCTGAACTGTACAGCAGAGGAACATGCCTCAGTTATGGATAATTTTACTTTATGCATTGATTGGGATAAAATACGCCTTTCTATTTCAACAGACCAGCTTCATATAATTTTAAGAATCTTTCTGCACATGCTGATGGATGATGATGTGCTGGCTGAAAACAGCCCCTTACAGTTGTTTGTTTTGTGTTGTTTCATTTCATTAGTGAATGTAAACAATTAAATAATTAGCTGTAATTGAGGGAAAATATTTTGCTTAGGAGGATGGCCTTCAATAATCAATTATTCAGTTTAAGTGCTTTTTCTGTCTCTCGCACGATATCATCTGGGACTGAATTTCTTCAGTTTCCTTCGTCTGATTCCCTTTGTATCAGTCCTCCTGAGGTCAGTAGCCTTCAGGAAAAGTATAAGCTTATATGATTTTTTATTATAAGTTATAGGATCATTTGTTGTGCGTATATTTATATATATACTCTATTATGCATTTAATTTGACAGAGCCAAATATTGAGTTACATTATTTATTAAAAATAATGTTTAACCTACAGAATAGTTTAGATGTGTAATGTTAAGATATATAAATTTACACTGACTTTGCTCTTCAATCAATTTCATTTTGAATAGGTTTGTTACATTGTGTAGTAATTTTCAATTAGAGTTTTTAAAATGGGTTCAGAAGAGTTTCTGATTTGAATTTTAACTTGTGAATGAAAATAATGTGTGCAGTGATGTAGCCAAGATTTTCAGACCTTGTGCACACCAAGCACGTGCTCTACCACTGAGCAATACCCCCCACCCACTATGGAACACAGTTTTAGAAGAAGCATGGTAAGCTATTTTTAAAAAGCCTTTAGTAACTACAAGAAAGTCTGAGGTTGAGAGGTCTCCCCATCAGATTATTAATAACTGTACAGCTCTAGAGAGACTATGGCAAACATTTCCTTCTGAGGTCTGTAAAATTTACATCACCCCAGGTAAGTTGCTTGCCCTAGATGTGCAGCTGTACACTGTGGTGTAGGACAAAATCTGCGTTTGACACAGAGGTTTTATAGCTTGCCTATAAAATTTTCTTTCTGAAAGTTTTTAGTCCCAATGTGATTCCTGAACTTTATGAAGAATTCCTCTTGAAGTCTGTCTCTCTGTATGTGTATTGTGGGATTATTTTAAAGGGGAATGGTTCTTGCCTAAGATATGCTTATAAAGTCCTTTTAATATTGAAATAATTATTTGTTTCTTTTACTACGTTATTGCAGTGTAAATTTCTCTTGAAATTTGTTCTTATATAATGATGATTTAATTTTACATTTTCCAAAGAGGGGAGGGTATAGCTCAGTGGTAGAGCACATGCTTAGCATGCACAAGGTCCTATGTTCAATCCCCAGTACCTCTGTATAAATAATAGACAAATACATTTAAAAAACTAATTACCCCCCCAAAAAATTTTTTTTTAATTTTTGAGTAAGTAAATAAGTTTTAAAAAATTTTACATTTTTCCAAATAACTGCTGAGTTTTTTAATACTGTTTATCATTTTTCATTTTTAACAATTCTATTATTTTTATTATTCACTTCATTTAGTTACTATTTTATTTGCTTTGGGATTTTTTGCAAAATCTTTATTGTTTTATATTAACTATTCCTTCATGAACCAAACTTTTGTATATTGTATATACATTTTTCTGTTAAATACATTTTTCTGCTTTTAAGGCTTTTTTTATTGAAGTATAGTTGATGTACAATATTATATAAGTTACAGGTGTACAATATAGTGATTCACAATTTTTAAAGGTTATACTCCATTTATAGTTATTATAGAATATGTGCTATATTCTCTGGGTTGTACAATCTATCTTTGTAGCTTATTTTACACATAATAATTTGTACATTTAAAAATGTATCTCGATTATGTGTCAAGGTGATACAGAATACCAGAATATTATTTATGAAAATAATAATACAGTGAACTCTCCACCTGGCTTAGAGAGAGACCATTCCTGTGGCACTCAGTGATTCTATCTGTTCCATAACATAAAAGTTCAGGATGATCAGCAGATGCTGATGGAGAATCTGCAACAACTTATTCAGATCTAGCTAAGATAATAAAGATGATTACACTAAGCAACAGATTTTCAGTGTGGATGAGATATTCCTTATATTGGAAGAAAATGCCATCTTGTATTTTCATAGCTCAAGAGGAGAAGTCAGTGCCTGGCTTCAAATTGTCAAAGGACAGGCTGACTCTCTTGTCAGGGGCTAATGCAGCTTGTGACCTGAGGTTGAAGCCAATGCTCATTTACCATTCTGAAAATCCTAGAGCTGTCTACTCTGCCAGTGCTCTCTGAATGGAGCAGCAAAACCTGGATGACAGCACTTCTCTTTACAGCATGGTTTACTGAATAGTGTAAGTCCTCTGTTGAGACCTACAGCTCAGAAAAAAATTCCTTTCAAAATCTGATTGCTCGTTGACAATGCACCTGACCGCCCGAGAGCTCTGATGAAGATGTATGAGATTCATGTTGTTTTCAGGCCTGCTAACACAGCATCCATTCTGCATCCCATGAATTGAGGAGTAATTTCGACTTTCAAGTCTTAGTTTTTAAGAATACGTTATGTGAGGCTATAGCTGCCATAGAGGGATCTTAGCAACGTAAATTGAAAACTTTATGGAAAGAATTCGTCATTCTAGGAGCCATTAAGAGCATTTGTGGTTCATGGGAAGAGGTTAAAATATCAACGTTAACAGGAGTTTGGAAGAAGTTGATTCCAGCCCTTGTGGATGACCTTGAGGGGTTCAAGACTTCAATGGAAGAAGTCACTTCAGATAGCGAGAGACTGTAGTTAGACGTGGATCCTGAAAGAGTGACTGAATTGCTGCAATCTCATGATAAAATTTAAAAGGAATAAGGAGTTGCTTTAATGGATGAGCAAAGAACCTA
Source organism: Camelus bactrianus (assembly GCF_048773025.1). Classification (NCBI taxonomy): domain Eukaryota; kingdom Metazoa; phylum Chordata; class Mammalia; order Artiodactyla; family Camelidae; genus Camelus; species Camelus bactrianus. The sequence continues at coordinate 11,625,071 of NC_133561.1, forward strand.
GTTTCTAGAGATGGGAGCTACTCCTGGTGAAGATGTTGTGTAGATTGTTGACATGATAAAGGATGTAGAACATGACAGAGTTAGCTGATAAAGCAGTGGCAGGGTTTGAAAGGATTTACTCCAATTTTGAAAGGTCTACTGTGGGTAAAATGCTATCAAGCATGCTATTGAGAAATCGTTCCTATGTACATTGCGTTTTTAGACATAAAGCTATTACACACTTAATAGGCTATCGTATAGTGTAAACATCACTTTTATATGCACTAGGAAACAAAAAAACGTGTGTGACTTGTTTAATTGCGATACCCACTTTATTGTGGTGGTCTGGAACCCAACCTGCAATATCTCTGAGTTAAGCTTATATTTAGAAAGTAATAATAAAATCACATTAATAAATTGAGTGAGCCCTGGATGATTAAAATATTAATTTGCTTTTTATTAATTTAAATTTACTTCCCTTACTATATAGTTCTTGTTTTAATTTTATAAAAACTAAATATTGAAATTTAAATATAGTAAATATCTAACTTGTTCCTTCCTTCTTATTTTTTTATTTTAACTTTTTTTAAATAATTGAGCTTATTTATTTACCTTTTTAAAATGGAAGTACTGGGGATTGAACCTGGGACCTCATGCATGCTAGGCATGTACTCTGCCACTGAGCTACACCCTCCTGCCTTGTGTTACTGCTAAGGCAAATAGATGAAAGCTTACTGTCAAGTCAAATTTTAATTTATAGATAACATTTCATATCCTTTTGTATCTTCCAGCTGATTTTATATCAGAATATAAAAATAGAACTTTGAAGATTATTTTTGGTAAATTTCCAAGTTATTGCTTAATTTTTTTAAAGTCTCACAAAAAGGCAAAGGGAGCCACTAGCAACACATACCATAAAAATAAAGGGCAATTCAAATACTTCCCTTAATTGTGTTTCCCTTAATCACTTCATATCACTTTACATACTGTGCACCACAGAGTGTTCAGGACTCTATTCATGGGTTTCACGGACTGGATTTCCTGTTTGAATATTCATCTGAATAGACTGTTCTGTTGTGAAAATAGTTATTTTGGATTTAACTTATTTTAACATACTTAACTGCATATTTTCCTAATTATCCTAAATTTAGTATGTTTTATTTTAAAAGCTTCCTTCGTGGTCTTATTTAACTAAGCATTCATATTCACCTTAAAAAAGTGCTGGAAGCCATCCTACCAGACTGATTTTGAGAATGCTACAATTTGTGATTTCTGTTACGTAAGTGCCAGATTGATAACTGCGTTATTAACTCTGGGTTAATTTACAAGTTACTTTTCAGGTGGCTATTATAAGGTTATGAACTATTAGGGAAAAATTTAAATCTGCCAGCATGTTAAAAAGTTTAACAACTATGAAATAGTAGAGGACTAAAAAGTGATAACTTGATAATCTGGGCAGCAGCTGACTTCAAGGAGGGCAATTAAATACTCTAAAGGTACAAAAGTAGTAAAATTACTTCACGTTGTGATTGTAAGGATACAAATCTTGACCTTACTTTCTTATTAAGTCGATTCCAAGAGCAATTTGCAAAGAGTTTGCCCACAACAATTGGAATATTTAATAAAACCTAATTTTCCTCCTCTGTAATTCCTCCGTTGGAAAATGTGGTCCCTTGATGATGATCTCGAGCTATGAAGAATAAATGGATTTTAAAGAGAAAATTAGATGGTACTTATTGTGCTGTCTAACTAGCAATGCATTGTCATTTGTCTGTTGTATTATAAATGTCTTGCTTTCCCTTTCTTCTTCTTTTAATCATGTAACTCGCCTGTAAGCAGCATTAGAGAAAAAAATGTTGCTGTGTTACTCTTTCAGTTGTTTTATTTGCTTATCCAAAGAGAGCTCCCACTTTTTATGTCCAATGCAAAACTCTTTTGACTACTCTCTGGCACTCGGTCTCTTCTAAATTCCTTCCAGCCACGCAGTCACTTATATGCCAGATACCAGGGAGACACACTAGTTTTCTCCCTCTCCTCCTTGGGAAAGCTTTTCCAAACTATATCCATCTCCCAAGTGAAGTTATATATGACTGGCAAGTTTAGTATTTAAAAAAAAATTAAATTGTGATATAACAGTTATATCCTAGCCCAAGATTAATTTTCTTATGGTAAATAAATTTCTGTGTATGTATTCAGTGCTTTATTATTCTTATTATATATTATTTCTGAATATGTTTTTGGTTATGAATCTAATTATTTGTCATTAGAAGACTGGGCTGAAAGCGTGTCTGTCCAAATTTCTTTGTAGCTCACCAACTTACTGCCATATATCAGTATGACATTTATTATAGCAATAATGAAGAACAAATAGCATTAACCGTATACATTTTTCCTTCACTTTATGTCGTGTGTGCTATTTTAAGAAAATGATTTCCATTTTTGTCAACATATTTCATGGAAACTCATTTATATTGCTGAAGTCTATAAGCCATTAAAAGGTTAAAGTATTTTTTTCAAACTTGTATTTTTATGAGAAATAATACAAACTATTTAAATTGAAACTATACTTGTTTGAATATGATTTTTGAGACATTGCATATTGTTTTGCTAATTGAATTCAGAAGTATCTGTCACTTATGTTTTGATATTTAATATACATAAATAATATCCAAATAGTGGAAGCAATCTAATCTGCAAGTTACTGCAATATCCTTTCTAGTTCTGGTAGCATAATTAAGGAAGTAAAAAGTACCATATGTAAAATTTTGTTATACTTAGTTTTGAGAGTAAGTTTCCATATCATGGCTAATGTTACTTAAATTTCAAAGTACAGTAAAATGCTAAAAATATTCCAGAAAAAAGATAAACACATTGGTAACTAACACATATGCTTTTTCTTTTTACCCCAAAACATTACTGATAAAAATTTCCCATGCTTCACCTTTCTAACATTCATATTACTGATCTATAATAGATAAAATTGCTAACAATAAAAAAGGATCTGAAGTTGCATGAATTTCTCAGATTGAGAGATTTTCAAGTATCAAATGTTAAGTATTGGCATTCTATGAAGAAAATCATCTCAGAATGTAGCTACTGTGTCAATATAAAGTTATGACTTAATAGCATTAAAATAATGGTAAATTTAAGGATTGACTTTTGCTAACATGGTAACAAAAAAATAAAGTGCATTTTCCTAAATACACCTACTTCTGACCTGACTCAGAACTCTTTCTGCTATGATCTCAATGTTTGTGCCCCCACCAAATTCATATGTTTAAATCTTAATGCCCAATATGATGGTATTAGGAGGTGGGAACCTTGGGAGCTAATTAGGTCATGAGGGTGGAGCCCTCATGAATGGGATTAGTGCCCTTATAAAAAAGATTCAGGGAACCCCAGTCCCTTCTACCATGTGAGGATATAGCAAGAAGTCTTGACCTGGAAGAGTGCCCTCACACAACCATGCTAGCACTCCAATCTTAGATTTTCAGCATCCAGAATTGTAAGAAATAAATTTCTTTTGTTTATAAAAAAAAGTGCATTTTCAAGAAAGCTTCATTCTACTATAGGGTAAAATATAGCTTAAAATATAGCCTCAATAAAGTCTGTTACTCCAAAGCAAAGAAATACACTTCTTTTCAAATATTTCCTCTCTTTCCAATATATATTTTTTAATTTGGGGGAAATAAATATTTTCATTACTATTAATATATTGTGACATCATAGGTGATGACAGTATACTTCTTTTTATTTTATGTAATCAATTAAATTATTTTTAATGATGTAGTCAGAAGGATAGCTATCTTAAGAACACATTAACTGGATTATGTCTGCTGCATATACTCAAGGTTTGTCTTTGCCCTGTTGAGCTCACTAGTCCTTTTCTGCAAACTAGGAGCACACACTCACATTCAGGAAAGGCATCATTAGATGGGGTGGAAAGGAGAAATAACTGAAGAAGTAACTCTTTTATATTGCAATTACATATAGAAGTGTTGTTCTATTTATGATGAGTCTTTCCATGGAAGTATAGTTAACAAGAGTGATGCAAGGCAAAGAGTCCATTACAAGTGCCTGTTACCTGATTGTGGGCTGGGACATTTGTGCTCAAGACCTGTCCACCTATACTCACCAGATCACTAAAATAGGTCAAGTCGCTAACTTTTTTCTACTTAACCACATGGTTTTATTTTCCTTCATAGGAAATCATTTTGCCTATCTCATTTCTCATATTTATTTTATGTGGGACGTTTGATTTAAAATACAGAGTGGCGTTTTATAATTGCCATCTTACATTTAAGTCTTTAAGCCATTTAGAGTTTATTTTTGTATGTGATGTGAGCCAGCTGTCCAGTTCAATTCTTTTACATGTAGCTGTCCAGTTTTGCCATCATCATTATGGAGGAGGCTGTCTTTTCCCCTTTGCAATTTTTGCCTTCCTTGTTATAGATTAGTTAATCATATGAGCAGGAGTTTATGGGTTTATTTCTGGGCTCTCTATTCTGTTCCATTTATCTATGTGTCTGCTTTTGTGCCAATAACATACTGTTTTGATTACTGTAGCTTTGTAGTGTAGCTTTAAATTAGGGAGCATGATACCTCCAGCCTTGTTTCTCAAGATTGCTTTGGCTATTCAGGGTCTCTTGTGTTTTCACACAAATTTTAGAATTATTTGTTCTAGTTCTGGGAAAAAATGCCTTTGATATTTTGATAGAGATTGCGTTGGATCTGTGGATTGCCTTAGGTAGTATGGCCATTTGAACAGTATTAATTCTTCCAATCCATGAACATGGTATATATTTCCATTTGTGTTGTCTTCAATTCTTTCATCAATGTCTTATAGTTTTCAGAGTACAGGTCTCTTACCTCTTTGATTAGATTTATTCTCAGTATTGTATTTTTTGATGCAATTGTAAATTGGATTTTTTTTTTAATTTCTCTGATAGTTTGTAATAACAAATAACAAAGTGTATGGAAATGCAACAGGTTTCTGTTTATTAATTTTGTGTCCTGCAAACTTACTGAATTTGTTTTTTAGTTCTAATAGTGTTTTGGTAGCATTTTTAGGATTTTCTATGTATAATATCATGTCATCTGATAACAGTGAAAGTTTTACTTCTTCCTTTCCAATTTAGATGCCTTTTATTTATTTTTCTTATCTGATTGCTGTGGCTAGGATTTTGAGTACTATTTTGAATAAAAGTGCTTCTATTGAGATGCTTCTATTGTGATGATCATATGATTTTTATTCTCCAATTTGTTAATGTGGTGTACCACGTTGGCTAATTTGCATATATTGAACCATCCTTGTATCCTTAGGGTAAATCCTACTTGAGCCTGGTGTATGATCCTTTTAATGTATTGTATGCTCTTTGTACAGTCTTTAGCAGGTTTTTTTGGATCTGTTTCCTCAGGCAAGGGAAACAAAAGCAAAAATAAACAAGTGGGATTATGTGAAACTAAAAAACCTCTTGCTTAGTGAAGGAAGCAAAAAGGCAGCCTACTGAATGGGAGAAGACATTTGCACAATATATCCAATAAGGGGTTAATATCCAAAATTTACCAGGAACTCATACAACTCAACATCAAAAAGTGAGACAATCTGATTTAAAAGTAGGCAGAGGACCTGAATAGACATTTTTGCAACAAAGACATACAGATGGCCAACAGGTACATGGAAAGATGCTCCACATCACAAATCATCAGGGAAATGCAAATTAAAATCACAATGAGATACCACCTCACACATGGCAGGATGATTATCTTCAGAAGGATAACAACAACTGTTAGCAAGGATGTGGAGAAAAGGGAACCCTCATGCTCTGTTGGTGGGATTGTAAATTGGGGCAGCCACTTTACTGCTCAAAATTGGAGATTCCTCAAAAAAAAAATAAAAATAGAACTGATCCAGGGTGAAATAGGTGAAGGTGATTCAAAGATACAACCTCCAGTTATACAATAAGTAAGTTATACAATAATACATTACAGGGATGTAATGTTCAGCATAAGGAATCTGGTCAATAATACTGTAATAACTTTGTATGGGACAGATGATTATTAGGCTTAATGTGGTGATTATTTAATAATGTATGCAAGTGTCAAATCACTATGTAGTACACCTGAAACTAACATAGTATTACACATCAACTGTATTTCAATAAATATTAAGTAAATAAAATACAGAGTGGCAAAGTAGGTTTTCAGTTTAATTCTGGAGAGTGCTGCTTTCTTCAAAAATAATTTTAAGAGTTTAAATTAATAATTTGATACTTCTTTTTGATATCTAACTTTCAGAGAATCGAATTGAAGCTATGGGCCTTCTCTGTAGAAAAAAGTGCAAATACACAATGCACACATTTGCATGCTATCATTTTGTTTTATTGAAAATCAATTTCCTTCACAGAACAAGTAAACAAAAGTTTTTGTTAACAAATATTACTCTTAAATATCTATTTTTTTAAAAATGTGGAAATGAATAACAAATTTTGCAGGTAAAGAAATGAAATTGTATAAAAGTAAATTTCAACGAAAACACTACTGTTTCTACTTGAGTTAAAAAGTTGAAATGTTAGGGCAGACTTTTAATATGGCAGTGCACTTATCTTTGACATCAATTTGATTTCAGTTTTTTGTTCTAACGGCAACAAATGTTGAAAGTAATTCTAGAATGTAGTGTAAAGTAGAACCAGAACGCTCATAACTTGCTTTGTCGGAGAACAAAGGTCAGGGTAAGGGAATATAAAGGTCTTCTGAGAATCTCTATATTGAATTCATGTCATTTCATTTCCTTTGTCTTTAAATCCATTGAGATTATGTGTTTTGGAGTCTTCATTATCAATATAGTCTGTGACAACTGAAAGTCACGAATCCATGTATCATTTTAGGGACACTGAAGCAGAAAGGAACTTCAGAAGAGATTTGTAATGTTCCTGGATGTTCAGAGATTTCTCCCTATGCAGAAATGAACAAATTGTCATTTTCCACTTCAGCATGCTGAAGTTCTTCATCCGGAATTAGAGAGTTGGCATAATTATCTTCCAATAATCTTATTTTTCAGAATGAGAGCTTATTCAAAAGAATTCATGACTTTTCAGCATCATGCATACTACAGCAGTGGTGCATTAAAGAATAATAGTAAAATTATCTAAGCAATCCAATCTGATTGAATTCCTTCTTATCAGATTGCTTTAACCATGGCTTCCCATTTCTCCCAGATATTTTGGAACTTCTATTTAAAGTTGACTCCTTATCTTCAAGACACTATTTCATATCCTGCTCTCATTTCCTTACAAAAATTCTCTCAAGTTGACTACTGAAAAGGAGTATGGAAGCCTCCATTCAGGACTTTTGGGCAGCATTTTGGCAGTAATTCATGCTCATTTAGAAAGTGATCAAGGTGGCATGTGGAAATTTTTTCATCAAACAGTTAAACCAGATGTGTTTTCAAGGAGTGCAGATATTGTGCCTACTTGGGAAGTTTCCAGATTTTCTCCCCAGTTGAAGTTATGCTCAACAAAAGAAATCTTAATCATTTTGAAGACAGGAAAACAGCCTATATGATCTCCAAAAAGGGGCTCACAAAATAGAAATTTTTCTATCATAATGTCAGTGGGACCATACCAGACCAGATTCATGAGTCTGTTGCTCTAGGACACATCCTGAATCATGCTAGAGGAAAGTGTTGCCTCTGTTGTTTACCCTATGACACGTTCTAAAATATCAACTGTTTGGGAGAGAATGAAGTGTTTGTTATATTTAACGCTTCTGTTCTAAGTCGCAAATCAACGGCATTTCTTTTCCTGCGGCGTGGTTTCTCCCCTGTGGTATGCGGCTTCATCTGATTGCATTATGAATTGTTTCCAGGCAAAGATCTTTGGATGGAGCAAATCATAGTTTGGTTAACTTCCAGCCTTCACAAATCAAGCCGCGTTTTGTGACAAAAAAGCCCCATTCTCTGAAGTACTTTTACAAGTGGCAGAAGTGCTCCAGCTGTATTTAATTCATGTTTTTAATGGTGAAATCGTCACTATACTAGAAGTTATTTATTTTCTGTGCTATTTTATAATCTCTCTCTCTCAAGACAATCTAAATCTCTCTCTTTGTGTTACAATATTAAGGTGAATGATTTCAACACAATTTTGAATATACGTAAAACTATAAGAGTTATTTTGAGTATATCCTTCACTGTTTAAAATTAAATCAAAGATAAATAGTAAAGATATAGAATTATGGAAGTAAAATAAACCATCCCCACATTGCAATACCCAAACAGAAATAAACTCTGTAATATCTTTTGAACAGCAAATGGCTTGGCAGGCTCAGTTGAGATTAGTTTTCTTAAGACTTTTGTGTGGCTGTTTAGAGTCATGAAATTTAGCTATTTTTGGTTCTGAGCATATTTTCTGAGATTTTAAGAAGTAATTTGATGAAAAGATCAAAAACAACAATATGGCTAAATTAACCACAGATTTACCAGATAAATAAGTGTGTTTAATATGCCTAGCTAATTATGTATGTATTATAGGCATGAATAATAATAAAAAGTATTTGCTAACTATACTTCACAGATACTAAACAATCAGAATGGTTTCCGAGGTTTCCTGATGGGATATATGGTGACTTCTTAACTGCTGGATTGGGAAGGCTGTTTGAGGTAGTGCCTGGATTGGTAGATACTTATTAACAGACATGAAAATAATGAAAGCATTTCCAAAGTGTGTTAATAACCAGTATGCCCACACTGATACGTGCTGGCTGGATCTCAGTTCTCGATACAGTGTGGATTTTGCTTTAATCATGCATCCCTGCCCTAGGAATGGGCAATATCTCTCTGGCCCTGAGTGTGTCTATTCTGAGTCTCCACTATGTGCATGACTTGTTGATTTCTTAGGTCTTACATCAGCTTCATTGATTGTTAGGATTCTTATAATCTACTTGCATTCCATCAGTGTCCATTATATTAAGATAGAAGGACTTTTTATTGTAAGGAGTTGATTCAGCTGCTTTTGCATCTGTTCATATAGATCCACTGATTGTGTGTGTAACTCCATAGAATTCCAGAATTGCTCTGTTCACCACATAGCAGAAAAACTACTCCAAGAAGGCAAGCTCCGCATTCTCTAAGTTTGTGTTGTTTGATACAACAGCCAGGTGGCTATTGAGCACTTGATATGTGGCTTCTCTGAATTGAGATGTGCTGTAAGTGTAAAATACCCTGGATTTCAAAGATGTAGTACCAAAAAAAGTAACACATTCATATTTTTATATTAATAACATAGTTACACTGACAATAGTTTAGACATATTAGGTTAAATATTTTATTGTCATGCAATTAATTTCACCTATTTTTTGTTACTATTTCTAATATGGCTACTATAAAATTAAAATTACATCTGTGGCCCATATTGTATTTCTATTGGACAGTGCTGCTCTAAATGATACATCTAACCAAATATCTGGGATAACAAGGCCTTGATTTTAATGGAACCTGTGGAGAATTTCATTCTGGAGACTCAGACAAGCGTTTTTTTTTCTCTGATGTTATGTTTTTTCACTTTAAAGCTTTTTCACTATGATGTAGTGAATTTGAAAATACCACCAATTTCTTTGGCTTTCGATACTTCCTCCACTAAATTAGTAAATTCCTCCTATGAGTTCATTCATTGCAGGTCAGTTAAAGGAATGAGTTTTTAATTAATTCATTTATTTTTATTGAAGTATAGTCAGTTTGCAATAGTGTGTCAGTTTCTGGTGTACAGCATAATGTTTGTCATACATGCACATATATATATTTGTTTTCAGATTCTTTTCATTATAGGTGACTACAAGGTACTGATTCTAGTTTCCTGTGCTATACAAAAGAAACTTGTTGTTTATAGGAGTGAGTTTTTTAGACAAGATACATTAAGTGGAAATTTTTGACTTAAAAATAATCATCTGAATGCAAATAATTAAATGATAATCAAATCAAGGGATTAGAAATTAAGGCTTTGGTGAAATTTTTAATGACACGGTAGGTATATCCTGTTGATTTTGGATCAACTTTGCCTATGGCCAAGGAACTGAAAGAAATCACTTCTGTTCCATGGACACTAAGTAGGAGTCCCCTTCCTACCTCTCTTTTAATTAGATTTCATGAATTTTTATTGTGAGAAATCAGGGTATATTTCCTTCATCCAGGGATAAGGTTATAATGCTATGTTTGCAAATATAAGTAAAACGAACATGACTTTATAGGTTGGTTAAAACATTTGTAGTCCTAGAAGATTTGTAAGCATATTTAAAAGATGTCACTATACAATCATAGAAATACATGAAGCCACTCTTTAGCTGATCTATAGTTAAGGCAGGAAGCCATGACTTGAGGCCAAGTACATTAACAAAAATTCTCAGTATTTTAGAGTTTCTTTCAAAATTCTGATACAAATAAATAGATGTGAGTCTTGGACCCAGAAAACAGGAAGAAAAAATCAATCAAAAATACCCTGGATATTAAAGCCGACTTTGTGCTGTAATGTGAAGCCACTTGATTGAGTAGTGTGGTGTCAACCATATCTTTCTTCTAATGCTAAAAGTAATGCACACAGACAGAGTGACAATCACAGCACAGCCTCCCATCAGCAATAATTAATCTTTTAGTTAACAGAGACTAGAAAAGCCTCTCATCAGCCTCTTCTGAATTCTGAGGGACCCTGTTTTTTGATGTTTGCATTCTGAGGAAAATTGTCCCCACCAGTTCTAACAAATTGAAACACCAGGCTAATTATGGCAGCTAATGAAGTGTGTGGAATGGTCACAGCTTGTCGTGAAACTGTTCCTTCAGCTTGGATTAGAGTTTCATCAATCACTTTTTTAAACTGATCCAGAATTGCTTCTGCCCGGCGCTTGGCATTTTTAATGCTGTTTCTGTAATTGGTTTTTTCCCTAAAGCTTAGACTGTTTTTTGAAATACTAGTCTCAGGACAGGAGTTGCAAACTCTAGTTTATAAAAAAAAATTTATTAGTAGTGATATCAACTGATCAAGTGGTAGAAAGCTAATAAAAGGACCACCAAAATAAAATTTGATATACTCTTTCTATCCTACTAAAGGTAGCAATAAAACATATCTGTGTATAATCTGTGTATATCATTTTTTCAAATGTATGTATAATACAATATAGGAGAATCATAGTTGGTGGTTCCACCAAGAGTTTCTGTGAAATTAATATGTAGATGTTAGTTTCTTGTTAGAGGAGGATAGCTCTCCATTTGTCATCCAACTTTGTTTTAGAAGATGTCTACATTTTGCATTGAGCCCAGCATTTTGAAGCATTAAACCAAAGATCTCTAAATTCGCAGTTAAATCACTCTGCGTAAATCTGAAGTTCAACTCAGAAAATCTTGTTTAAAGTTTTGTTTTACCTAGGAAAAAGGAATCAATTATTTTGCAGGTGTGACTGCAATTTTTAAGTAATTAAATCTCATTTTTAATGTTAAGAGTTCATCAAAGCAACTACTGAGCACCCAAGATGTGTAGAGTACTACCTCGATTCGTAAGACAACTCAGTGAAACGGAAGTATTAAGTTCTACTCACATAGGTTATGTCCTTTGAAGTGATATGAAGAATAATTTTGGATGTTTTCTCTCTTGCTGTTCCTTTTTTTTGGAGGCAGGCTGTATGAACAGCAAAGTTGCTATCTATCTTTCAGTCCTCTTTATTGATAAATTATCTCAAAGTTAAAATTGTTGTTAGCAAACTGACAGGTATTTAGAAAGAGCATTAGGTGTATTTTCACTTTCAATTATCAGAACTAACATAGGATGTTGATATTAACATTTCCTCTCATTTTACAGATGGAAAAATATGAATAAATAAAGCTCATCATTGCCAAAGACTGGGGTATTAACCATTTATACTTCACTCTCTCAACTAGTTCTTTAAACCTACTTTGTCCTATTGTATGCCATCTTCTAAGGTTTCATCAGTTCTTTCCAGATACTTAGAGGATTTACTGATAATCATATTATAATAAAATGGCAGAGCTGGAGGTCATGTTAAAAATAATTTAGCTCTGCTTTATGAATTAAAAGAGAAAATATAATTAATATAGAGACATGTATGTGTTATATAGATAGTCACATATATACATACATATTCATGAAATATTAAAAATGTATTACTATTAATTTTTGAAGTAAATTTTCTTTGCATTGCTATAATTCTTTTACATTGTTTTTTGGTTTAAGTGATAGAATATTGCACTAACCATGCAATGTTTTTTATGAATCATCTGCTAAACAATATGCAGAAGTGAAATAATGTACAAGATAAAGTTTCTAAATATGTTTGGTTATTTACCTTTAGTTTTTAGTCAAACATTAAATTATTTTCAGGGATAAGAAGGGAAAATTAGGAGAGATCAAGAGAGAATGATAAAAACACTTATGGTAATAAATATGCCTCTCAAAAGGATTTTGATTATATTTGCTAAATTATGGCACTTTATTTTCTCAGAAAGAATCATATAAAATTTTTAATTATGAAAAAATTTACACATGTCTACAAATGTACATACTACAATACTTAGGTACATAAAGAATAGCAAAATATATTGGTTCCACTTTGATGGTGGGTACATGACACATTTATAGTTTAAAATATACATAAGTGATGTCATACTTTGTGTATTCTTTTTTTTTTTTTACATTTTTTTATGGAGTTATAGTCTTTTTAGAATGTGTCAAATTCCAGTGTGGAGCACAATTTTTCAGTTATACATGAACATACATATAATCATTGTCACATTTTTTTTTTCGCTGTGAACTACCACAAGATCTTGTATATATTTCCCTGTGCTATACAGTATAATCTTATTTATCTGTTCTGCATATGCCTGTCAGTATCTACAAAGTTTGAACTCCCAGTCTGTCCCTTCCCACCCTCCTCCCCCTTGGGAACTACAGGTTTGTATTCTATGTCTGTGAGTCTGTTTCTGTTTTGTATTTATGTTCTTTTCTTTTTTTTTTTTTTTTAGATTCCACATGTGAGCAATCTCATATGGTATTTTTCTTTCTTTTTCTGGCTTATTTCACTTAGAATGACATTCTCCAGGGACATCCATGTTGCTGCAAATGGCATTATGTTGTCGGTTTTTATAGCTGAATAGTATTCCATTGTATAAATATACCACCTCTTCTTTATCCGGTCATCTGTTGATGGACATTTAGGCTGTCTCCATGTCTTGGCTATTGTAAATAGTGCTGCTATGAACGTTGGGGTGCAGGTGTCTTTTTGAAGCAGGGTTCCTTCTGGGTATATGCCCAGGAGCAGGATTACTGGGTCGTATGGCAAGTCTATTCCTAGTCTTTTGAGGAATCTCCATACTGTTTTGCACAGTGGCTGTACCAAACTGCATTCCCACCAGCAGTGTAGGAGAGTTCCCTTTTCTCTACAGTCTCTCCAGCATTTGTCATTTGTGGACTTTTGAATGATGGCCATTCGGACTGGTATGAGGTGATACCTCATTGTAGTTTTGATTTGCATTTCTCTGATAATTAGTGATATTGAGCACTTTTTCAAGTGCCTATTGATCATTTGTATGTCTTCCTTGGAGAATTGTTTGTTTAGGTCTTCTGCCCATTTTTGGATTGGGTTGTTTGTTTTTTTCTTATTAAGTCATATGAGCTGCTTATATATTCTGGAGATCAAGCCTTTGTCAGTTTCATCATTTGCAAAAATTTTCTCCCATTCCGTACTTTGTGTATTCTTTTGAAAGTATTTTTACCTCAACTCTGACTTTATATCCAATGATTTTGCTAAATTCCTTAATAATAATTATAATTTGTCTAGATTTTTTCTACATGCAAATTCATGTTTCTGTAAACAACAAAAGTTTATTTCTTCCTTTCCAGTCATTTCTACTGTCAAGTGAATACTTTTACTATTTTTTCAATAAACATGTTTTACCTACTTTATCATATTAAAGACATTTACTTTGTTTCTATTTTGCTAGATTATTATTTTTAAAATCATAGTAAATATTAAACTTTATCAAATGCTTCTGTTTCTATGAGATGATCACATGATTTTTTTCTTTATTTTGTTATCATAGTGAATTACATTAATTTTCCTTTTAAATGTTAACCCAACCTTCTACTCCTAGCATAAACTCAACTTGATCATGAGATGTTATCATTTTTATACATCACTGCATTCAATTTGCTAATATTTTAAATATTTTGCCTCCTGTTTGTGAAATAGATTGGTCTCTAGTTTTCCTTTCTTATAATGTGTTTGTCAATGTTTTGGTATCAAGGTTATGGTGGCCTCATAAAACAATTTGGGTAGTGTTTCCTCTATTTCCAATTTTGGAAGAATTTGTGTAAAAATTTGCTGTTTCTTCCTGGAAAAATTCACTAGTGAACCATAGTGGGGTGTTCTTTGTGAGTAGGTTTTATGTATTGATTCAATTATTTTAATTTATGTAGGACAATTCAGAATTCTATTTCTAATTGTGTCTATTTTGTTAAGTTGTATTTTTTTCAGAATCTGACCTATTCATCTTAGTTTTTCTTTACTGGCAAAAAATTGTTCCTGATCTCCTTTTATTATATACTTAATGCCTGAGGCATATTTAATGATGTCACCTTTTTCATTTATGATATTGATTATTGTTTTCTTATCAGTCTTGCCTAGAGATTTTTCAATTTCATCTGTCTACTTATAAAACTAACTTTTTTACTTTGTTGATTTTCTCAAGAAAATGATGATTTTCTATTTCATTAATATCTACTTCTTGTTTTTTCTTTCTTTGACTTCGTGGGTTTAATTTGCTGTTCTTTCTGTTACTTCTTGAGATAGATAATTCATTTTCAACCTTTGTTTCTAATATATGCATATAAAGCTATAGTTTTCAAAATATGGATTTTGTGACAAGTTATGGTCATAAATTTCAAAATGTTTTCTATTTGAACTCATGTTTTATTTATAAATATATAGTTGAATTTTCTCACATTTGGAGATTTCCTAGTTACAGTTTTTAAAATTTAATTTAGTTTAATTTCTCTATGGTCAAAGAATATCCTCTGTGAATTTAGTCTTCTGAAATTTGTTGAGAGTTGTTTCATGGCCCAAGATACGGTCAATTTTGATAAATATTCCAAGTACATTAAAAAGGATATATTTTTTGCAGTTAAGTCTGCCATTGTAGTGCTAAAACAATCACAGCCCATACAAAAAAGAAGGGGCATGACTATGTTTCAATAAAACTTTATTTAAAAATTAGAAAGTAGGCTGGCTTGGGTCTGTAGGCTCTGTTATCTATATAGGGTATGAGAGCTCCCCTTCCTGGTCTCCAAACTCTTATTTAACTGAGGTTTCTGTTAATTAATTTCTTACACATAGCACAGAGGCCCAGCATGTGGTGAGTCTTTGCAGAACCAATATAAGGCATAGCCTACAGCTTGGTCTCTGTAGCTTAGCAATTTTGTATTCTCCATTCATTATCCTGAGCCCCCCTGAAGAGACAGACATTTCTCTTGAAAAAAAAACACTGACCCAAAAGAAATCTAACTTTAATGTTTGTGATAAAGTCAAAAGAAAGTAAGGAGATAACTGAGAATTATCTGATATTTGAAAGCCTCAGAAGACTTGCTAGTATATCTGTCTGAGCCCCAGATCCTTTTGTGACGACTTTTCAGTTCAACCATGAACATTGACATTAGCACTATAGTTGTTACTTACAATTTTCCTCCTACATTCTAAGCCGGTTCTTCCATGTGCTACTGATGGTAGATATGGCAAGGAGTTTTCTCAGGCTCTAAGTATAAGATTTCTTGGAAGAGGACATTTTTTTCTCTAAGCTAATTAACTAGCCCCCATGATGAATAAGAACTTAATGGAACATTGTGAGGTTAACATCTCCTAAATCATATTAACAGTTTTGAAAATGTGGATAGACCCTAACCATATGGTAGGAGAGCAGACAAGACTAATTAAAATACTTTACCATTAATTTCCAAGCTCTTGGAAACTAATGGGTTTCTAGAAATATCATTAATGATAACTAACATTTATACCATAATCTATAATAACTAAACATATGTCAATATAAGGGATATATAAAGTATTATGCATTAATATCCTAAACTACATTGCTAAATAAAGAATATTTGCATAAAAGAAATCTACAACTCATAATTATTTCAGTCTAGCATATTAATATTGCATTCATGATAAAGTAGAGTTTTAAAGTGGCTTTTCAATATGAAACAATTCGTATAATTCTTTTCCTTTGTTTTCCTAAGTAAAGTGAATTTATACTTATCAAAATTTTACTTCATATCATTGAATAAAGTCAAGAGCTTTCTGGCTATTATTTATTTGTTAAAATATAGTATGAATTACCTCTGAAAGATTTTGATTTGTTTGGAACTCTTTTAATCTATCAATCTTAATTCAGGGATGTTTTCTATTAATAATTCATATTAACCTTCAAGTTACTATGTTAATGACCCAGCAGACTGTTTTAGCATGTTCAGAACCAAATCTGTACTACTTAAAGCTTAATGCTATGTGCTTCCTACTTTTATACTTGTTTTATTCTTTCTTATATTGAATCTGTTTACTATTTCTTATCAAAAGGATTTGTTAAATAGAATAATAATTTAACCAACATTATAAGAATTGTTATCTACTTAACATTTCTAAGTTTCTCAAGTGTTCCTAAGTATCAACTGCATATAATTTGTTTACTAAGAATAAAACGTATATTAATGATTTAATTTTAAAAGTACAATTAAAAAGAGGTATCAACGAATTAGCAGTTATTATTTAATGGCCATGGTGAGAAATAGTTCTTTTTCACTTTGTTTCTGATAAATTCTTAATTGCAGAACAAAAGTGGTATAAGTCAAGACAATAAAACACAATTGAATTTAACTTTATTCAAGAGTTTTTTTCCTCTTCTGTTGTGTGATTAGGCCAACAGTAGGTTTCAAAAGGCTGTAATTATTTAAATTGTTCCATTTTTATATCTTCTCAGTCTTTAAATAATTTTATATTGTTTAAAAATAGTTAATAATATGTTAAATACTGAGATTAAATTCTCATATTTACCATATGCCAGTTTTATTTTAAATGACAGTTTTTCACTTATAAACCTTAAATAAATTAGGTGTTATATGTAAATGTTCTGCAATAAATTGTACTTTGCATAGCAAAAGCAAATAAACATTAGTTAGTATTTTGAATACCAAAGTATTTTACCTGCACATGTTTTTTAGTTCAGACTCAGTAAAGTTCAAGGGCATCCAGGTATGAAATAGCTTCTCAGCAAATTTACATTGCTTTCTTAATTTGATTTAGTTGGGGAAAAGGACACTAGTTCAGAAAATAGATCATCATCTTTAATAATTTTGGTTCAAATAAGACATAAAGTAGTGTACATAGACTAGTTAGCATATGTATAATTTTCCCAAAGCTTGTAAAGAGAGTTGGCATTATAAAATACATTAATTTCCATTGACTATCTTATCTGCATTTAAGTATGTTTTATTATATAGACTTGCTTATGGGAAGCATTGTTAAAATGCTCAGAAAGGGAAATATGGCAAAAAGCAACATATTAGAAGTCATATGTTTAGGTTTTTAGAATAAATGTAACTACATATTTTATGTAAATGATAAAAAAAAAAAGACATCAATTACTGAGAAGAATGAAGTTGATAAATAATTGTCCAAGGAGAAAGGAAACTTAATTCTAGGAAAAGTAAATATTTTGATGCACTAATTATTTTCTACAGTATTTATATCAAACATGGACATAGTTTAAGTGAAGTTAAGTAAATTCAAAGATTTATAATGTAAAGTGGCATACTCGTGACCCACTCCTCTCGCTCTTCATGTCCAGTCCTCCTTTCCAGAGATCACCACTTTCAACTCTTTTATCTTCTAGCTAAATAATATACTAACTCTTGATTTTTCAGTTTTAGATGGTAGCCACTGACATTCAACTATGGAAGATGAGAATTCAGCTCTTTTATATTATTATCTCCATGTTTTCTTGGAACACAGTTACAAGTTTTAAGCCAGCAAATAGTCAAACTTTTTATTTTTTTAACTATGGAAAGATTGTTTCCTATTAGACTAAAACGTGTTCTAAGATGATGTTTCCTTCTTGTACAACTTCCTGTATTTCCTGAAGTTAATAATTGCCATTTTTCCTCATTTGCCCAATTTTCTTTCACACCTCTTGGCAAGATTCCCCCTCGCCTGTGACAGCCTCTCAATATAACTTTTATTTCTGAAAATTCTCTCTCACAAGTAATTGCTATTGATTAAATATAGAATTTTAAGTTGAAACATGTGTCCACTCTGTTTTAAGCCATTGTTATCTGTCATTCTGCTTTGGGACATTTTTCTTGCATTGTTTCCTAATTCTTTTCTCTTTGTTGTCTCAGAGATCGAATTCTCTGCACGGATTCTCAACTTTTATTTTTTTAAATCTTACATTTCCTATTTCTATTTCATTGTCCTTTTGTTTTACTTTCCAGGAGAGTTCCTTGATGTTAAATTCAAATTTTTCTAATCAAGTTATTTTTTTCTACTTTCACATTATTAATACACTAAATATCTTTTTAATTAAAAAATTTTTAGTGGCAGACTATAGTCGATTACTGGATGCAGTATCCCTTCTAGTGTCCCTTAGAAAGTTTGTTTTAGATTTTGACAGTACTTTGTTCTGTTTCTTGCATTGTCTCAACTTCATCTAAATTGTTTTTGTTGTTGTTGATCTATTTCACTGTCTTTTTGATTGGAGGTTTTTCTGAAGCATCTGTTGATCTTTGGCAGTTCCTTCATATTTAAAAATGAGGCACTGAAGTGACTTTCACTGTAGAAGTGACCTTCTGTGGAGGGGCCGCTACTTATGGCCATTTCGTTTTTCCAACAAAAAGTTCTCTAATCCCCTGCCAGGTGTGCCAGTATCCGGGGAGTTGGGAATGAGGCGGGGTGTAGGGTGGCGTTCCCACCATTTAGTATGAAGATTTCCACTGAGTTCTCAGTGTAGTGCCTGACCCTTGCCCTCTGCTATGCCTGGATGCTCCAGTTTTCATTTTTCAACTTTTTCCCTCAGATAACAAACCACCTGAACCTGGGGGGAGAAGGGAAGAGAGGTTCCTTCAGGGGAATTTGGGGAGGGGTCTTGGAAGTTAAGTGTTCCTTACAGAGACTTTCAGCCAAGCCTTGTGCTTCACCTTTGCCTTCTGAGATACCTGAAGATTTCAGTGCCTGAGGGGTCTGGGTTTGGGTAGGAAGAATAGGATGGGATTTTATTGGTATCCTCCTCGCCCAACAAAAAGGTGGCTGTCCGCTGTTCCCTTTACGTCTGGCACCGCTCCATATCTGTTTCTCAACATGAGTTACAATTTGAGGTCATTGTTGTCTCCTGTTTTCATTGAAGACGTCGTTTTGTAGAGTTTTATACTTCTCTATATTTGGGGGTGCCATTTCAGAGAATATAAAATAGGGCAAGAAATTCAGTGCTCTTCCATCTTAAAACTAGAAGTCATCGAAACGAATAATTTCAAAATACAGGTCTATACAACCTTTTATAGCAAGGCTTTTGAAATAATAGTGTTACTTCCAAAAATATAGCAACCAGAACATTTTATTCATACTGATAGGTTTTCATTTTCAAGTATTTTTGAATGTGATAGATGGAGAATACAAACACAGAAGGCCTGGCTCCTACCCTGGGGACCCTCACCCTCTAGTGGGGAGAGGAAACATGTAGGGGAATTACTGTCACAAACAGGAAATAGGAAAAGGCTTCAAGCAAGGTATGATTATGCACCAAAATCGTTCAATGCAGGGCAGTTTAATTTGCATCTGAAGAGAGAAGGGTTTCCAGGAGGAGGTAGCATTTTTATATGAGACTTAATGTCTGGGTAGAACTTGTCCCTAGTAAGAGCTTAATAAATATTTGCCGAATATAATTAATACAGTTCAGCCTTGGTGGTTTGACATTTTTCTTTCCACTTCTGTTAATGGTAAATGTTCTTTACTTCAGTGCGGTGTATCAGCAGCAATCAGTTTCACTTATTCTTGTCTTAGTTTTCCTGGGAGGAATTCACAAAAACATTTCTGTAGAGAAAATTCAGCACTCAGTGACAATTATTGATATATCCTATAATTACCAAAAAAATCCTTCCTGTGAGAATTCCATCACATTAATGATGCATGTATATTATTAAGAATTAGAAATATTGAGTAATAAAGCTTCAAGTTCACATGTTCCCAGATGTTATTTTGGGGCTACAAAATTAGCCATTTTTCAAGAACATAAGCAGTAATTAGAAATCTTTCATAATTTCTTTCAGAAACAGCACTTGATTTTCTTTCATTAAAAAAAAAAACTTGTAAGAAGAAAACTGTGTCAGATCTGTTGATGTTTTTAGAGCTTGACAAAAATGAAGCATAATTAAAATGAAATATTTGTTGCATAAATTAAACTGCAATTAATATGTTTTCTGTTGCTGCTTGAAGGATAAGATGAAAATGGTGTTGCTAGCAGACTCCCTGCTGCGAGACTAATTTCTTGATTTTTATACCCCACATTATCACACACAGTAGAAGAGTAAACCAACAAGTAGAAAACATCATAGTGGGAGACGGGAGATAAAGCGGCTTTTATAAGGGCAAGGCAATATTACTTTTTTATTTTAAGATCTGATTACTAGTTGATCTTGAAGGTGAGATTTGTACTTTCAGAGCCATTAAAATAAGTAGCGAATTGCCCCTCGTTTCAGTTAGCTATGCCTTTAAATTATGCATTTTGTTGTTTCAGGATGTTTGCTTTTTCAGGAGGTAATTAGAAAATGAACAACACATGTTGTGCAGAAGCCCTCCCCTCCCCAGCTATCCAAGGAATAATAAGTCCCACCACAAAAAGTTAGATGCGAACAATTTCAAGAAAAGTGGAGAAAAAATACATTATGTTAGTACTTCTCTTAGAGAAGGATCACTTTTTTCATACAGAAGCCCACAATCGCAAACAAAACAAAATAAAACAAAACACAACACAGGCCTTAATGACAATTCGTTACTGCTGTCCTAAAAAAACTCTCCAGCTGCCACTTTCCCAGACAATGCGTCAAGGATTATTTCTATGTGAATTTTTTTTTCCTGGCTGATTACTTTTTGACATCAGACACCACTTGTGGTATCATTGAAAGAAATAGGTAATCATCATTAATAGTCTTTATTTCTCCAAATGTCTCTGTTGGGCAGTGAAGCTGGAGGGATAGAAGTGCATGAGTGGGAATTAGAAATTATGGGCGCAGCCCCATTCACTGGCTGAACCATGGCACACCTGACCCTCGGGGGCCAGGATGGCGTCAGTTCCCCTTGTCTGTGGGTAAGGATGTGGCAGCACCTGCTGAAGTCAGTTGGTGGAGCTCTGTTTATATACAACAAAGCCAGGGCGCCCCTTTCGGGCTGCCCACAGAGAAAAGGCTGTGCTTTTTCACTGTTGGAGGCTTTCTGCATTCTGCACTCTCAGTGCCAAACACACTGACAGGTTTCAGACACGGGGAAGTTTTGCCCTCCAAAAACCTTTGAGCAGATACATTGACCTTTCTTTGTAAGGTAGCTTAGCAGGTTTTGGTTGCTTTAGTGACACGAGTGTTGTAGTGACAAAATTGGTGGCTGTAGTTACCCTCTCACAAGTTACCCTTGTTCATGCCAGTGTCACCTCAGAGCAGCCTTTCCTGACCACCTGATTTGAATTGCAAGCCCTGTCTCTAACTCCGTCGCCCTTCTCTCCTACCCTGTCTTATTTTTCTTCGCAGCACTCCTTATTACTTGAATTACTTATTTGCTTATTATTCTCTGCCCACTAGAAATTTAAGTTTGAGGAAGACAAGGTTTTCTACCTGACACTCATTGCTTTATCTTCACTGCCTGGAATAGTGCTTGGCATAAATAGATACTCAATTAATATTTCTTGAAAGAAAGGATGAGTGAATGAGTAAATAAATGAATGTTTGGAAACCAATTCTTCTAAAAGGGCAGAAAGAAATTAAACAAACATAATTCCTGGTGGTAATATGCAAATCTAGGTTTAGTAGAGAGCTGTGAGAATTCTGTTTATTAAAACTTCATTTATACTTCATCTTATGTTTCCCAGAAAAATTATCCTGAAACCTGTTTCTTATAAAACTGAAATTTCAGGTTATAATCTGTAATGTTTAGTGTTCATGAAGAGTTATTTATAACCCACCCTGTAAAGAATAGTGAACAGTTATTTTGAATCCATTAGTTCATATTTGTATTCATGTTCTCCTTCATTCATTCACTGGTTCAGTGTTACTTGTGTCCTAGGAGGCATGATAGTTGTAATAGTTGGATAAAATATGCAAGTTCATGTAACAGTGAGTGTAGTGACAGAATTCGACTATGTAACAGGTCGATTCTTGTCCTTGTGATGGTGGTGTTCTCTGAAATCTCTGGGAGCACTCAATCAGCAAATACTGAACCTTTGCTCCTAAGGGAAATGCAGGGTTAGGTTCCTGTGAGCCTCTGGTCAACGTTTTTGTCAGCCAGTCAATACACAACATTGTTCACGTATGTTTCTATAGAGAAAATATATTTAATATGCATTGTTGATTCATTAACAGTTAACTCATAGCCAACAGCACTATAACTTAAGCCTGAATGAAGTTTATCTAATAAACATGTTTCCTCCATGAGGCACATAGTAACCTTCTTGTGCTTATGAACAGAATGAACTGGTCAGACGAGAAACCCCATTATTCATCCTTCCGTTTACACATCCGGCCCACCATTTCCCACTTGTGCTTTTATAACCAAGGCTGTAAAGAAGGCAGAAGAGCATGAACTAAATAAGAAAGAAATAGATAAAACTATTAAGGAAAAGAAAGATATATAGAAATGGAAAATAATTAATAGAAACTCAAATGTATAATTTCAGAATTTAGAGGTACCTAGATTTAAATAAAAATAGGAATGTGTGTATACTGAAGTCAAATATAAATGACCTTTGAATAAGCAACAATTTTGGATCATTCATCCACTACTATTTTGTTTTAAAAAAGATATCTGAGAGTTTCTTACTTGAAATTAGCTAACACTAGTATTTGCTATACAACAGACGCTGCTGTGTTTTATTCTTATGAACTCATGTAATCCTTGTGAACAACCCTGTAAGTAGGATGTTATTATTTTTATATTATTTCATCTCCGTCGTTCAAATGAGGAAACAAGCACTATAGAGGTTAAATAAGTTGTCCAGGGTCACAAACTCTTAAAAACAAAGGTGGATTTCAAACGCAAACCCAGCTGGCTTGGCTCCAAAGCAAGACTGCCTCAGAACAGAAGTCGTAAAGTTTTCAAACAACCCTTGCAAATACTATCAAAGAGACTCTGAGCATAATGTAGTATACAAATGAACTTGGTTTCCTTTCTGGGTTCAGATTGACAGCACATCATCAACTCAGTGTCAGCTAAAAACGGTTTCTTTGGAAACGTATACAAAAGGTTTAATTGAAAGAAGAATAATAAATCCTGAATTTAGAGATTGAAAAGAATACAAATAATAGAGAATGCTTTAGGATGTTTTCCTGAAAACTCAGAGTGAACAGAAAGAGAGTAACTCCTGCAGCTCTTAGCCATCGCCCCGTATGTTCTTTTGTCAGATCAGTGAAGATGTTTGTCATCCCAGAATTCTCTACAAATACTGAGAGCAAAGTTCGATCGTGCAGGAATGACGCCAGGCGATCTGTTCAACCTGCCTAGTAGCTCTCGTTCGTCGACTATGGAAAACCCCAGGTGCTGGCCAGACTTAGCTGTGGTCTTACTTGGGAAATATTTTCAGTTAAAATAGACTTTAATATGCAGCAAAATTCTTGCTACCCTCCTTTTTTGTTGTTGTTGTTTTAGCTCTAAGAGAAAAATCTTTGCAATACTTTAGACCTACTTATGTAAAACATTTTTAAGCTGAGCAATACGTGCGTAACCTTCGATTTCCATCCTGTCCTTCTAATCTCAGAGGTTTTGTCTGCTATAGCGTAACTACTCCGTCCTGCTTACCAGCATTGAAGCTGGTTGCGAGTATCTGATGAAAAGCCTTAAATAACTAGATAAACAGTACAGCTGCCAACCTCAAGTAATCTTACACTTAGGGGGTGAGTGGCCCAGGAAATTTGCTCTTTGTCATTTTGACTTGGGTTTGAAAATGGACCTGGGCTGCATTCCAGCTCAAAGAGCCATTCACTCCCAAAGAGTCCTAAATTGTCCCAAGGAGCTCATTTTGGCAGTGGATTATTTGTGTTTGGCTGGGCATCCTAATAGCAAAAGCTGTCTGCTCTGGCAAGCAAAGGCTGTGGCAGGATTTAGAATTACCATCCCCAGTGTTTTTTTCTTGATGAGGTTATTTTTCAGAAAGGCAGTCCCCCACCCCACCCCCACCCCCATTTAAAAAGTGACAATGCACAGGTGTTGTGCAGGTGGTTTTCGTCAGCTCACCACTAGCTTCCCATGGCAGCGTGGCCCATTTTGTGTATTCAGGGCACATTTTAAACAAATAAGAACAAGCACCAGATCTTTTCCAAAACCAAAGCTGTCTTAATGGCATATTCACCTCTTCCTATGTCAGAGGTAACAGTCATTGGTTGACTAGGGCCAAGTCAGAATGTGAAGTTTTAAATTAAAAAAAAAAAAAAAAATATATATATATATATATATATATATATATGAATGATAAAGAATTTGTGACTTTCTTTTAGGGATGTGGAGTGTAGGTACTTGAAGAGTCAGTCCTTGTTGATCTACTCAATTATAAATGTATTGTCTGACTCTCCCATTAACCTGTGAGGACTTCTGGGAAGACACAACTAAGTTTTGGTTACCGTTAGTTGGAAGCGAGCTAACGTATTGCTGACACACTGCAGATGCTCAGGTGTTAGTGGAGTGCACAGGTGAAAGGGTAACACAGAAGTAACTGTTGTTCCATTCATTATTTTAGAGGAGCCCGAAAGTAAGTACACAAGAAGATCCAAAGGAGTGAGTGAAGAAAACAGTACAATTTCTATTTATTTTTACCTCATTTGTATGTTACATAACACAGCATTTTACTATTATCTTGTAATAACTTTTAATGGAGTATAGTCTGTAAAAATACCGAATCACTATGCTGTACATCTGAAACTATTATAATATTGTAAATCAACTCTACTTCATTTTTTAAAAAGAGGAAAAATTAAAAATAAATTTTAAAAAATATCCAAAATGATCTATTATATTAAAATTAAAATATAATTAATAAATATCAAAGTCTAAACTAAGATCATTTGAAAAAAACTAACCTTTTCATTTACATTTTTGAAACCTAGGTTAATTAGTTACACGTGTATATTTATAAAACTTACACCATTCACAGTTCTAGACTTAACTGTTCATCAGGTATCGACGTTAGATAATCAGTATCATACGTCACACATATGCCTAACTTTATACATTCAAATTTAGGACTAATATGAATTACTTACTATTGCAAAATGTTCCCAGTATGTCATGTGTGACTGTTGCAAATACTATGTTGATTCCTGAATACCTCTAGAATCACAATTTCAAATAAAAAGAAAGCAAGAATATGGATTTCAGCACCACAGGGAAATAACACTTCATTCTATAGAGTTCTATTGCATTCATGCAATCCAAAAGGAAAGATTTTATTCAGATTAATGGATTTGTCTTTTATCTAAGCATTTTTGTCACACACATTCTTTTCGTCCTCCTGGAAAGCAGTGTCTGTTACAACCTACCGTCCTTCATGTCACTTGGGCTTAGTCGCTTTTGTTTGGTAAACACAAAGCAACCCAAGGGCCGTTTTCCCCCCGGGCCAGGATGACATTATTCAGAAAAGCAGATATTTAAGGCTGGGGCTGTTGGACCAGAGTGGAGAGCCAGATCCCAAGTGACAGAGGTTCCTGCATGTCCTTCAGTACATTTATTTTCTGTGTGTTGGTAAGATATGAACCCTCTAAAGAGGGTGGCCTGGGCAGAGTCCTCTCCTTCCAAGGTTTTCTTAAGGGGAAAAAAAAAATCCAAAATCATTTCCACTGAGGCTAGGCCTCCTTTACAAAGGAGAAACATATACTTTTATACAGTCCAACCATGTATTTACCATATCCGCTGTTGATTTAGTCCTTTACCTCTTTAATGACTTTGCCTGGATAACATGCATGCAAAGCATTCATTTCTGTCCTCAGTCAAATGCTGCTTCTCTGGTTACTCAACGAAAAATGATTTGTCATCTCTTCCCTGAACTTCTTCAGCATTTGTTTGACTCAGTTCTGTGATACGTACCACAGGTGGCTGACTGTTACAATTATTTGGGTCTAACATCTTTCCCTTTTCATTCATTCAGTCAACAAATATTATGTTGCTCAAAATAAGGTACCTCATGCAGGACACAAAATAAATAAATATATGGTATCAAAGAGTGCTAAACGCCAGAAAATAAAACCAGTTAAAGTGATAGAAAGCTTCAGGGGTGCTGTTTTGTGTCCAGGTGGTCAGGGAGGGTCTCTTGGAAGACAGATGAGGTGAAGGGAGGGAATGAACCGTGGGAATAACTGGAGAGAAAGCCGCCTAGGAGCAGGCATCTCCAAGTATAAAGACTCTGAGAGCCAACGTGTGCCGTAAACAGAAGTTTTGCCGGAGACAATTAAACGAGGGGAAATGTAGAAGAAAAATCAGGTCAGAAAAGGAGCCAAATGCACCATCATCAAAGTCAAGGTAAAAAGTGTAGATTGTGAGCTCTGTGGCGACAGGTGGCTGTGTGTGTCCAGGAAGCCACCCGCAGCTCTGAAAAACTGTGTGTTTAAGAAAGAGTCAGTATATCTGGCTTTCAACTGATAAAACTTATCTGCCAATTTTGCTTTATTTGAGGGGATGATGGAAAATTTGAACTGCAGTTAACTGATCTCTGTCTACCAATTTGACATAAAACATAACAAAAGTAATACAAGAAGTCAGTAAGATCTCTTTGGTAATCGTTGATCTTCTTCCTCCTAGGATTTCCAAACTGTATTACCATCATTTGATCTCTTCTCAAAGTATGGAAAATTATATTCAAAAGCTGGACAAATTGTGTAAAGGTATGCATTTTTGCTAAAATACACTTCCAACAATACTGTATTTAATTTAACATAAAAATCGAATGAGACTGGCTTAACTATCAGGCATTTAAAAAAACATGCTATAGTAACATTTATATGTAATATAACTCCATATATTTATCTCATGCTAGTCTAATGGTTTTGAACATTCAAAAAACATATATTTTATCTTTCAGATCTCCAAAATGAGCTCAAAATATGTTAAGAAATAAAACTGACAATTAACTGAAATACCCTTTCCCTTTAAGTTAATTAATATAATAAATAAATAGTTTTACATAATATATTGAAAAAGTATTGATGGTACCCAAAAGCTGGACTGTTTCTTTTTCAATATGTGTGTTATTTGAAGTGTGAGGTGCCTTGAAGGGATTCCAAATACATACTGTCTAAGGTCTCTGGTGACCAAAGTTTATAAACTACAGAGCAGAGATACTCACATAAAATGCAAGATCACAAAATAAACCCTCAGTGAATGCTGTATCTAATAACGAAGGCATTTTAGAGTAGAGAAGTGATTATAAATAAGGGAAACTCATGGAGGTTTTCTGATGTTTTCAGCCAGATTTAAAGGGGGTATTGGATGAAGACAGAAAAGATCACTACAGTTGAAGGAAAAGAGGCAGGAATGAGAAGTCAGACTAGTTAATTTCCCAGGGATCCTCGCACACAAAGAACCAGGGGGAAAATTCTGGTCCATTGGAAAGAACACAAAGCAGATGCAGGCAACTTAACGTTCCTTAGATTTAGTTAGTATCTCCTCTCCCCCATTTATAACTTTGGACGCTTCAACTAGAAGTTGGTATGTTAAACGCAGATAACAGTAACCACCTTTTAACTCCTCCAAAGGAATGTATGAGGGGAAATATGAAATGTTCTGAGTTAATGGGGAAACATACATATAATGCCAAGTGGAATGACAGTTTCATAGGTTTAGAAAGTGTCATTACCGATTGGAGCATTTATGTAGTATTTGTGACTCGCAGCATGAAGTCGTCTAAATAAAATCTGTCATAGTTGTGTGTGACTTCAGACTTCAAATCAAAGCTAGTATCCTGTTCATAATGGGGAAAGATTGAAAATAGCTTGAAAATTCATTAATATATGTTAAGTTAAATAAATGATAAGACAAGTAAAATGCAATATTATGAAGACATTAAAAATGTTAACATAGACCTTTCCCTATTAATTTGAAAAATGCCTACAATATATTTCTAAGAAAAGAAAACTGGAATCAAAGGAAACTGTATAGTCTGATTCCATTAAAAAATGTATATGTGTGTATACACATATATAATGTGTACGTAGGTACAAAAACACACTTGCAAGTGCTCATTTGTGCGTTACATATGTATGTATACATTTGTATAAGGCACACATGTTAATGGAAGTGATCACTTGTTAGTGAGATTATGGATACCTTTTCAGGGAATACTTCTTTGTAGACTCAGTTTTTGAAATTTTTATCTAATCAGACAAAAGCAAATTATTAAACAAAATACTCCAATAGGAACTACTTGCTTTTCTCTACCAATTACAAAAACATCTTGACTTTATTCAGTCATAATAATTTAGAGGCAATTATCTTTTTTTCTGAAGACAAAATAATGACTTGCTAAATTATTTATACGCAAGACAAGGATGAGTAACAAATGTTTCGCGTTACTTTTAATTAAAAGGAGTGCACAACGCACAGATAGAAATATGTGACAGGCATTTTTAAAAACTCTTTGCTAACTCTTCTCTTGGATTTTTAACTATTTTGTGAATTGAAAATATTATCAAAATGTCATCTCCTCCTCTCAGAAAGGAAATTGATGTGGAGTGTTTAATTTTAGTAAGTGAAGGGAGCAGCCTTAGCAGAGGCTCTGTTAAGATTTAATTTCACCAAATACAACAGAGTGCTTTTGCTCTTTGCAAAGAAGGCCAGGACAGGGACGCTCGCACCCAAGTGTTGAATAAAGAAACCGGGATACTTCTGAGAGCTGTCTATTTGATTGCATCAGTTTCAAGGTAGTTCATTGCTTCCCTATAATTCACCCGACACTGCCTCACACACCCATACCACACTTTCCCATCAGTCAGATTAGAAGCAGTGATGCCTTGATCAGATTAATCTTCCTTCCCTTTAGCATGTCCGAGTTTAGGATAAACAGAGCCCACACCTACCCATCTTGATTAATGCGCTAAGACTTCAGCCACTGAAATTGCTCAGAGTGAATTGGATTTTAACCACACACACATTTAAAACATCTGCTCCCTGATGAGGATAGTATATGATCCCTTTTAATTTCTTTATTTTTCTGTACAGTCGCTGTTGGAACTTTTGATAGTTTCCCAAAGGCAGCCGTGTCTCAATAGGAATGTGCTAGATCCTGTCAGGCTGCTCTGCCATCTTTTCTCCTCCATTCATCTTTCCAAGCAGAAGAATCTCTTTAAAGATTAGAGTGGAGAAAAATTAGCACCCTAAGGTGAAGTCATTGGTTTGGCCAACAGCAGTGTGGGTTTTCTTGCACTAAGTGTGTCTCCATTTTCTCACATTCTTCTTTGCAGTGGGCTTTGGCCCAGGCTATCATTCTGCTAAAAAGGGGTTCAATTTTTTGAGGCCGGATGAGACGAGTTTTAATGGAATTATTTGTTATGCGTGAAAAACAATGTCCTTGTTTCCCCCTTTTCATAGGAATTTGGTATATTATGACTCAAATAGCTGAGAAAAAAAATTAAAATGAAAATAAGTTTGGTCAGTACCTGAACTGGGAAAGGAGTGAAATTCCATTGTCTTTTCCCGGAGGAAATAAGGTCTCAGCATCCGTGTGAGGAAAAGGAAGATACGCGAGGGGAGAGTATTAATCAGACATATAAGCTGTATACGTGCTTCTCGGGGGTTACGTTTTTAGTACAAGAAGAAAAATTTTTATACCTTGTCATTCAGTTTGGCACTGTATGAATTTATAACCCTTTTCAGTCTAGTCTTGGAGAATTATTGACAAAAAAAAACAAAACAAAAATCAAAATAGCTGTAGTATCTTTCTCCTTTGAAGAAAGATGATGTAACAGCCCACCTGCCTCTGGAAGGACATTCTGCTGTGTTGCTTTATGACTGAGGCAGGCGGGCTGAACACTATGTGACCAGCAGCTCGCACGTCGACGTTGTTCGTCGGGACCTGCAGCGACGGAGACAGGGATCAGAGAAGAGGGTAATTTCAGCAGGGCAAGCAATGAGGCATCCCAGACTTCTAGCGGAGCTAGCTCTGAGTGAGGAATATTTGAACGGGGAATTTGAGAACTCATGTTATTGGGCTCTTTTTCTTCTTTCATTTTACCATTTTGTTTTTAGAAAACAAGACGAAACGTAAAAATGAGGATGCAGTGTGAAGTGAGTGTTACATAGAAGACCCCACTGCCTGGAACCCTGGATCCTACCTCCATGGCTGCTCAATGACCTTGACACAAGTCTCTAAACCTCTGAAGTGTTTCCCATTCTCTCTTTCTCTCCCCGCCGCCATCTGTCCAAAGAAGAAATTGGAACCATCTCTGGTTCATTCAAAGCTCCATACGGTTCTAAAAGGAAAATACAAATGAGGATCGTACAGAAAATGCACTTAAACCATACTTTTTATTATGATTCAATAAACTATAATATTTTATGGCTGATTACTCATGAGTTAATTACAGGGTGAAAACTATATGTAGTGTGTGTGCATGTGACTAGTAAATCCTCTCCTATGTGTATGCCTAAAAGAGAGAGGTGTATTATATGCTCACTAAAAGATAGATACAAGATGTCAATCAAAGCGCTATTTGTTAACAGCCAAAAAATTAGAAACAACCCAATTTGCTACCAGCAGTACAAATGATAAGTAAATTGTGGTATAATCATAAAATAAAATTCAATAAGAAAAATTAACACTACGTTCCTCTCAACAACATAGAACAATCTCATAAATGTTGAGTAAAACCCAGACATAAGCATACATACAAATAAATTCATCCATTAATTTAAAGCGAAAAAATAGACAAAACAAATGTGATAGTTTGGGATGAAACCATAGTGACTGATAAAGAAGATGTGGTATATTTATACAATGGAATACTACTCAGCAATATGAAAGAATAAAATAATGCCATTTGCAGCAACATGGATGGACCTGTAGATCATCATTCTAAGGGAGTAAGCCAGAAAGAAAGAAAAATACCAAATAGTATCACTCATATGTGGAACCAAAAAAGAAAGAAAAAGAGAAAAAAAGAGGGCACTAATGAACTCATCTACAAGAGAAATAGACTTGCAGACATAGTAAACAATCTTACAGTTACTGGGGAAAGGGGGTGGGAAGGGATAAATTTGGGAGTTTGAGATTTGCAAATATTAGCTACTATATATAAAAATAGGTAAAAAACAAATTTCTTCTGTATGGCACAGGGAACTATATTTAATATCTTGTAGTAAACCTTAAAGAAAGAATATGAAAACAAATATATGTATGTATATGCATGACTGGGACATTATGCTGTACACTAGAAATTGACACACTGTAACTGACTGTACTTCAATTAAAAAAAAAAAAAAGGAAAATAGCAAAATTGGGACTGGACCCAGGTCTAGTATGAGTTGTCAGCTCAGGCTCTTAGTTGTTGCATTAGAATGATGTCCCTCGTGATGGTGGTTAACAGTCCTCCAAAGGCCACGTGCCTTTGTCTCCTGGCCAGGAAACAGTCTGGAAACCAAGAGTCCACCAATCTACAGATCAGTGTGGTGATGGTGATCTCTTTGCTGTATTTTTAAAGGTCCAGGCCCAGCAAAGTCAGCCTATTTCCTTGTGCCTCTGTCATGAAGGAAGAAAGTGACTTTTTTTTCATTGTAGTGAATTATTTCATTCTTGTAAGGCAGAGCAAAAAGACAACAGCAAGAAAAGAACCATGAAATCTCATTTAGGGATAAAGAAAACAATTGTTTCAAATAGTATAGAATTGTATATAAGTAAATGTGTGTGTGTAATAAAAATGTAGCGTATAATGAAAACATTTGAAATATCTCAGCAAAAAAAAATCACACAGAGAAATTCTGTTTCCCCCATCTGGTCTCAAGCCACTGGCTTATTATCCCACAGCACCCGCCCTTTAAGGAAAAATAAGCAGAAATAAAGAGAGCAGCTCAGAGTCAAGAAGAGAAAAAAGGGAGAATAACATATTGAGAACAGAAACTGCAGTCTAACTAGTGCCTCCCCCCCTTCATTACCATCCTTCCAAATAAATCTCCCTGCTCCTCTTGAGCTGGCAAATAAAAAAATCAACCCACAAGATATATGTGTGTGCTTCTCCTGATGAGCATCACCATCCATCTCCAGGACGTCCCACATGCCAGTTTGAAGATGGGCTAGAGGGAGAATTAAAGACTTCGGAAAGTCCACAGCATAATCAAGAAGGCTTTTTTCTTCCGACTACACAGCTTTCATCTCTGTCTTGTGTGATTTTCTCCCCATCTCCTTCACTCTGTGGCAAAGATCCTGATTGCTGATGGGACGTTAACTGATCATATAACTAACCTTCCAGGGCAACCGGTTGATTTCAAATATATGGCACAAATGCCTTTGACAAGTTTCATTTTGGCAAGGACGGTTAATTCATGTATATCCACAGTCACCTATTAGATTCCTGAATTCTGAGATTTTAGAAGATGATGTCCAATTTCAAATGTAAGTTTTTAAAAATTTCAAATTAAAAAAAAAAATCTTTTAAAGTACTATGGTGGTGGACAGACATTGCCTCAGATTGGGGTGGAATTTCAGTGAAAGTACTAAATAGATTAATTTATCTCAAATGGTTGTTTTTCTTTGTTTTTAGTCCCAACACAAGTCCCCTACTCTAGGAGGTGATTTTTCATTGTTTGAGGCTAGATGACAGATGGTAAGTTCCCTCAAAAAATTATTCTAACTTCCCTCGCCTGCTGGAATTCTTGCTAAGATATCCTTACCCCTGCCTGAGCACTTCAAAGTCCTGGGAATAACTGCCCCTCTCGAGACAGTGTTCCATTTTGGACTTTGAAAATTATTTAAGAATTCTTCGTTACACGGAGTTTGTGATTTCACTTACTGGTACTAATTTGGTGCTTTAGAATTAGTCGATTCCCTTTTCATATGGCTGGCCTTCGAGCATTTGGAAAAGATCCCGAGACTCACCTGAGATTTCTTTCCTCTGTGTCAAGTATCCTCAGGTTCCAGAACTTCACTGTCTGGTGGTTTTTCCCCCTCTCTCTCCAAGGCAGATACTGCTAGTTACAATCTTCATTTCTACTGACCTGAGCTCAGAATCCTTCTCCACATGGCTCTCCAGACAGCCACTAGGCCACTTGAGTTGGAATGTGAGTTGAAACCTATTTACCATCCTTGGTATTTTGGTTTCAATGCATTACAGTTCAGTGAAGATGGAGATGGGGAGTGGATTAAAACTCTTTAATAATTTGAACATGCTCTAGTTTGGGTACAGGTCCAAGGCTGATGTCAGTGTTTCCTCTACTTCAAATTAAATTAAGGAATTATATAGGATGTCAACTATGCCCTTGATGATGCAGATTCCATTAAAAAGAACCGTTTCTGAGCAGATCACTGGGACCAAAATACCCGTATTTGGCATGATCCTCAGTGCTTCATTATTAAGAGAACAAGGCAATAAAAGTGAGTGACTGAGTGATATCTGTAAACATTATGTTAGAACTTCTGTTTGGCTTAATTTAAAAAATGATTAGCTTTGTATTCATTTTTATTCAAGTCCATATATTTCACAGCTTGTGTCAGACACCTAGAATCCAGAATATCCTTGTTTGACAGCAATATGTGCATTCAGTTCATGGCAGGCTTCACTTAGGAGTGCTCTTTCTTTATAAAATACTTACAAAAGGTTTTCAGAAGAAAATATTGCTTAGAAACCGAATCTCCTTTTACACTCATCATCACCTTCTGCCAAGAGAACTGGAGAATGTCCTATCTTTGTTGCATGAGATCAGACGCATCTACTGCCAAACTTCGGAGAGGCCACCCAGAGTACATGTTTCTCCATCTGTCAGCACCAGGAAACCACTGACATTTTATGGATGGAATAACCATCAATACAATTCTGTGGCGCTTTCTCTGGGTGCAAGTTTTGGGGAAGAAGTTAGGATGTGCACATATACTGCCTACCTGAGACAAATAGTGTTAAACTTGTTACATTTCAGTATTTTTTTAATAGTCAAGTTGCTTTCAAATAATAACAAAGCACTTCATTTCTCTCTGCTTGACCTATATTCTATATATGCTGATGGCACAGACTGAATAAACATCACACATCTCTGCTTATGGCTAGAATTTGCTGTAGTAACAATTTCCTTAGAATGATGGAGCAAATGCCTTTGCTTAATAAGAATGGAAAAACTCTTACTTAAATTAATCTTCCAGGGAAAATATTAAAAAAAAAATAACTCCAGGGAGATTGTTAGGTAGATAAAAGAAGGCCCTGGTAGTGAAATGGGTGAGAATTCTTGATGAAGAGTCCTGTTGACTCAGAGAATGTTGGTGCCGCGTTAATCTTGGGGAAGAGCCTGGTTCAGGGGGGAAGATGATTAATTCTGAAATAAATTCACTTTGAAGTGAATGCATGATGGTCTTGTAGAATGTGAAGTTACGAGGTTGTGGTAATGGTGAAAAGTCAGGACCAAAAATATAAATTTTGGTATCAATCAGGGTATAGATTAAGTCTGAGTCAGCAACAGGGAATTAGTTCACCAAACTGGTTAAAAATGAATAGAAAGCTGGGAAATTAAGCCTAGGAGAATAGAAAGGAAAGGGGGAAGAAAGTGGAGTAATAGTAGAAATCTTTTTAACGGTCACAGAAGCCTAAGGAAAAGAGGGTTCACAGAGGCCATGATCATCAGCTTCAAACGCTGCCTGTGAACATGATGTCAAGTGGTTAGAGAGAGAAAGTGCAGCTGAACTGACTTTCCTTATCCCTGATTCCTTCGTTTGTTCCTAGCTTCATCCAGTCACCAAACCATTCTCAGTGATTTTTGTAACGTGCTGCTCTTCGTGGTCATAATTAACTAGGTCACCGTAGCAGGGCATGAACTTAGAAGGGCTTCTGTGGAAGAAGTGTGATGGTTGCATCGTCTCTGTCTCCTCATGGCAGCTGTCAGCTACTGAGCAGAGGCTGAGGAGGAGTACTGGTTATGGAAGGAAGTCTGTTTCTGTGTAACACTACTTGACTGTATAAAAGTAAAGTTTAGGACTTTGGGATTATTAATATAATACCATGATCAACTGTGCTAACTAGCCTAAACATTTGATTGAACTTGCATTGTACATACTGATTGATTGAAAGCTAGTTTATTGCATTTGAAGAAATATATGTTTCTACAGAAAGAATAGAGTTCCTTTTAAAAATTGGTTGTTACCTAAAGAAGATGTGGTGTGTGTATATATGTCAAGTGGACTATTACTGAGCCATAAAAAGGAATGAAATAATACCATTTGCAGCAAAAGGGATGGACCAAGAGATTATCATATTAAGTGAAGTAAGTCAGACAGAGAAAGACAAATATCGTATATGTGGAATCTAAAAAAAAAAAGTATAAATTTTATTTACAAACCAGAAATAGATTCACAGACATAGAAAAGAAGCTATTGTTACCAAAGGGGAGAGTTGGGAGGGAGGGATTAAATTAGGAGTTTGGAATTAACAGATACACATTACTATATATAAAATGGATAAGGACTCACTGTGTAGCACAGGGAACTATATTCAATTTCTTGTAATAAGCTATAGTGAAAAAGAATCTGAAAATATATATATATGTATAACTGAATTGTTTTGCTGTACACCTGAAACTAACATTGTAAATCAACTACACTTCAATAAAAAATAAAAATTTATAGTAAAAAAATAAAAATTAAAAATAAAATACACAAATAAAAAACAATTGGTTATTACCAAAGAGGAAGAAAGAAAAGGCAAACATGCAGAATGTGATTTCTTCCAAGTGACTAGTTTAAGGTGAGCCTTTTGCTCCTTGGTTATGATGTTGATCCATCTTGTGAAAACTGTCCTCATGAACGAGACAGAAGGCCCAGTAAACTCTTCCCCTTTTTGTTCCCCATCGTGGCTCTTCAGTCTTGCACTTGAATGCCTGTTCATCATGCAGAGATCAACTAAATTCTCGGGAACAGATGGTGTTCCCGGTACCACCACCTTATCCTTCTGTAGTTCCACGGTTGGCAAGGCCAGATGCATTAACATCCTGAAATTAAACTTTTCACCAAATTCTTGTAAGTAAGCAGACATTTTATTAATACGGACTTCTGGATGTGGAACAATACACAGAGATGATAGATTAGAAACTCTAATTAAAAGCAACAGTGTGGAGGAACTGAAGCAGTGGGCTCATTCTGAAAATTCTGAAAATTAGCATATTTATATCTTATACTCTTTGAGTAACAAAACTGAGCCAAGAATAAATGCATTGTCAGGGGGTCGGCCAAATGACCATTGCGTGCTTGTAACTTGCATTTATTCTCAGAAATCTAAAACTGTCTGTGGCTAAATCCAGCAAAAATAGTATATAGTATATTAGGTCTCAGGAGCGTTTTTTAATTTAGGAGAGAAAAACTGAGGTGCTCTCAAACTTCCCTGAGGTCCACTGATGTTTCATCATCCAAAATTCACTTTAAAAATCACATCTAATGATATGCTTATATTACAGGAACCTGGCGAGCTTAATGAGGTGCTTCCCCTACAAGAATTAGAAAGAAAATATATCATCTATATACAACAAACTAACACCACCCCAGAGCAGAATGGAAATACCCAAAGCTACCAGCTGGCTTCATCTGGGTCATTCAAGTCACAATTCAAATATCAGTTTTATCAGCTAGACCTTCCTGGACCACCAACCATCTCTACCCCTCCAGCCATGGTTACTTCAGCACTGCTTCGTTCTCTTGATGGTTCTTGTTCCTACCTGATGTTCATTTGTTTGTGGAATGTCTTTCCCCGGAAAGTATTCCTAAGAACTGAGATGTGTCTGTCTTGTCTCTAATGGAATCTTAGCCCCTCAAACGATGTCTGACACTTACTAGGCACTTATAAATAAATAGTTGTTGAATAAATGAGTGGATGAATACAGAGGAGGTGGATGATACCTGGGCTAGTAAGTCTGCCCCGTAATGATGTTTAATGTATTAATGTGTCTAACCCTTACGCAATAGGTTAGTTTGAACATGGAGGCACAGAGGCAAAAGCTTATGGTGTTCACCAGGAACTACCCAGAAGAGGGGGCGCCTGGTCATCACATTGCCAGCAGTCCTACAAATGACAGGAGTCAGGTAGGCTGTGCTTTTTGCCCTTAGACATCTTTCTCCATCTTTCCTCCATGCAACTCCTCCTTCCCTCACTCCCTTCCTTATAGGAAATATAAAAATGTACTAGAGCCTAATTTCCTGGTTCAGTCTTTTTTTTTTTATTGAAGTATAGTCGATTTACAATGCATTAATTTCTGGTGTTCAACATAGTGATTCAGATATATATATAATATATATATATATATATATATATATATATATATATTCCTTTTCATATTCTTTTTCATTATAGGCTATTACAAGATATTGAATATAGTACCCTGTGCTATACAGTAGGACCTTGTTGTTTATCATGTATAGTAGTTAGTATCTGCAAATCTCAAACTCCCAACTTATCCCTCCACTCCCCCATTTTCCACCCTGGTAACCATAAGTTTGTTTCCTTTGTCTGAGTCTGTTTTTGTTTTATAAATAAGTTCATTTGTGTCATCTTTTTAGATTCTACATATAAGTGATATCATATGGTATTTTTTTCATTCTCTTTTCTTGCTTCACTTGGTATGACAATGTCCAGGTCCATCCATGTTGCTGCAAATAGCATTATTTCATTCTTTTTTGTGGCTG
Source organism: Camelus bactrianus (assembly GCF_048773025.1). NCBI lineage: Eukaryota > Metazoa > Chordata > Mammalia > Artiodactyla > Camelidae > Camelus > Camelus bactrianus. The sequence goes on from NC_133561.1 coordinate 11,663,187, forward strand.
AGTAGTATTCCATTTGTGTGTGTGTGTGTGTGTGTGTGTGTGTGTGTGTGTGTGTGTGTAAAACATCTTCTTAACCAGGCATCTATCGATGGACATTTAGGTTGCTTCCATATCTTGGCTATTGTAAATAGTGCTGCTATGAGCATTGGGGTGCATGTGTCTTTTCAAATTAGAGTTTGCTCCTGATATATGCCCAGGAGTGGGATTGCTGGGTCATAGAGTAAGAGTCTACTTTCAGTTTTTTAAAGAATCTCCCTACTGTTTTGCATAATGGCCGCACCAAACTACATTCCCACCTGGGTTCAGTCTTGCCTCTCCTACTTACAAGGTGATCTTGGGCAATTTACTCAGCCTGTCTCTGCTTCACTTTCCACAAATACAAAACAAGGATGATCACAGTCCCCAAATATGCTTTGAATATTGAATGAAGAAATACACGTAAATACCTCATGTGTAGTTCAGCCGGAACAGCGTCTAACTGCTCTAGCTCATAGTAAACATTCAGTAAATGCTGACTGTTATAATTTATCTTCTGCTGATTTCTGCTTCTGACATACAGTAGAAACGCAAATATTTGATTTACTTTACTTGAACCTATTGTTTCCAAGGTCTACCACCTTTTGCTTTAATGACCTATCAGTTTTTTCCCTTGTCTGAATGTGTTCTGTACTTATTTTTCTCCCTTTAAGTGTCAGGATGTGCCATCTGGTTCTATTGTTTTAGCGTTTGGTGAACAATCCTAATCCACTACATCCGTGCTCTTATTTCTTTTTAATTCAGGTGCATCTCTCCACAGCCATCTTTTTTAAACCTCAGTTCACACAGAAGCAACTCTAAATCTGCTACTTTGCCTATTTTCTATCCAAGATGTATATGGTGGGCAGAATTCTAAGACAGCCTGCAAAACGTCCTGCTCCCGCGTGCCTGCACCTGGTATGATCTTCAGGGGTGTGACTTGGGTGATTTAGGTAATGCTATATGGCATAGTAGGGACAGTACACAGGTTGGCCTGACCTAATCACACGAGCCCTTTCAAACAGAGCTCTCTCTGGCTAGTCACAGAGCTAAGTGAGATTCAGAGCATGAGAAGAATGTGGTGCATTGTTGCTGACTTGAAGGTGGAGGGAAAGATGTGGCGAGGAATGTGGGTGGCCTCTAGAAAGTGAGAGGCCCAAGAAGGAAGCCAGCAAGGAAATTAGGGCCCCTGTCCTACAACCACAAGAAACAAGTCCTGCCAACAACAAGAATGATCTTGGAATTTGATGCTTCCCCAGAGACTGACTCCAGGATAAAATTCAGCCCGGCCAGGACCTTGATTTCAGTCTATGATTCCCAGAGCAGAGAACCCAGACACACTGTCCCATGTTTCTAACCTACAGAACTTCAAACTCATGAATGGGTGTTCTTTTAAGGCCCTAAATGTGTGGTAATTTGTTACCCAGCAATACGACACTCATATCATGTGTTTCCCTCGAGGTGTGCTGACCAAGTCTGTATTGATTATTACAAATGCAGCCAAATCATGGTTAAGTACCAGAAACACTATGAGCCTAAGCTAGCATCGATCCAGATTACCGAAACAGAGGAAACTCGCTATCAAAGGGCTAACAGGAAAGAAATTGACTTCAACGTCCTTCACGTTCCTTTACAATCAACCTAAATTTCAACTTATTTCTGAGATTTTAAACATTTAAATATGTAATACTCTTATAATTTTTTGAATAGAGTGATTGTAACATAACCATGTAAAAAGAATACTCTCTATTAGTAAATTATTGAATATGTCCAAAACCTGGCATTATTTTTCTTCATTAAATAAGGCTTTAGATAGGTGAAGGTAATTGATCAAACAAGCTGTCTATTCACACAACAGTTTATAAATAAACAATATTTAAACCCATTTAAGAAGATTTGCAATTAACCCAAGGTCTGGAAGAAGTCATCTGTTTCTGCCTTCTTAGGATGCAAGTACGTTTCAGCCTCTGTAAGTCTCTAAGGCATGAGCTCTTACAGGCTCACTCAGAAGGTGCTTTGGGGGATATGACCACATCATTCCTGCCATTTCTGCTCCTTCAAACCTTTATTACAGATGTCTAATCTGCCTGTCATATTTAGACTTCGAGAGGTTGAATTTAGACACCTTTATTTCACCCTATATTTGCTCAAAAGAAAAAAAAAAAAAAGCCCAGGACGACAGCCGCACAGAGACAGAAGATGGAAAAGGGCAATGAAAGTGCTTTTAGACTTTGGTGAGATGAGAGCGATTAGAAGAAGAAAGGAGGGGGAATGAGATCACTTTCCCAAAGCTTTACGTGCTCTCTGATATAATGCTCTCCAAAGAGGCTTGTACAGTGAAGTCATTTTGGCTTTGGTGTTTTGTTTACTGAAAGCCATGGATTTGAAGTAGCTTTCTGAATAGAGCTCCATAGAAATACATCAATAAACCTGACCTGTCATTTAGAGTAGCATTTTTAATAGCAGGCTTGGAGAGGGAAAAAAAAACTTACAGATTACATAGCTACTTTATTTCATAAGAAAAAAAAAATAAAAGCAATTATGCAAGCCATCATCCCTGTAATATAAATTACTTTGCAATGACTCATAGAAACCAGAATGTATCAGTCATGGTCCAATCAGGATACAAAACTACATAGTAACTTGAATGTGGAAAGTTAAACACAAAGAATGAGTAACTCTAACATAAGATTGGAGTCCCGAGGGCTTGGCTAGTAAGAAGTACAGGGAACTCTAAAGAATATGGGAGTAGCAGACAGAACAAGCAGCCACTAGCCCGAGAGCAGACACACAGCATCTAAGGAGGAGCTCCTGACTGCTGGGACTTTTGGAGGACAGGGCTGTGGCTCACTGAATGGCAGAGAAGTCACTGTGGTGATGCACCAGCAGAACTTGCTGTAAATCTATCCTTTAGGGTGCTGGGAAAAGCTCTTCAGAGAGTGTCTCTCGAGCCCCTCTGCTGCAAAACTGCCCGGGGTTGTGGGGGATGCCTGGGGGATGTTGCTGCCTGGGGGAGCTGCTGGCTGCCGCACGCTGCAAGAATCCGGCCCTGGAGAAGCTGCAGTGCAAGAGCTGGGTGCTAAGAAAACTGCACACACTGCAGAAGCCAAGGACTTTTTACAGCTGCCCATCCTCCAAGAACCAGATGTTGAAGAAGCTGCCTGCACTGTACACTATAGGGGTCTGGCCAGGAAGAAGTCGCACGCGCTGTGGAAGCCTGAGGCTGGAAGGTCTCCGGAGCCAGGCCCTGGAGACACCACCCCTGCTGGAGAAGCAGTGTACACTGCAGGATCCTGCCCACGGAGCCCTCTAGACCCGGGAAGGAAGCCCCTTCCTCCCGATGTTTCTCTAGTGCCCTCTACTGACCACACTTAACATCCGGCCCACTGACAAAATGTTTCAAGAACCCAGATCTATTTTCATAGGTTAGGCAGGGAAGGTGGAGGTGGAGCTGAAAGACAATGGACTGATAAGCTGCTGAATACATCCTTTAAGCAACCCTATACTTGGTGTAGTGTTATTTCATCTGTGAAGGAGTTCTCTCTGATGCTTGGACCTGAATGCTTGGGAGTTTTACCCTCTATTAGCACCTCCAACCATCTGAGAATGTTCACATTTTTATTGTCATTATTGTATTTATATAATAGGCTGGTGAATCCACCCAACTCTTCACTTTCTTATCTGTTAACGCAGACCTACCCCATGGCCCAGGTTGAAATTGTCTGTAAGTGATCATAGGTCCAGGGTCCAGGTGACACCAGGTGCCAGCTTCTAGTTGTCCTTTCCCAGTGGAGTCTTGGGGACAGCTCTTGTTTTTCCCAGCAACAGTGTGTGCCAACACGCCGGAGTATTGGCAACCAGAAAAGCTCACTTGAGACTTGCTGTCCAGGGTCTTTACTGGGGGTCAGTTTCACAGACAAGGCTGACCGCCAGGTAGGGGACCTTACTCTCCAGCCCCTCCAGAGGTCAACCTGATACCATGTGGCCCAAGGTCTCCAACATAAATCACATTGTTAGCATGGTGATGCTATGCTAACACAAAGTGCCGTGGCTCAAAGCCCCCGGTACATAAGGATAGTCTCATCAGGCAGGACACTCCACGGGCTTATAGGTCATGTCTCGAGAGTCTAGCCAGACCCAAAACTTCCCTTGAGATGAGCAGAGTGTGGACAATGCTGAGTTAATCCGCTACTGTTTATCATTTGACCTCGGTCTTTGCCTAGTTGCCTTCATCTATAAACGAAGGCAAGATGGACCAAGGGAACTCCTCGCTCTAAAAGACGGCACTGATTTAAGCAACACAGCAGCAGAGTAAGCTGTAAAGACCATTCTAATTCCACGGGCTGCCCACCAGTGTGCAAAGCAAAGGCACTTTTTTTTTTTTTTTTTGGTATATTTCTTACAATTAGGTAGCAGTTCTCTTTATCTTTGCAGTCAGCTGGTAATTCAAGTGGCATTTTTTTTTTCAAGCCACACTCCCTTCTGGCCCTTCCACCCCGCCTAAAATCCCCGCCAGAATCTCTGGAAAATGAGTGCCTCTCAGGAGACTTTGAAGATTAGTGCAGGCTAATTGCTGCTGGAGAAGTAGTGTTTAGCAGCTGTTTAAAATAAGAAGAGAAAGGGAGATGGGTTTATTTTGCAGTAAGAAGAATTTAGGTTCAGTTTAAGGACGATTGGCTAAGAAGAACATGAAAAACTAAAATAGTTATCAGGTTGATGGAGTCGCCTCGTCTAGAAAAAAAATCAGAACATGAATTCCTTTATTTTTCCGGACAGCTCAAGTTTCGATCTGACCTTACAAAGATGTCAGGGTCTTGGGGGGGGGGCTTGTTGTAACAGTCCTGAGTTCAGAAGCTAAGCCACATCCAAAATAAACTCAGCAGATCAAGCTGCAAAAACAGACTAGAATGTGTTAGTAGACAGAGCAAATTTACATCTCTTCCCATTTCAGTTTAAGCTCAGGTTGAAGACGGATTAATTTTGGAGTGCTGTACTGAGGTTATTTGGGATGAGAAATGCTAGAACACAGAGGTAAGTTTTGAGCTGGTATTCCAGCTCCCTGCAGGAGTCCAGGGAAACCAAAATGAATTTGAAAGCCCCCATTGCCATGCCTTCAGAGAAGGAGATTTTCTACTCAAAGAGCAAGGCATTCGGTACCTAGTTGAGCAGGTAAGTTTGACTCAGCACCGGTCAAGGCCAGTTCACATCCACTGCGTGCCATCTCCTTCCCCTTGATTGGTACTTCCTTCAGTGGTTTCATAGAGTGGCATCTTTACAGATGGTGTAGGAGTCCGTCACAGGAAAGCATCACTCCCAGAGTGGACTAGCACAGTGGATCACAGAACATCATCATGGAATGTGAGAGGCAATGGCCATTTCACAGTTTGTGTAATTCTAGAACAATCCCATTAAGTTAAGAGCTCATTTATTAGGAAAATGAAAGAGAGAGAGAATGACAGGATCTAACCAGGGAAAATTTGCTTTTGGTCTAAGCAAAATTAGCATTAAAGCCACTAAAGGTAAAGTTCAGGACACAAAACAGACCGTCAGAGATGCACGGAGCAAGAAACAGTGAATATGTTCTTATTATGAGCTAGGTGACTAATTTTTAGAAGTTGGCAACTGCTACAAACGGAGTGTGAGTGTCCCCCCTTCCTCCCAACTCAGGTGTTAAAACCTGTTCCTCAATGTGAGATGATATTTGGAGGTGGGGCCTTTGGGGAGGTGATTAGGCCATGAGGACAGAGCCCTCATGGGTGGGATTAGTGCCCTTCTAAAAGAGACCCCAGACAGCCCCCTTACTCTTTCCACCATTTGAGGACCCAGCAAGAAGGCAGCTGTCTGTGAACCCGGAAGCAGGCTCTCACCAGACGTTGAATCCGCCATTGCCTTGATCTTGGACTTCTCGACCTGAAGAACTGTGAGAAATAGCGATCTACTGCCTAAGTCACCCAGTCTGTGGTATTTCTGTCAGAGCAGCCCAAAAGGACAGAGACAGCACACCCCCTAACCAGTCGCATGAAACAAATATCATGGTTTAAGGATCAGAAAAGTTTCCCGGTTGTCCTGACCTTGTGCTCCCTGGGGTCCAATTATCAGCAGCACCCGTGTGGCACCTGGAAGACCGTTAGGGATGCAAACCCAGGCCGCAGTGTAGACCTACAGAGCCAGGTTCTGCATTTTCACAGGGCCCTTGGGGGATTCACATGCACATTCAAGTTTGAGAAGGGCTGCTTGCAAATCTGGCCAGCTGCCTGTTTTTGAAGTCGTTTTATGAGTCAGCCTTTTCCAATTATGTACTGTCCACGGCTGCTTTTACAGGACGATGGAGAGATGAGTACTCGGGACAGGGACGGTGTTGCCCACGAAGTCTCAAATCTTTACTATCTGGCCCTTCACAGAAAAGATTTGCTGCTCCCTGTAGGTCTAGAATATTATTTCTCAGCTTTTTTGAGATCGGAAGGAAACTATCCTTTATTACCTGTGATAACGTAGGCTTTTAGATGTAAGTTTTATACCTTTCTTACTTTGAATTTTCATAATAATCATTTTTGCAGATTGAGTGAACAATTTGTTCAAGATCCCATGACTAGTTAGGGGTGGAACCAGAACTCAGACCAGGTCTGTGTGACCCCAGGGACTGTGATCTGTTCACCTGCACCACGACTTGCCCCACAGGAAGTCGGGAGTCTCGGTGTTTTGCTTATCCAGGGGTTAACCAGCCCTGGGAAAGAGAGTTGATTTTGCCCTGACTCGCACATGATAGAATTACTCCAGAAAGTCCATTTCCCAGCCCAACCTAAGAAATCTCTCTGCTGTGCGGACCAATAGATGGCAGGTGTGCCTGAGAAACCAGATTGAGGACAGAAGGAGACTTGGAGGGCTTCTGGAGTCAGAGCTCAGCTGGGCTCTGCCCTGATGGGCTCCTCCGGGCATCTGCACTGGCCAGGGCCCCCGTCTCCCAGTTCCTACTGGAGAGTAGAGCCTGTTTCACTCCTACGTTCCCTATTTTCAAATTCCAGTGATTGAGTTTCATGATATCAGCTGTGTGTTTCAGAGAAGTTCCCCAGTTGTGGCGAGCAGAATCACTTACTCAAAGCACTAGAAGTAAATTAGTTCATGATGGTCCCTGCTCTCCAGAAACTGACGGTGCACTCAGTTAGAACTAAGAAGAAGTGGTGTTGACAATGGAAAGCAGCGAACACTGTCTTCGAATCTGGAGCCTGGGTCCACCTGCAGGACTAGAAGTGCACGCACAGCTGTGAAGAGCTTTGTCTTCATCCTTTGGTCCAAGTATCTCCCCCCACGGTTGTTTGTTCTCTCCTTTCTTATTTAGCCTCAGTAACTCCCCTAATCTACATACGGTCACCTCTCAGGTCTAGGAGCACTACTCTTTTCCCTCTTCTTTCTTCTCATTCTTCTTCTTTTAAGTCTTCAAGATAAATGGAAGAAAGAAGATTAAAAGTAATTTGAGAATTTTTGCATTGCAGAGTAAATAATGCAGAAATATTTTGACTGATTAGGTCATCATGTTTTCTAGATTCGAGTGCAAAGCACTGAACACCACGGACCACACTGCACACTTTTTAGAAGCTCCTAAATTGCCCTGCATGCAGAGGGTCATGGATACGTTTTCTTTTCCTTTTCCAAGCCCGGAACTTTAGATAATAGCGTGCCCAATGGCCGAAGTCAATTTGCATTGTTCTTGTGTTGTTTTCCTGTTCTGAATGCAACTCTCAGCTTTCTACCAAGACCACAAGACCCTCAAAGCTAAGTAGTTTACTAGTATTCTTGGAGTAGCCCTCTTTAATATTTGCTGGGCTCCAAATAAAATTCTTGATTCTTGTTTGAGAGACGGCATTTCTGGGCCCAAACACGGTTCCATGTGTAGAATAAACACGGAAGAAACCTTTGCTGTAGAATCCCTTTGCAAAAAAAAAATTAAAAACAGAAGCACAGCCCAATGAAAGTCAAAAAGATCTGAGACTCCACGCAGGATGCACTACACAGGAAATGGGACCTTTTTATGAAAATGGCCCACAGAGCAGGGTTTCTCGTCCCCCACGGAGGTCCACGGGCGTCCCTGGCTGGCCTGCCATCCTCCAGCCCACACTTGTCCCGCTGCTCTTAGAGACCATGTCAGCTCAGATCTACCATCTCATCAGCATTTATGAATATGTATTGTTTGTTAGCTACCAATATACCCCCCCCAAAAAAAAAAGCTTTATTCCAAACAATGTTGACGTTAACTCGGGCTCATGACTTCTTCCAGACACCAAATGTTCTGGGCAGCCAGATGGTAGCCTGATCTCAAGGTTGGGGAAAAAAAAATTGATGGGCTTTGATTTCCATGTACCTTTCTGCCCGAGAGTCAATAGAGAACTTTGCAGAAGATTTCACTGTAAAGGAAGGAGGGTCGAGAGACAAAAAACAAAACAAATGTCTGTCCTTCCTGACATCCCCAGCAGCGGCAGGCCTGCTGTTCTAAATATGTAGCAACCTCCACAAATGACAGTCTAGTCCTCATGCTTAGCCTTGAAGACATTTATTAAAGGACTGTTTATTGCAAGGGCTTGTGCAGTGGGAACTAAAGAGACATATCTATCCTCTGCCTTTGGAAAAATTACTCTAGGTAGGGTCATTTATTTGTTACGTCCAATAAGTACGTCTTGGGTGCCTACTACCCTGTTCTATATACACTGAAGGGAGAGCAGAGAGAAGAGTAAGCCCAAATTCCTAATCTCATAGAACTTACATTTCAGTGGGAGAAACCATAAAGAATTAGTACAGATGAACGGTGCGTGAGGAGGTGCTAAGGGGTAAGAAGGGGCGAGGGGAAAGGCTGGGGTTTGACATCGATGTCAGGGAAGTTCTGCCTGGGAATGCCGAGGCTCGGAGTCTGCCGCCTGAGACCTCCCTGCGGAGATGACTGGTTCAGGAACAGGTAAGTGCACAGATAGGACAACGGAGAAAATCAGAACAGCAAGAAATGGGGGGGCAGGGTGGGACAGCAGACACCGGCCTCGTATCAGCCAGGGTGTTAGCCAAAGGGGCAAGTGTCAGTGTCGGGCCGGCACTTAACGATGATGGTGTCAGAGAGGAAGTGAGATTGGAGGAGCTCCTTGAAGAAGAGAAGGCTGATGTAATCTGACCACATTGTAGAGTTTCTCTGCAATAATAATTTTCTCAGGACAAAGAGAGTGTCCTTTCCATGGAATACATCAGTTGAGGCTTTAAAAGGCAGCAAGGTAAGTGCACACAAGCCAGTTCCCCCTTTCCTTACCCCCCACCTCCGTCCCTTTCTCTCCCTGCCCCTCTCCAGGCCTCAGGGAAACCAAGCAGGCTCTTCTTAGGTCAGAAGATAACAAATAATAGAAACAACTTGCTATGTCACATGCTCTCAATTCTCCTTCTGCAAAGCCAAAAGGGACCACAGAATGTTCCCCCTTTGACGACAAAATGTCGATCTCCATTATCAGCTGGTGCTAGCTGGGTGCCACTCCTGTCTCCTATTGCTGGGAGGCACATCTGGCTGTGTGGCTAGGACCCCACAAATCATCCAGGAAGTTCATTTTTATTAGGAGCTTCTGCTTAATTAAGAGATGCACCATGCTCCATCAATCAGCTTCTGTTGCACTCGAGTCATCTGCAGTCACTACACCACGGATAGATGTAGTTCTGGTGCTTTAGCAAAAAGAAGAGATCTGGGGCACCCTGGCCCCAAAGCCAAGGGAGTGATGTCTGGCAGCTGCAGCACTGCTGTGGCCATTCCTTTAAAACTAAGACTGCGACTACAGAGGCAGAGAGTGGGTGACACTTTGAGCGCCTTTACTCCTCAAAGATGTGAACTTTGATTCATTGGACCAGACGCCTGTTAGATACAAAGTGCTTTAACACGTTCATATTAAATACTCAGTTGTATCCAATAAAGTGAACTCTAGTGTTTCACTATTTAGGAAAAGTTCATAGTGCTAGATATGCAGAATCCCATGAGGCAGAGTAGACGGACAAGAATGGAATGCTTATATATGTTTAACTCTTTTGCCCCCATTTAGATGCCTTATTCAAGGTAGGGCTCTAAGTCAAAACTGCTCTTTTATAGCATCTTTTCCAAAAAAGGTTCCAAGTACAGTCTATTCTCTTTTTTCATGGATTCTGTATTTGTGAATTCACCTACTCGCTAAAATTTATTTGTATCCCCATGATTTTGACTTGAGTTTGATTGATACTCCTGACCCTCTCACTCTCATTTGTAGATGTGCTCAGAGAGTGGACAATTGGGGTCACTCGATGGTTCACCTTCCCAGCTGAGGTAGAGCCAGGTGAAGCTCTGCCTTGGTTCAGCTCTCATGCTGAGAGGTGACCAGTAGACATGACGAGATGGGGTGGAGCAGTGCAAGAAGTTCCCGCTCAGGGGCCAGCCGGCCAGGTTTTGAGTCCCAGCTCTGGCACCTGTCAGTGGAGTGCCTCAAGCAAGTCACTGTAACGCCCGGAACCTCCTTTTATCTTTCGTATAATAAAGAAAATAGAATGTATCAGAATGAGTTGTTTTAGGACTTAAGATAATAACCTATGGGAGACATGTGTCTATATACTTACATATTTCCCCTAGGAGCAACGGTTCACTATTAGCTAATTCACCGTCTGTAATGACTTGATGGAACGTAACCACCATAAGTAAGAATTGACTGTATTATCTTCCACTGGTGAATGAGAAAGGCAGAAATTTCTCATGTTTACATTAAAAAGACATCTTGATAAGGAAAATATTCATTAAAATTAATTCTATAAGAAAACACAATTTTAAAATTGGCAAAAATATATAAACGGACACTTTAAATTAAAGATTTAATGATGGCAAATAAGTATATGAAAAGATGCCCAAAGTCATTTGTCATTAGATAAATGCAAATTAAAACCACAATGAGATGCTACTACACACCTATTGGAAGTATTAAAACCATAAAAAGTGACAGTACCACATGCTAACAAGGATGCAGAACAATGGGAACGCTCATTCACTGACAGTGGGAATGCAAAATGGTACAGCCAGCCTCTCTGGGAGCCAGTTTGGCAGTTTCTTACACAGTTAAACATACACTTAACATATGACCCAAAAATCCCACTCCCAAATCAATTGAATTTGTTTTAAAGTAAGTATATTCACCCAACTGATTTGAAAATAGCCAAGTTATCTTTCAACAAGTAAATGGATGGCACAGCCATAAATGAAATACTACTCAGCAATTAAAAAAAAAAAGATAACATGCAACAACATGGATAAATCTTAAGTGTATTTTGCTAAGTGAAAGAAGGTGAAGCCAAAAGGCTAATTCCATTTATCTGACATTATGGAAAAGGGAAAACGCTAGGAATGGTTTCCAGGGAACAGGGGAAGAAGGGTTAGATATAATACAGCCACACAGGGGAATTTTTAGGGTCATGGAAATCTTCTGTATGATACTGTGTTGGTGGAGACATAACTTTATGGATTTGTTAAAACTTGTAGAACTCTACATAACAAAGAGTAAGTCTTTCTGTGTATAACTTGAAAAAACAAAATCAGCTAACATGTTGGGAATCCCAGGATAGAATGAAGATTGTACCTAATTTTACTGTTAAGTGTATGGCACAATAAAATGGCATGCGGTAAAGGAGCCAATCTAAGTAAACAGGAAAATGGTGTTTTGACCGGACACTATCAATCTAAAGAAAAAAAAAAAAACCTATGTATAAACAGTATACTCTGGTCGATAAATTTTTTTCTCATAGGGGTATGGGTAGGGGTTATTAATTCTGAAACTAATCTCCATATATAGGAGGGCTGGACAAATAAATAAACTAGAGTTAATGGAAACCAACTTTCTCAATGTTAGAGGAAAAAGTTACAAATAAACAAGCAAGGAGGAAAGGCTAGAATAATGCCTGGGGTGGTGGCTTAGAGTTGGAGATATCAGTATGATTTATTTAACATGTATACAAATAGATAAACACAGTCATAGAAATATCTGTTTATACGTGGATTAGTATGCATACATATATTCTAGCTCTGTCTCCTGACACAGCCTTGAAACAATGATAGGTCGGTAGCAACGAGCATAGCTTCTGCCCATATCTTGGTTTCTAAACAGCACTCTCAGATTTGCAAATGTTAGCCACTATATATAAAAAAAAAAGGATTTTAAAAAAACAAGTTTCTTCTGTATAGCACAAGGAACTATATTCAATATCTTGTAATAACCTTTAATGAAAAAGAATATGAAAGTAAATATATGTATATATATGCATGACTGGGACATTGTGCTGCATACCAGAAATGGGCACATTGTAACTGAGTATATTTCAATTAAAAATAGATAAATAAATAAAAATAAAAAATAAACATCACTCTCAAACAAAAGAAACCAGGTACTCTTGGAGAAATAGCTAATTCTAGGCTTGAGAAAAAAAAAAATGTTTTTGGACCATGTCAAAAAAAATAGGAGTCAACTGGAAAGAGCTCCTAAATGCCAAAACTAGAATGATTTGAGGGAAAAAGTAATAATCATGATGCTGGGACTATAACCAAGGAATACAATACTTATACACAAGTGCATACTGATATAATTACATCAATGGGGAAGAACAAGCAAATCTTTCTTATAGAAGAATCTAAAGTAATATGAGTAGACATTGCCCCTTCCAGGAGATGAAGCTTAATCCCCTTTCCTTCTGTTGGCTGGACGTAGTGACTCATTTCCAAAGAATAGAATATGGAAAGGGGAAAAAAGTAACTTTACAGTGGAAAAAATTGGCAGACACCACCTTAACAAAATATTCAAGATTAACATCACCTGTGGTAATTATATGGCTCGCATGTCCTCCCTGATAGATGTGTACGTTCCCTCTCTGGTAGTCTTTCCCCAAGCCCTCAACCCCATTATAAAATAAAAGTGAGGGACATTCTATAAAATTCTTGATCGGAACCCTTTAAAACTGTCAAGGTTATGCAAAAGAAAGAAAGACTAAGAAACTATCACAAACTGGAGGAGACATGATAAATGAGTGCACTGTGGGATCCTGAATTGTAACAGAAAAAGGACATTCGTGGAAAAACCAGTGAAATCCGAATAGTCTGTCACTTAGTCAGTGGTATGACATCAGTGCTAATTTCTTAGTTTTGACAAATGTACACAATTATGTAAGATGTTAACATGAGAGCACTATTTAGGCAGCTTTTCTGTAAATCTAAAAATTGTTCCAAAATAAAGAGTTAAAACAAACACATACATACATACACACATAAATCGTGTAAGATGTTATTACAAGTTGTTCATTTTTTGAACAACAGAGGAGATCAAAAGAAGGGGAGAAAGGAATCAAGATTGTTTCTCCTAATCTACAAATTCTATTCACATGTTCTCCACTTTAATTTTATAGAGGAAGGAAGACACAAATATAAAAGATGAAAAATAAAGGAGAAAGGGAAGAAATCAGAATGTAAATATAATTAAAACTTTCAGAACTGTACAAGCCAGAGGTAGTTCTTCCTAGCGGCTCAATTGTCAATATGATCCAGAAAAACCGAAATAATGAAAGTCAACAAAACCATGAGTTGCTCAGAATCTGTCTGGAAACTCTAACGCTGAAACACTAACTTCAACAAGTCCTGCTTTGGCTATCATTGACCTGCCTCCCAAGTTCTGTTTATTCACAGAAAAAAGGTTGAGCTTATCTCCCAGAGGACCGGATACTTTGGATCAGAATGGCTATTTTTGTTTTGTGACTATTTAATTACAAATGGTAATATTCCAGATATTTTCAGGGCGGCACAAGTCAGTGATAACATCACGTGAAGAAACAGCCAAAAAATGTGATGGAAAGTCTGCAAAAAATGACATGAGTCTGTCCAGGGTTAAATTTCGCCTGTGATACATTTGGCACAAGTGTCCATAACAACATGGCCACTTAGTCCAATATTCATCCATGCTGAGTGGGGCTAAGCCGTCTTCAAGGCATCCCAACACTAAAAGGTCTGCTGGGAGAACTGTTCCCTGGAGGCCAACGCACAGTTCACTTGAGAGGAAAATCGAATTCTCTTTAGGTCCTTGAGCAGCAAAAAGATGTCACACTAACCCCCTGCATTCTTTCAATAATGAGGAAAGTAAGTTGAAGTAATACTGTGCAGTCAATGGGAGGCTGCGTTGTCAAAAATCCACGGGTCATGCAGCAAGGCCCTACTGTATTCACTATTCAATATCTTGCAGTAACCTATAATGAAAAAGAATATGAAAAGGAATATATCTTTTTGTGTATGGACGACTGAAACGCTATGCTGCTCACCAGAAACTGACCCTGTACACTGCACACTGACTATACTTCAATTAAAAAAAATAAAAATAAAATATAATTTTTGCAAAAGGATTTCAACTACCCGAAATAAATTAATTAATTAAATTAAATCAGAAAAAAATGCATAGGTCAACATTTTTCCCTGATGCTTTTTCACGTTTTACCCTCTACCCATTTTATTATGATGGTGGTTATTTAAAGGGCTCAATGCACTGTATGGAAAATGTAAAAAAAAAAAAAAAAAAACAGCAGCCAAACATTGAGTAAATATTTTTAATAATATAAATAAAAGGTGTTACATTGTTTTGTGTATATCATTATGCACATTCTTTATTATAATAAAGACATGAAGGAAGTTTTATACCAGCAGGGCGTCATCTGCTGGTATAAACGTCACCCCGTTTATTGTTAGGGAGAATTTTTTCTCTCATCGACTGTATTAAAAAGCTTTGTGACTTTGAGGGTTAATATATATAGGTGGTATGATGTAGCCTTAAGCTTCCTCCACTTGCCACTCTTTGCGAATTGAGTTGGATTATGTCATTTCCTCTGATGCCCTATAATGTAGCCTTAAGAATAATGACCCTGCAGTGTGGCTCTGCTGAAAATAGCTTTTCCAGTGCCAGAAAGAAGTGATTCATACTTGGCATATGAGCCATTTCTGGAAACTGCCAGAACAAAGAACAGAGATAATTCACTAAGGGGCTCCATCATCATCCAACTCAACGTGGAAACGATGGTACATCACTAAATACAAACATTCCAATGGATAGATTTACATTTATGCATGTGTGTGTAGGCCAGGTACCTATCTGTTTTGCATGTATATATTCATACCACAGATGCGTTTATATGTACACATATAGTATGTATTGGTTCTAAGGGCAGAGATGCAGCAAGTTGTAGGCTACAGTTATTCCCCATTCCTTAATTGTAATTATGTGGTCTGAGATAGTTTGAATGACACCAACCTGAAAATAGAAGCTTGGTTGAAATTATAATTCTGCCACCATACGTCATTTTGTTCCCGGAAGTTACTAAAATCACACACACACACACAAAAGGCATACATGGTGGTCCTGCCCACTTCTACGTCAGCCACCAACTTTCAAGGAGCTTCTGGCCACCAGGATTGAGTGACCAGTACTTCCGGTGACAATGCTTCCCACCACTTCTTGGACAGGCTGCATCCTCCGAGCCCAGAGACATTCCTAGAGAACGTCTTCTCAGCAGTGTCTTACATACCTCACTGGATGACTCAGTTATCATATTTCTCCTTGGCTATGTGTCAAACTGCACATTTATTTTTCTTAATCTTTTCTCAAAAATCAATTCTCTGAGCGCTTAATCACTTTTATTGATCTCAGTAGAGTTTTCTCTAATCTGATGGCACCGATCTGCTCCTGAACTACTTTATGCATCTTTACCATTCCACCTGCAGCTCCAGCTGGGTACCACATAGTATAGATGTGGAGAATGCCAGCTAATTTCTGTCTCACACACCATCCACTTCCCACCATTTTGTGAGACTCAAAAATACATTATAATTGAAACCTAACAACCTGCTGCTTGCCCCCCGTATAGTGTCTTCTGTGGATTTTTCTAAATCAGATTCTGCTATGAACGTGGCCTCCCATTACCGTTTAGTGCACTTTCCAGGTCACGATTCTCTGAGTGTCCAAGGCCCCATGTCTAACTTTCAAGTCATAATTCTACTTCCCATCTCTTTTCTAAAATTCACTCTATGTCAGCTGAAATTTTGAAAAACTGCATTGGAAGGGGACTAAAATACAGACCTTTTTTTCCCAATTATAAATCTCCTGTTTTGCAAAGATGATAAGCTAGCTCTACATGCGAAGAATTCATCTGATAAGCAGCAAAGATTACCTGGCAGATAACACAAGAATCTCAGGTTCATTGTTAGGTCACTGGATTGTGGGATCTGGGGGAGGGGCAAGTAAAATTGTAGACTCCACCCCGGGGGTAGGATTGATGAGAAGTTGTGCACGATGATGGTCGCTGCCATTTCCTGAGTGTTTGTGAGGTATCAGCTGCTACTCTAAGGGTTTTCCATGTATTTCACTTAAACTTAAAGCAAATATTGGTGAGATACACAATTATTATGGCTATTTTTACAGATGCAGGAACTAAGGCACAGAAACACTTAAAAACATGCTCAAGTTCAGCCTGTGTTATTTACTAAGTTGGCAGAGTGTGGGATTCAAAGCCAGCCAGTCTGCTAAACGACCTGCAGATCTGTTCATTTTTTATTTTTTATTTTTTTATTTCTTTAAAAATTTTTTATTTATAATCATTTTACAATGTTGTGTCAAATTCCAGTGTAGAGCACAATTTTTCAATTATACATGAACAGATATATACTCATTGTCACATTCCTTTCTCTGTGAGCTACCATAAGGTCTTGTATGTATTTCCCTGTGCTATACAGTATAATCTTGTTTATCTATTCAACAATTTTGAAATCCCAGTCTATCTCTTCCCACCCCCCACCCCCTTGGCAACCACAAGTCTGTATTCTATGTCTATGAGTCTATTTTTGTTCTGTATTTATGCTTTTTTTTTTAAGTGTCCCAAACAAGCAGAAGATCCAGGTAGAGTATATATGATGTATCTTCGCTAGCGCTGATGATCAAAAATATGTGTGTGTGTCATATTCCATTGTATAAATACTCCACAACTGCTTTATCCAGTCAACTGTTGGTGGACATTTAGATTGTTTCCATATCTTGGCTATTGTAAATAGTGCTGCTGTGAACATTATGCTGTACGCCAGAAATTGACACAACATTATAAACTGACTATACTTCAACTTAAAACTGTGTGTGTGAAAAAAAAGAATGTGTGTGTGTGTAAAACTTCCTTTGAGAGTCAGCAGTGTTATGTCAACTAAGGATTGTTCAGGGAAGCTGATAATTCTGGTAGGAAGACACTTCTAACTACACGTGATGTTTAAGGAAAAGCTTTTCTTTGATTAACTTCTTCCTAGTAAACAACAAAAATTCAGTACTTTATTGAAGCCTCCTTAAAAATTCTTCCCCTGGAGATTGACATATTGACTCTCATCCAAAAGAATATTCTTATAACTCTCCTAGATCGTCACATCTTTCTCTGTGAATTTTGCTTCATTTTTGTGCATCGAGTTTCTTCACCACTTGTTTGTGCAAATCAACCACAGAGGGAGGACAAAAATGTAGCTGGAAGGGATCAATTCAGAGGGAAAAGCAGTTGACCATCAGGTTCTTCTCAACCTCTGGTATTCCCTTTGGGGTTCACTGGAAAAGCAAGAGTGAGCCCCCATCTCCCGATCCTAAGGGAGGCCAGCTCAGTTAAGCTAAAATCAAATCCATATTCATCAAGTCTCCCCGTTTGGATCACTTATTATGTTAAAACAAAAAGGAGCCTTGCAAGGAGATTCCATTTATGTTCCGAGGGACATAAGAACCATTCTTAAAATATGAACGATTCTTGCAGTGAATTATTAGTGGCAACCTCTGGTCAGATCTCTTAGAACTGTTCCAAGGAACTAAAGATGAATTTCCCATTTCTCATTCCCAGAGTTTAGAGGCCTACAAGAATGAGTTTTTTAAGCTATGACTTACTGCCTGTTACTAAGGGATTCTGGCTGTGTCAATAAATTTGTTCACAGCTCTAATTGTGTTAATGAATTGAACATAATTAAACTTACAACATGTCATGAGTTTCTTCTGGCAGAACTCAGTAGATTTTTAAAAAAAAAGATATCTCAGTGGGAAAACAAACAAACGTGCTGCACAACTTCCGCCGTTGTGCATATAGTCTCCGTGGAGAAGAGACTGAAATAGGGGGTTCTGAAATTGACTTTTTGATGCATTTTCCTCTCCGAATAAAGTTTATTCCATTTGCAGTGAGCATGACCTGTCCTTTGATTAAATTTACTAGGTCGCAAACTCCCTTAGAACAAAAAGTATGTATTATTTTAACTTTATCTCCAATACTTAGCAGAAGGTCTATTACATAAAAACGGATGGTGAGTGATTGTGGCCATGAAAACAAAGTCACTCTAAATAGTTCCGTCTGGGGCACGTGGAGGGAAGAGAATCAATATTTATTCGGTCATCTCCTACTGCTGGTCACTGAGCTGAGAGTGCTAGCACTCAAAATTGTATCTAATCCTCACAAAACCTGCTGAAGGAGATACGATTCTTCCCATTTTATATGTGAGGAAGTTACTTAAAGAGGTTGAGTAACTAATCTGAGCTCAGATTTAAGTAAGTGGGAGATTTGGGATTCCACCCACATCTGTCTGACTCCAATACTGAGCCCCTTCATGACCCCACCACCACCACTGTCCTTAGAAAATCATGTGTGGGGTAGGTGTGCTTGTGGGGCCACTGGCTGACAAACATGCTCCATGAAATTTATCAAGAGTTCTCTGGCCCCAAAAACTTTGCCTAATGATTTGCCTTCACCTTAATCATTTTTTTGAAAAAATAAAATTAGTCGGCAATTAAGAAGTGCGTGCAGCTTTTCTTGAGATATTTTATTCACATGTTGTCTTCAAAGTTAAGCATCATGTACAAATTTTATTTACAAACCAGAAATAGACTCAGGGACATGGAAAACAGACTATGGTTACCGAAAGGGAAAGGGGTGGGAGGGGTAAATCAGGAGTTTAGGATTCAGAGAGACACACTATTATATAAAAAATAGATAAATGACAAGGATATACTGTATAGCACAGAGAACTATATTCAATATCTTGTAATAAGCTATAATGGGAAAGAATCCAAATATATATGTATGTATATGTGTACCTGAATCTCTCTGCTGTAGACCTGAAATTATTGTAAATTATTGTAAGTCAACTATACTTCAATAAAAAATAAAATTAAAAAAATGGAAATAGCAAAAAAAAAAAGTTAAAGATTGTGACTTAACATTTCTTTTCTATCTGCTGCAGCACAAGGCCTCAGTCTCGCACACCTCAACTGCTTAGTAGGTGCTTACTGGTGACAAATGTCTCATTTGAATTGTTACTTTACGAGAAGCCACTGCCCAAAGAGCACTGCTTTTAACTTACGAGGCCTAAAAGCTTGTTTGACAAATAAGGAAAGAGAAGTCAAGACCCAGACAGTATTCATTACTTACGGGCATGAAAAAGGGAAAATCCCCAAACCTCTGGTTGAGTCAGAAGATTTATAGCCACTTCCGTTTTGCCAGAACCATTCACAAAAAAATTTTCGTGGGGTTGAGTTTTAGCTGTTTTTTCTAAGAGTGAAAAGCCTCAAGTCAGAAAGAAGAGAAAAAGAAAAGAAGCAAAGGGTCTAAAGGGTCCAGATAAGATATAAGAATCTTAATATTTATTTACAGTTTGTAAGTTTCTCCAACGTGCTCCACCCTATCGCCGCCTAATAAGAGCAGCCCCGTGAGGAGGGCAGGCTAGTTACCACCGTTCTCATTTCAGAGATGCAGAGGTAGAAAAATTTAACATTGTACTTGGTTAACTCACCCCGCTTCCCATAGCACCCTCTGAAGATGAGTCTGCAGTCGTGGATGCTGGGAAAGTGCTGAGTTCCAGGCAGGCTAGGACCACAAGGTGCAACACACAAGGCAGACAACGGGCCCCAGTTCCTCCAGCAGATCCACCCCAAGAAAGCTAGGACGGGTTGCAAGGAGCTTGGGGACTTCCGTGCACTGGGAGAGGCTAAAAGAATGGGAATGTAAAATGCATAATTGAGGGCAGATCAGATGGCAAAACAGCTCAATTCGTCTAAGGAGCCAAGAGAAATGATACAAATTAGACAAGCAATCAATAGCCGCAGATATCCAAGTGAATATTGCTGAGCCCAAATCTCCAGCATATTTAATTCTGTCCTGAAAAGCTTTCCTTTTGTACAAAAACAAATGATACTTTTTTTTTTTTTACCGGTTTCATTTTGAGGACCTGTAACAACAATGCCTCAGTTTTCATCAGCATGCCTTTTCGCATAAAGTCCAGTTAATCCTCATTATTTACTGATTCAGTATTTGTGAATTCAACTACTCACTAAAATTCACTTGTGAACCCCAAATCAATTCTCATGGTGTTTTGTGATCATTTAAGAACACGCACAGAGCGGTGAGGAATTTGGGTCACCTGCATTTAGACAAAGTGACAGTTCTGCCTCCTTGTTCCATATGCTGTAAACACGTGTTCTTTTCATGGTTTATTTCGTGCCACCTTTTTTCACCTTTTTGTGCTTTTTTTTGACGAGTTGGCTGTTTCACATGGGTCCCAAGTGTAGTGCTGCCGTGTTGTTTAGTGTAAGAAAGCTGTGATGTACGTTACAGAGGAAATCCACATGTTGGTTAAACTTCATTCAGGCATGAGTTATATGCTGTTGGCTGTGAATTCAATGTTCATGAATCAACAATATTAAATGAGGTATCTTTAAACAAAATACATGTGAAACAAGGTGATGTATTGATCAGTTGATGGAAAAGTTGTGGCCATAGGCTCTCAGGAACCTAACCCTGCATTTCCCCTAGAAGCAAAGATTCCGTGTTTGCTAATTCAGTGTTCCTGGTGACTTTATGGAACATAACTACCACAAATAATGAGAATCAACTGTACATTTTCAGAGTTGGTCCAGCGAGGGTCTAGCAGTGAGAGTTGAAGCTGACTGGTAGCATGGCATATAACAGACACTCAACAAATGTTTTAGTGAATGAATAAATGAAGCTGAAGAACTTGCTCTGTGTGGCTTGGGAAAGATGTTAGCTAGAATCTATACCAACTGGGCTGTTAACTTTCAGACTTTCATCTCAGTAAATAATATTTAGTACCAATTTATTTCTAACTGTTCTGCTATCCTACAAAGTACACTGGGAAATAAAATTAATAAAATGAGCATTTCCTGCTTGTGCAGAATCAGTTAATGGCCTTGGATCTGTGAATGAATGGCAATTTGTAAGCCTAAATGAGATGGACAGCTTAGATGATACAGGTCAATACTGAACAGCGAAGTGATGCCCAGTCATCCGCAATGATGCAAAAGCATCGTCCTCATGGCAATGACTGATGACTGACTACCCACACAAGCCTATGTCATTGCATGTGAAGGCAGAGATCTCCTAGGGTCAGAGAGCGTGCCCTGAGACTTCTCTGCCACCTTATTCCTCTATAGTCACATAGGAGCTTGAAAAATATTTTCTGATTGTGGTGAGAATAAATAAGTCAATAATGGTTTCTGCTTGGAAGTTGTATACAGATAATGGCTGGTGAGTTCAGTATTCAAAGCTGCATCTCTGCCTGCACTCAAATAACATGCTTCTCTGTGCCGGTTTTTAAGCACTTTCTCTTGTGTATAGGAGATGGAACAAAGTGTGGGCGGGGAAGGGGTGAGTGTCTCAAACAGTAGGCTTTCAAAGCAAAGTTTGGGCAGGAGGGTTGGGGATGGAAAGACTTTCCCAGCAGAGGCAGGGAAGGGGAAGCTTGGGGGATATTTGGGAACAGCAAACGTCCTCAGAGAAGAGTACCTGTTCCATTAGAAAGGAATAGTAGTTTTCAACGTAACACTTTGTGATGATGCTCTCCCCCGTTTCTCCAACTTCAATTCCAGAAGGCAGAGTGAAACCAGCACTGGCCGTCAAGCTGCTAAGCCATGAGTCTGAGTTCCAGCTCCACTGTCCACTAACAGCATCTCTGCCTCACCTGGGATGCTGTGAGGAGTCTAGGAGAGAACACAGGTGAGCGTGCTTACGAGGTGCTGTACAATGTCCCTGCATTCTGTAATTCCTACTCTGCGTCTTCGAGAGCCCTAGGGGACAACTGGGACAGGTGTCCTGTCATGCTGAACAGTGTAGACTTTTTGGGGTGGGGAGGAGTGGCAGCAGGGAAAATTCTGCCAAGCGGCCAGCAGCCTGAAAATGTGCCCTGTTTTTGGACATTCTTTCACTTGTGTCTACTCCAAGGGAAGTTTCCTTCTCTGTGAGCGAGAGCCAGTCTGTCACCTTCGCTCAGGCACCCTGCGCTCACCGTCATGTCCGTCACACATATGGCGCCTGGCGGGGGGCACCTCCACTCCGAGGCCCTTTCTGGAGAGCATCTGCTAACCCTGCCAGCCTGATGCCTTCCACCCTCAGCATCACCTTCTCCCAGGTTTCTTGCTGAATCAACCAATTAGCTCGAATCGTCTCTGACTGCTTTGAACTGTGTCTTGTTAAAACATGGGTGGATGGGGACCTGGTGAAGTCCAAAAGTCGCTTGGAGAGAACCAAGCCCCCTCATGCAGCCCTGGTGCTGGAATCTCTGTCTTCCGCTTAACGTAGTTAGAGGTCTCTGCGCTTAAGTTGTCAGCTTGACTTGCGGAAGTATCTCTGTAGGGGTTCTGGGCAACGCCTTCACAGAAGCAGTCCTCAGGCCATTTCCTCTGGGATCTTTCTGCGACTTAAGAGCTAAACGGCATGATTTATTTGGAAAAAAAAATAACTGACTCTGAGCTCAAGTGATCAATGATATTTCACAGATTATCTTTCCTTTAGCAGCTGAACCTCAGCTCAGAGAATCCCTGTGACAGTCCCGACACCCGTGCCCCAGAGAGTCAGATACTCACGCTGAAGTTTCAGCAGCTCTGGGTCTGATTGCTGATAGGATTGAAATTCCTCTGAGACAACAGAGTTCCTTGCACGTTCCCAAGGAAGGCTGCCATCCGGGTACCCTGCCATTTTGCAAACCAGGTGGAGATGGGAAGCAGAGATGTCCTGTCATTCTTGCAAAATCTACCAAAGTGACCTGGCATTTTGTCTTCTTTGGGGTTGTCTTCCTGCCCTGATTCCAAATACTTGTTTCAGTTCCTATAATTCTATTGAGGAAAGTGCAAAAGCTAAGTAGGAACTTAATATTAAGGGAAGCCAATAAAAAACATGCTTTATATAATACGTGAAAAACTTCCACAAGCTCCAGAATGGCCCCTTGGAGGTTATTTAATCTTTATAAGTGAAATAGTTCCGTTCATAGATTATTGTTCACCACTAGTGATGTTTGTTCTTCTCCTTGAGAACTATTCTGGGTTGTTCCACGTGGGATGTGTACATAGGCGGCACCAAGCAAGTCTCTCAGTCAGTTGCTCCTGCAAACCCCTGAAACTTCTACCAAGGGAACTTCCACCAACACAACACAAACAAAGCCTGCATTTTTAAGGGTGACATCTGCCTTAATTACTTGCAAATTGCTTTGATATCACAGGTGACATCACTAAGGGGCTGAAGCAAAAATTAAGATAAACCAAGATTTTCTCCATAGATAAACTATTTCTCCTGACCAAGTGGATTATTTTAGGTTTGTTCGTGCAGTGTAATTAGTGCATATGGTCTGGCTGTGAGGAAATAGCTCTGGCCTCCTAACTTATTATTAATTAGGCTCATTAAAATGCAAGTAAGAGAACGTTGCCTAGGTAAACAATACCTTATGTCAAAAAGTCATTACTTGACGAGAGCTAGTCTTCCTAACTAAAGTCATTACTGATATTTCGTGGAGGGTTTTTTTTTCAAGGCACCGTGGGTGCCAGTTAACTACTTCTGACTGACATCAAGGACAGACGTGCAGAGCTGGAAGGAGCCAGTGGTACCGCACAGCAATACTTTTCACATCATTTCAAAAGGCGTCTGGGGGAGGTTAAAGGTTGACAGCCCAATGACAGGCCTTCTTCAGCCGCCGTGGTGTCGCAGCAGGAGTGTGTCAGGAAAATTTCCTCGGCCCCTCTGAATTTCTTACATGTTCACAGTTCTCTTCCTGTCTCCCAAGTAGGGAGGGATTGGCAGCTTCGTGACAAACACCCGGGAAAGAGAAATGTGCATTATCCCGGTTAGGAAGCCGGGGGGTGAGGAGGCAAAGACACCTGAGTTCAAGCTGGAAGTATCTCCTGATATTTTGTCAAATCGGAGGGGACTGCAGGCTACACTGGCCCAGGGGGACCTGGCCCACCAGCCTTATGTCCTTGCTTTTTGGGCACTTTTCCAAGAAAGTGGAGAGGTTAGTGGTGGCCTCTGCCCCTTGGAAATGAGGCTCCCCTGCCTCATAACTCAGGAATTCGCTTCGCTGACTTGATGGAGGCCTTCCCAGTCTGATGAGCACCAGACCACAGGCCATAGGCCACACCAGATTTGAAAAATGAATGTTGGATTTGGAGAGCGCCCGGCTTCAGTGGCAAACAGGCGGCAGGATCCCGGGGGATCTTAGAGCTCATTGTCCCCCAGGTCTGATCTCTCTGGGGTTCTTTGTTGGAAAGCAACAGAAACAGCCATCCACACGCCAGTGAACTCCTAGAGTTCTAGAAATGTTCCCCTGTCTTTGAAAGTCCACGCACGCGTCGGTATAAATCACTACCGGGATGCAGGCTCTGGTCTAAATGAATCAAAAGAGGCTATTGACAGATGCTGAAATGAGTGTCTACCTTTAACACCGGGTCAATTGATAAGTGTCTGACCTAGACTTTTGACTGACATGAAGAGCTGCCAAAAAGAAATCATCTTTTACAGTGATGACAACGAGGCAGCAGGAGAGGAGAGAGAGGGAAGGGAAACCCAGAGGAAGCCCTCACTCCCTGGCCGACACACTTGTGTCTTCCCAGGCGCTCCTCAGGCAACCGCACGACTGGATAAAGGAGTCCAGTTAAATCGGTGAGTTCCAGGAATGAAACTCGGAACAATCGCAAATCAAATAGAACACTCTTGCTGATATTATGTTACATCTCTATTTCAAAATTATTAAAACAAAATTCAATTTAAAGCGAAGTTTTCCCATGTGAGCACATTGGAAAATATACAATCTTTAACAGAAATGTGCACTGGGATGTGAGACTGGTCCAGGAGAACCCTGATCTGTGCTGCTCCGGTTTCAGGATGTGGACATATGACTTCTCCAAGAAGGATGTCGTTAAGTGTATCCTATTTCTGAAATCTCCTTTATCCTGTATTTTAATTCAACTAATATGTGCAAAGCTATGTCATTTAGGTGCCTTCACATGTCCACAAGCTGTGATTTTATTGCTCAGTCTTTCACTTTTGAGTTGTGAGGCTGTGTCCTGACAAACAGCAAGACTCCATTGTTAAACCCTGGTGCTACCCGAACCCAGACTGCCCTTTTCCCAGGGGCTGTCGTTGCCGCTGCTCCACGGAGATGCCTCTTCCCCAGCCAGATCCTGTGCCCCCATCTCTCCCGCTGACTTCTGGTCCTCATCACAACCTTGTCGGGTCAGCATTATCACCACTGCTTTACAGCTAAGGAGCCCGTGGCTCAGAAGGGTGAAGTAATTGTCCCCAGGACGTGTACTTGCTTTTTAATATAATTGCTTTTTAGGCTGGGGGGCAGGGTGGGAAGACTTGAGTTTAGACTCTGCCGTATGGCAAGAGGGGCCATGAAAATGTGTAAATCAGGAGAATGACAGGGTCGAATTTTTGCTCCAGAGAGATTCTTCCAGCCACAATGTGGAGGCTGCCAGAAGACAGTCCCAGAGGGAGAAAGACTTGTTAGCAGCTTAAATAATGGACATGAGGCCTGGGGTTGGAAGGAGGGTTCCAGGGACTGGTATCAGCAAGGAACGGTCCACTTTCCCCGCCACGTTTTATCTCTTGAGTGTGTTCTGATCGTCGGTCCACGCCATGCTTTTTCCCTGCTCCCCATTTGACAAGACCAAGAGACTAGAATATAAGGAACCACCAAAGCAGTCAGACTCTGAGGACCCACAGAGGCAGATTCTCATGAAAACAACCTGGAAATTACAGAAACACAGTCAACCAAGGATTTACTGTGTGTGTGGGCATGCACGCATGTGTGAGGGTGGGGATAAAATTGGGGAGGGAGCAGAAGGGCATGAGAAAGGTTCATTTCACTTTTCAGTTTCTTTCCCCCTTACTTCAAGCCTTTGGTGATATTTGTACTTTTGGGAACACACCAGTGAAATTATGTGTAAAATTTACCACAAGGAAAACTTTCAAGAAGAATAATAAAAAAGAACAAAGCTTTCAGGGTCCTGGGGTGGGGAGGGGCTTCACACTGGGAGCAACAGCACAGACCGAGCTGGAGACAGACAGGCTGGGGAGGGGGGGTCCTGCTCCTACACGCACAGATCCTCAGTCCTTGGCTGTCTGTTTCTAAAATTAATGTTCTAGGAAACAAAGGCCAGAATCTCACTGTGCAGGAGGAGCCCAAAGACTAGGGCAGGCGATTTCCAGGCTTGAAGGGGAGAGGGGGTGTGGGAGCCCCGGACCACGGGGTGAGGGGCCACTAGAAGAGCCCGTGTTGGAAAGCTCCATGGTCACTCCTCCCCTCCAAGTCCTGTCCCACAGCTCTGACCCCTCGGGACTGTAGCGATGGGCTCCATTGCCCTTGGCGTCCTGTTGGTCCCCCCCACAGAGTCCTGGCACAAAGCCGTGGGAGGAGGAGAACGAAGCCACAGTATGAATTTTCCTCGTTCCCCACAAGTCATCTCTGCAGAAGGTCATGGTTCTTCTCAAGAAGGCCATCTCTATAAGACTCTTCCAGTAACTTCTCTCTCCTCTCATCCTTGTGAGCCTAGAGGTGCTGACAGTGCTGTGGCAGCTAACCCCTGAGTCTTAAGGTCTCCCTCGTGGTCCTACAACCATCACACTCCTGTGATTCACTCCTTGTAAATCTCCCTGGGCAGCCGTACCATCTGTCCGTTGCCCATACAGGGCTCCAGTATCCACATCGCCTCCCTGCATTCCCCCCAAATTTACTCTGTTTCCATATGGAAATCAGACAGGGCCACAACAAGGGTGAGTTCTGGAGGTCAAAATGTCCAGGCACTTCCCTCCAGCGGCACAGGTGTCAGCAAAAGCCCAGGCTTCCCTGGTGCCCGAGAGTGTGAGCCTGGACAGCTTGTTACTTAATGCCCACCAGCACGTATTATTTTGTCTAATTCTTACAACACTCCTCTAAGGTAGGTATTCTTTTCCTCCCATTTTATGAATCAGGAAACTGAGATGAAGGTTAATAACGTGTCTGAAGTCACACAGTTAGTGGCAGAAATGAAAGTGCCCAGGGTGGTCGCCCCGAAGTGCGCGGGTGAAGCTGGCAGTCCGTGAATGTGGCGGAGGCCGGCATGACTTACAGGGCGCTCCAGAGACGGCTAGTCCTTCGGTCTTCCAAAGTACGAAGAGCTTTAAAACAGTTGTTCCACATGGAATGGTAAGTCCCTGATGACACCAAGGCTGGCTGTTATAAAGGCTTGCATATCTAATTGTGGCTTCACATCTCCGCTTGGGAGTCTAAGGGGACCTCAACCTTTCCATGACCCGAGGGAAACTCTACACCACCCTCACCCCACTGCAGACCTGCTCCTCCTGCAAGCCTCCGTCCCAGGAATGGAAACTCTGTGCTGGTGATCATCTCCGACCCCTCTCTTTCCCTCCCACCACTCACTCATCCTGTCTGTGGTGGACTGAATAGTGTTCTCCCCAAGTCCATCAGGAACCTCAGACTGTGACCTTACTTAGAAATGGGGTCTTTGTAGATGTAATTAGTTAAGGACAGAGAGGAGACCCCACAGGATTAGGGTGGGTCCTACATCCAGTGACGGGAAACCTTGTGAGAAGAGGAAGGAACACACAGAGACACAGAAGAAGATGATGTGAAGATGGAGGCAGCGATTGGAGTTGTGTTGCCCACAGGCCCTATGAAGTCTGGCCCTGTGGCCTCCTTGGCTTCCTCTCCTAATCTGTTGCCCCCTTCTCACTCTTCTCCGGCCACACCAGCCTCCATGCTTCTCCTCTGGCATCAGGTTGACCCGTTTCCAGCGCCTTCCAGCCTCTTGCACTGGCTGCTGCCTTTGCCTGGACGCCTCCACTTTCTGAGTTGCTCAGGGCTCCCTCCTCCATTCCCTTTAAGCTTTGGCCAGAAGTCACCTTCGCGACTATTTTAAATAACATCCTCCCCCAACACACACACACTTCCTTTCTCTCATACTCTGCTTACTCCCCCTCAGCCCATAGCAGTCATCATATTCTAACATACTTGAGAATGGACTCACTCACTGTGGATAACGACTACTGTCCGTCCCGCCCCGCCGCACACTAGAGCGGAAGCTCCGTTAGTGCCGATGTCTTCATTTTGTTCATCCATTTACTCTGCATACTTAGTAGGGTGCCCAGAACATAGAAGGTACTCAAAAATGTTTGTTGAATGAATACATGAATGAATGAATGAGGGAAAGAGAAGTAGTAAAGGAGGATCTTAGATGTCAGGGGCTGGATTATGTAAAGGCTTTTAAACTCTGGGAAGGGTTTAGATTTCATTGTGAATGAGACGAATGACGGCACCTAACAGGGTGAAGTAGTTCATCCTTTCTCCACCTACCTGTGGAGTTAACGCGGCCCAGTTTTCTCCGCCTCTGAACAGGGGCACTGGAAGAACCCTGAGAGCTTATTGACAGCATCTTAAAAGATCCTCATATGTCAGCTTGCTTCATGTATATATATCTGTCTACCTGTCTCCAAGAGTTTGTGTATTTGCCTCAGGGGTGATAACTAGATAATTAGTTAAAACCTTTGAAAAGGATGACAAATTTAGGAGCCATGCAGAGAACCGGTAAGCAACTCTTCATGGCCAGGGAGGAGACTCTTGCTTTATTTGTAATCAGAAGGGTTCAAATGACAGTTTAGGGAAAGGAGCAATTAGCTTCTGCACCACATCGGTATTTGGCAGCCCTGTCCGGCTCCCTGGCCTGTGCCCCGCAGTAAATGTTGTCACTCGAAGACAAGGCTGTACTTGGCCAAAGACATGTTCGGTCGTTGAGATTCGTTTCAGACTTGGCTGACATCTTTTTCTGTTTGTTCATAAAACATTTGTGCCTTTGTCCCAGAGGGGGGAAAATTACCTTTTAAAGGCCTCATCTAACTTTCCTTGGAGCTAAAAAGGTCCATTTTCCTCGGAGCTAAAAGGTACGTCTCCAGTAAAATTTGTTATCATTTTCCTCTTCTGTTTTCGGGCTGCAAATTTCTTATCAAAATGCTTCCCTGACCTTCTCCTTCCCTCTCCATCACACACTGACACATCGAAGCCTACATTTGCGTCTTGCATCACCTCGGGAAACTCATGGCTAATTTCATTATTTGGGAGAGAAAAATGCAAATGAAGCCAGACAGCTGGTGCTTTCCTCGCGGCTGAGAGTGATGGAGGGGCCAAGGCCCACCTCATCAGAGGCCCTCACACCCTCCTGCTCAGACAGGCCCTGGTGGGGGAGAGCAGAGAGGCTGCCGGAGCAGCAGGAACAGATGGCCAGGAGGGGAATGGGCTGGAGAAGCCCAACTTGCCGGAGCGACTGGGTAAAGGGGGAGTGTCGGTCGCCTGGGCGGTCAGCTGGAGCACACAGGACACAGGACGGTCCTCACACACTGCCACTTACTTAAGGGCAAACAGAGCCCGGGATGCTGGCTATGGGTGTCGTCTACTGGCAGCAACCGGATTCCTCTTTTGTGGCCTACATGGCCCTGCCTGTGTCATTTTCTGCGTCTGTATTCTCAGCATCGGCCCTGTCCCCAAAAGGAGTGGCTAGAGATGGAGATAAAGAGGAAGGAAGGCGGAGTGAGAGCCCATTTCTTTCGCCAGGAATGAATCTCAGTCTGCAAAACCCAAGCATACAGGACAACTGTTATTTTTCTATCACTGAACTTGATGTTGTTTTCTGGTCATGCCCTGATGGAATGATGGGCACTTTATTTCATGCAGCATTCTCCCTTCCTCTAGAGTTCACTGAGGTATGGAGACTAGGACAGTCCAAGGGAGGGCATTAGTCCTTGTGTCACGTGTCCACAGGGCTCTCTGCTGAGACATCCGTCATCCCCTTTGGCCTCTTGTCATGAGTCCACACAGTTTGCTGCTGACGAGGCCCCACAGGCTGCTCCATTTCTTCTTCTCACGTCCAGGTCCTTCTGGCACCCACAGCTCTCAGGGCCGTGCCAGGCTGGGGACACTCTGTGGGCTGTCTCAGGCTTTTGTCACTCGGGTTCACAGGGATCATTCTGTTCCTGCCTTTTTTTCCTCAAAGACACAAGTCAGGAGGCAGGTTCCACCAACACCCACACACCCTTCACCTTCCTGCTTCACTTTGTGCTCACTCTGTGTCCTCCCAAGATTTCAATCAAGACCTGCACTCAAGGAAAAAACAAGAAAACAAGAAGAAAAACAAACAAACAAAAAACACCCTAAAATACAGTGATTGATATTTCAAAGGTACTTATCACACAGAAAAGAGGAAAAGACTGGCATGGAGAATGGGGGCCACCAGCCAAGTCTAATACAAGTTTCCTTGACCTATTTGGTTAGCTGATGGGGTGTCTGAGGTTGGGGATGGCCACCTGGCTCACCCCACAGTCCCTGGTACCATATACTGGCTCAGAGGCCCTTCAGGTCCTGGGGATTTTGATGACATTCTGGTCTGGGGAGCACAAGGGGGTTCCCATGCTCCAATTTGCACCAGGGTGGGTACCTAAAATCCTGAAAATATTGAACGCAGCTCAGACTGCAGGGACAGCATCATTGGGAAGTTGGGAGACAGGAAGGGAGGAGGAGCTTGAGGCAGAGATTCAATCACGGCCTTGAAATCATCCCACTGACTACAGAAAGCCTGGAGAGGCCTGGCTAGAGACCCATAATCATGCCTTTTCACTGCACTGAGCTTTTCACCTTTCGCAACACTTTTGCTTTGGTTGTCTTGCTTTGTGCTCACAACACCTTTGTAAAAATAGGGTTGTTTTCAAGGCCAGGATCAAAGCAAAAGTGTTAAAAGGTGTAAAAGGCCCAGTGCCAGTCCCTAGTGGCTCAGCTCAGCTTCCTGGGTCTCCTGATCCCCAGGGTGGGTTCTCTTCTTGCCCCCTCCCTCCTGCAGCGCACCAGGATGCCCAGCAAACTTTCTCGTCTTCCCATTACATTAGTTTGTAGGACCTCCTCGTGTTGGCATGATCTTATCTCACCCCGTAACTAGTGAGAAAGTCCTTCCTGGTCCCTGATCCTGGATCCTCATGACAGGAATGTACTGCACCCATGCTGAGTCCCAAGGTGGCCTTCATTCTTTCCATCTGCTAAACGTGCTTTGAATGGCTCTAGTCTGAGAAACTGACCAGGCTGCTGGACATCAGCTCCATTTGGTCTTTTGTAGGAACAAGGTAGGAATCCTCCCATTTCTTTAATCCTTTTGGAGCATATGCAAAGCATAAATGCTGGCAGATGTCTTTAGATGCGTACCGCAGTTTCTGTAAAATGATGCCCCATCCCACAGCGAAAGGCTTTTGGTCCCTATGAATCCTCCTAATATTCAAGGGGAAGGAGAAACGGAGGCACAACAGATGTCTGGGCTCAGGGAAAAGAGCCAGAGTTTGCAAATTCAACGATCTTAGTTTTGGTATCTTTTTCCTTTTAAATACTTTTCCCTCTTTCACACAGTTTTTTGCCCTATCGCCTAGGATGCATGTTGACATGAGTTACCATATTAGCATCATCCACTTTTTCCAGGTGAGGACAGAGAGGCACTGAAAGGTTAAATAGCTTGGACCCTCGACCGCTGCACATCAGGGCCAGTCCGAGCTGCGCTCAATGGCTTTGAACCTCCCTTGTAGGGAAAAGCAGCTGCGCAAAGTTTTGTAAATGCGGTAACAGAATGTGTTAACCACTTCCACGTGACTTTTAAAGTAAATGTCAGCCTGCATTGTAACAGGGCGCTAACAACACGTTAGCGGTTCTCAACCTCATTTAATTCACTTTCCCAATCCTGACGTTACTGGGATGCCTGCAAGGACGGCCACGTTCAGTGAATTACTCGCCAGCTGGGCCGTTTATTTCTTCGATTCTCCCCTGCTGCCTCCCTGGGTGGTTTTTGAAGTTTAGTTATCGCTGTGCTTTCTCTCGCATGCTGCTGTCCCCGGGAGACTGGAGCAGCTGGTTTACGGAGTAGTCAGATCTGCATGTTCAGGTCACTGTGGTAAAAGTTGGTCCCACTCTGGCCTGGTCACCCAGGTTCCTCTGCGCCGCACCCCCCACGCACGCCCCGGCCCCCACCCCTTCCCTGCTGCTGTGCCCATATTCAGAGCCGAGACCACGGGCTGCTGCTGGCTCTGCACCTCCCTTGTCTGACACTGTTAGGGGTTGAACTGTGTCCCCCCTGCCCCCCAGATTCATATGTTGAAGTCTTAACCTCCCTCCTATTGACCTTATTTGGAAATAGGATCATTATAGACAGAATTAGTTAAGACGAGTTCCTACTGGAGTAGGGTGGACTTGTAATCCAGTAAGACTGTTGTCATCAGAAAAAGGGGACATTTGGACCCATAAACAATCCCACGGGGAGAACTCTGTGTAACGATTGGAGTTATGTGACCACAAGTGAAGGAGCTCCCAGTGCTGGGAGAAAGGCTGAGAACAGACCCTCCTCCAGAGCCGTCAGAGGGGACATGGCTTTGATCTCACACTTCTGGCCTCCAGATCTGAGACAGCACATCTCTGTCGTTTAAGCCACTCATTCTGGGGTATCTGGTCATGGCAGACCTAGGAAACCATAGACACTGTGATCTGACCTGCACTACCCCCATTCCTCACGCCCAAAAAAAGCCTCTGAAAGAGCCCCACGCAGCCAGGGAATCCCTGGAGCTCTGGGATCCAAAGGTGGGCTCTCTGCCCTCTTGGCCAGTGCCCAGTGCTGGAGTCTCTTGAAAGAGGGAAAACCCCAGAGTTCCCTGGTGGGGCTCTAGAGTTTTAACCTAATTACATCTACACTGGCTTGCACTGGCCAGTGTAGACTCCTGAGGCAGTGAGGGACTTGAGGGAACACCATGGCCATGCCCTCCTGCAGCCTGGAGCCCCTGCACACTTAGACAGTGAGACTCTATTCTGCCTCCTGCCCAAGGTGGTGCAGGCTCCTGGGTAGCAGTGCACGGTAGTTATCATTACATTATTTTATTAGGCCCATTACTAACAACCGTAATAACAATGACATCAATAACCACCACCACAGTGACTCAGCCATTTAAGAGCATTAACCACATGTCAGGTCCATGCTTTATCTCACTTCCTTGCTAGGTGATCTCGGGCAACTCATTTAACCTTTCTGTGCCTCAGTTTTCTAATCTGTAAAATGGGGTCAATAATATATAAAGCATTTTAATATGTCAGCTATTATTATTATTAATATCATAGATGAGAGAGGCAGGGTTTTCCCACTCTAAAGATGAAGAAACTGAGGCTAGGGAAGGGTAAACAACTTACCAAAGGTCACCGTGAAACAAGTGACACCTGTTACCACCTCCAGAGGAGGAGCCCCATTGCTGGACTTGCAGGTCTTGGGGGCCCCAAGAAAGACATGGCTTACACCAGCACCAGATGGAACAACCCTTCACAGAAGAGACAGAGCAAGATCATCTTCAACAGCGAGCACTGGTCCGCCATGGCTGTTGGGTCCCACCCTGCAGCCAACGGGGGCCAATGGTTGCACACATCCCTCTTGTGCTACAGGTGGAGGATCCTGTTTCCTCCCCGACAGGAACAGATAGAGCAGTGAGGTTGACCAGATGCTATATGACACCCATGAGTAAGCAGGACAAAGAAGGAAGCATCCAGTCTGGAACAGCAAAAGATACTCCCCAGACAAAGAGATGTGCCCAGGACCTGTGGGCTCTTTATCTCTTTGTAAGGAGATGTTCTGGGTCCAAGGCACGTTCTTACACAACAATACATGGGGTCAGAAGACTGCATACACATGACTTCCTTTCCCAACATCAGGCAACTAGAAACTAACAGCCTGGACTTGAACTCAGATCATTTTTCCAACCATTATATGTTGACTTCTTATTGTGTGGGAGGCAACATGCCAGGCACTGTGAGGTCTACAGAAATTTTTCAGACACACAAGTCAAGTTCTTCCCCCAGAAGTTTACAGTAATGGAGAAAATAAAGTTATATTCACTAAATAAAACAGTTTTTTAAAATTATAACATCTCATCCTTTAATAATATATTCAGCATCTGAATGTGGAGAATCTGTTAGTCGCAGGTACCACACCAGGCACTGGGACACAATGGCTCGAAGAGCATCCTCACCTGCAGAGCTGACCGCAGATTCACAGGGCAGCAGGCAGGCAGGGGAGTGAGTAAACACAGCTGTGTGTGGGCACTGTGCTAGGCCCAAGAGATAACAATTGAAAAATTTTAAAATTAGCAAATAAAGAGATATATTGCATAAAACAAATTGCTTGTTGAACTCAAATCAATCTGGCTTATATAAAATGAGTATTTTAACTTATGTAACTGAGACAATCAAGGGTTAGATCTTGCTGTGGGCAGGACTGTATTTAGAGACAAAATCCTTTTTGTGACTGATGAGAAGTGGGTTTCCATCGCCTCGTATCTGCAGCCATGGATGGTGTATGTAAGGGAAATGCACAAGGATGTTTATATGGTCGAGGGTCCTCAGAAAATGTCCACAGGCTTGAGACAGAAAGGAGGTCAGAAACCACAGGCCCTTAGCAGCCTTAGAATCACTTTTACCAGCCCTGGTGGGCATTTAAAGTACTGGCTTACTCTTAGTCCTCAACGGAAAGCGAAGCTAATTGATGTTAGACGCTGAATCTCGTGGCAGACAGACAGCTCAGGTAAAAGCTCACACTTGTGTATCACTCAGGACACAGAGATCACACGAGTAACTGAAATAAATCTACTAGTAGAAATTTATATTGTTTGCGATAAACCGATAAAGGACAATTGGAGGGTTCCTGAGGGAAGGAAGGAATCGCCAAGTTAGAAGTTTGAGACCAAGATGCTCCATTAAAAAACAACAGTAGAAACATGTTTAGAGAAATACGTAGACGATGCAGATTTCTCGCTTTTTAAAAGGTTCCCTTTCCACATTTCCCAAGGAATTATCGCTGTGGTTTTAAAAATACAAGGCTGCCTGCGAAAGCTGGGTACCAGACTCACTGGCACCCGGGCGCCGCGGGGGCGGAGTCAGCCCCCGGATCCGCCGCGCTCCCCGCCGCCCCGCGCGCATGGCCAGCCGCGCAGACGCCGCCCGGAGAGCCAGCGAGAGGGCCAATTAGTGCAAGCTGTGATGTGGGGCTGCGTCCTCCGAGGACCAAAACCCCTCCCCGTTCTCTTGGCAGAGGCCACTGGAAGGGCCGTCAGATGTCAGCAGCTTTCCATCACTCCTGCCCGGCCCCGGGGGGAGCTTCCCGGGCACCTGGCCCCCTCAGCCTCGCCGCAGTCCCTCACCAGAGCCCCCACCGCCCTCGTGCTGCGCAGTCCTTCAGATCCCGTCCTGGAATTGGAACCAATTGGATAGTGGTCCTCTGCGTTCTTTTCATCCAAGGCAGGGCTCTGGAAGTGAAGGGAAGCACTTTCATGAAGTAAACATATGGCTTTCTGGCCTTTTGGCAGAATAAGGAAATACCCCTCACATCCTCGGCGCCTCTTGTTTTGAGAGCATCGGAATGAAATGACGCATGTTTGTTTCATGCTTGCCCACGCGCCTGTTCATTACACCCTAAAAGATGAATTGCTTTCTAACTTTCCCAGTGTGGATAGATGATCAGATCCTGCAAAACTGTATACGAATCACAAGATACAATAGGAGATGCTATACGTTTCACATACCTAAAAATTGTTTTGGGGGGGAGGTATAGCTCAGGGTACAGTGCATGCCTAGCATGCAGGAGGTCCTGGGTTCAATCGTCAGTACTTCCGTGAAAGTAAATAAATAGATAAACAAACAAACAAACCTAATTACCTCCCGCCCCCAAGACAAAACAAAACAAAAAATTTTTGAATTATTTTAAGGAGAACTTGCTTTGTACAAAAGATTCCCTCTGTAGTATTTGCTGACAGGTAGATAACCGGATGACTAATGGTGTTTTTTTTTCCCCCTTTGATCAGCTCTTCATTTGGTTAATTTCATTTGAACTGAGAAAAGGACATATAATCCAACAAAGCCATGAATTCAAAAGCCTTTTGACAAGCTCAAGAATATATTACATAATTTGGTAAGCAACAAACTCCTTTCCTAGTTACGGCTTGATTAAACCAACAACAAATTTATGCAAACATTTCAGCTGTTTTGAGAGGTGAGGCAGTTCAGAAACTCCAGGAAGCAAAATCAGGAGGCTGGTATAGAGTAGATTGTCCAACTCTGCTATAAAGGAAAATAGATACTTCAAAGTAGTGGGTGATCTAAATGCAGTGTTGCATGCTGCAACTTGGAATGCAATATTTATGGCTTTTTTTTTTCTCCCAGGCAAGATAAATATAGATCTAGATATATCTTATAGTGTCCTCTGAGGGACAAGAAAAGGCACAGATCTTGACCCCAACTCTGTCTAGTTCCCTAACTCACATAAAGTGACACTGACCATACAAGAAAAGACAAGTTTGAAAAGTACGTATGAATACAACTGGTGACATAGGAATTCGGTGATAAATCAGATACGCACAAAATGGCCAGCTTTCCAACTTTCCAGTCTTGTATTAATGGACCTCATCCGCTCCATGGCCTTAACCTCCCCTCCATTTCAGGAACCCACTTTGCCTGAAATACTCAGAACTACTCCATTTTAGATGTATTAACTAAAATTCACCACTCTCTTAGCCCAATTTTCTTCCTCCCATACTATCCTCTGAAGGAGTCCTTAACCCCATCTGTCTCCTTAAGCCCCTCTGCCTTCACTCCTTTCTCTCTCTAACCAAGTTCTTTTTTTCCTTTGTTCAATCCTATCTGACCTCTGCCCTTGCCCCCTTGTCGAATGCATGCACAGAAACCGTAAAACTTCAATCCATAAGTAAAATATTTAATTGAAGTACTTGCCTGTGACCTTTCCTGATTTAAGCAGCTGGACAGACAGTCAACTACAGCATTAGAAAAGCTGTCATGGATGAACAGCCCCGGTTTTTATCTGTTTTGTTCAAAAGCCTCAATCCAGGTATGAGATAGGAAAAAAATGGAGAAGATATGTGATCATTTAGAATTTACTTTTTCTTGCTGACCTCCAAGAAAAAATTCCAGCTGGAGAGGAGAGAAAAGGAGGATGGAAAGGAGAGAATGAGATTTTGAGTGTGTCTTGGGAGAGGCAGAGGTAATAACTCCCTTGCTTTAGGTATTTGGGGATCTGAAGGCAGAGGGTAAGTGCCCAATTTCCATCCATAAGAGCCCTAGGAGGGCGTGAGTCTTGCATGGGTGCCTTACAACCAGAATGGGCTCAGGGCAGTTGAACAGTGATGTCTGAAGGGTTCTAGGGAGTAGGGAGAGGGCTGAGCAGGGAGAGAGTCTCCTGAAGCCCCCAAGTAGCCAGAAAGCATTTAAAATTTCCTCTGTCCCTACTAGCCCAGGGAGAGCTGTGAAAGCTGAGTCAGGCTGGTAGAGCTTCAAGGGCATGTGCAACCAGTGTGAGAGAGGCTGAAAAGGAAGAGACAGCCAGGACCAGCCTGGAAAGGCCAGTCATTATCTCTCAACAGAAGCCAAGTGGAGATGACACGCCTGACAAACAGATGGGGGTGGGGGCAGATGAGTGAGCAGAGCTCAGAGGATTCTTATACTTGGTGTGATACCATAATGATGGATGAAGGTCATCCTATATTTGCCTGAATCCATAGAGGGAATAACACCGGGAGTGAAAAGTAAACTCTGGACTTTGGGTAACCATGACGCACCAGTGTAGGGTCATCAGTTGTAATCCGCCCTGGTCAGGGATGTCAGTGTGGCTATACACATGGAAGGATGGGCATATGTGGCAAATCTCTGTACTTTTCTCTCAATATTGCGGTGACCTAAAACTGCTCTAAAAAAAATAAAGTCTTAAAAAAAAGAGAGAGACAGTTGGGAGAAGTTACGTCTCAGTGCAGCACAACATTAAACTGAAGGCCCCAACTGTTGACCAGACACCCCACCTCCACTGGAAGGCTGCCATGACCCTATGCCAGCCCCAGGAGCAGGAGGAAGGAAGGCAAAAGTAAATCCCCAGTTTGCCGGAATTTGGAGCTAAAATGACCATGACTTAACAAATGAGCAAATTTCACTGAGTTTACCTGGAATGATCAGACCAAGTTTCCTGCCAGGAAAAAGGAAGAGGGCATTCAAGATATCAACTGTGTTTAGCTATAGAAAAAAAAAAAAAAAAACAAAAACATGCCTCGTCACATGCCAGCTTTGGGGACTCAAATCTGTACTTACTACACCTCATGGTCTCTGATGCGCTCACTGACCCTTCTACACCTCAATCTTCTAAATTCTCTGCTTCTGTTCCCAGGCTGCTGAGCCCTTGGGGGGAAAAGAACATCCAGTGAAGGAGGCTGAAGTGCTGGGAGGTGAGGAAGGTGGGTTTTAAGGTCTGCCTTCCTTTGATGGGCAGGTTTTGACAGGTGAAGGAAGGAGGGGCAACAAAGTCAGAACAGCCGTATGGGAGGTTACAATTCACAAAAAAGGCATTTTGTATGCATTATTGCACTCAATGCTCACGATAATCTGGGAGGGAGATAAGCACCCCTTTCTGCTGTGGGTCATGACATGCAGCCTATCAGCAATGGAGCCGAGACTCGACACTGCTTTTCTGACTCTAACTCTCACGTTCTTTTCATCTTCCCACACTCAGGATTCTTTGGTGTCCAGGAGATTGCCTTTGGTTGATACACACGTCCTTTGGCTCACTGGATGACAGGCTAGCTTTCACCTTCAGAATCCCATTTGATCCTACGATCCTACGACTACTGCTCCCATTTTACAAACGAGCAAACTGAGGCTCACTTCCTTGTTCAAGGTTACTGACCACTGAGACATTGAGCCTGGACTGAAAGCTGTTTTTCTGCTTCATGATTCAGTGACCTATCCATTATATCCTGCTCATATTAAGCTGCAGTAGCACAAGGTTAAAGTTCTATTTTTAGAGAAGCAAAATGCTGCCTTCTTCAGGGGAAAATGGATGACTCGTTGAACTTTTTCCCTTAAATTTTTATGTGTCACGTTTACATCGTAATCCAAAATAGAGTTCTATTTGATTCGATTTCCATTTCCTTTCAATAAGCTTCACTAAAATTACATATTTTAACCTGAAAAACTGAGAAATAGAAATGCAATATTTGGGAAAACACTTGAAGTAAGCAAAGCATTGCTCTCAGTAGAAATTGTCTCGAATCAAATGCTTATTATTGTTAACAAAACCAGTTTCTCAACATTAACTTTGAAATCAGCAGCAAATTTGCCATTTTGTCATTTTTTTAATTTTTAAAATTTTTAAAATATATTTTTATTGAAGCATTGTCAGTTTGCAACCTTGTGTCAATCTCTGGTGGACAGCACAATACTTCAGTCATATAGGAATATACATATATTCGTTTCATATTTTTTTCACCGTAAGTTACTACAAGATACTGAATATGGTTCCCTATGCTATACAGTATAAACTTGTTGTGTATCTGTTTTACATATAGTAGTTAGTATCTGCAAATCTCACCAGTTTGTTTTTAAATCATTTCTCACTGGTTTCCTTTCCCTCTTTTGACCATTTTGCTGCACTTGCAATTTGATATCTCATTCCTGGCCCCCCTGTCTGCAAACTC
This sequence comes from Camelus bactrianus, assembly GCF_048773025.1. Lineage (NCBI taxonomy): Eukaryota > Metazoa > Chordata > Mammalia > Artiodactyla > Camelidae > Camelus > Camelus bactrianus. Next base: position 11,703,114 of record NC_133561.1, read on the forward strand.
TGTTTAGTGCAAAGCTTTGCAGAAAAAAAAAAAAAATCTCTTATTTGACCATGAACTTTCGATGATCTAGTTAGCGTTACTGTCAAGCTTCCCGCGGTCTTTTTGAAAAGCAGGACTTGTCCGTGGTGCCCTCTGGCCAACTTCAGTGGGACTAAAGCCCTAGTAAGAGCCATCAAACTGCCTGACGGCTTGTCACCAGCGAGGCTCCATTAATTTACACACATTTTCCACTGTTTGGCATCTACCATGATAACTCTTTTCTCTTCCAAGCAGCTCCTGTTTGCATTTAACACTTGGGTTAATTTTCATCAGAGTTTAAATTTAGCCATCAGTTATTTCAAGGGAGCTGTCAGCCAACATATGGAGAGAGGAAGAAAAAAAAATTCCTTCTGAATTTATAATAAAGTGGAATCTGTTGAATGTGAAACAAAAACCAACTGCAATATAGGGAGGCCCCGGTGGGGAGAGCGGGGTCAGCAAAGAATTGCAGAGTGGATTAGCTGTTCTATTCACCAGAGCCGCATCTGGGCACCTCCGAGCTACTTGATATATCAAAAAATGATGGAAAGACACAGTTCAATTTGTCCCCCTTTTATAAAGGATAATTAACCTGTCAGTCTTGCTACTTTAACAACTTCATTAAATTGGAGGCGAAATGGGTGCTGAGAAGTCTTGTCTTTATCCAAAAGAAACACAGGGCACTTGTGTAAATGGGGGAAGAGGAAGGAAAACACATACCCGCGCACCCCAATAATACGGTCTGCTTCCTGGAAAATGGGACAGGCTTCTTCCAATTACCTAATAATCCTGCCTTTACTATGACCTGCTGAAAGTAATTTTCTTAACTCGGAAGGCAGAGGAAATAATGTCACAGCCCACGTAGGCCCGAGAAGCACACCATTGAAAGATTGAGGTTAGAGGGTTTCAGATGTTGTTGGGCCAAACTATTTAGGACCTAGAGTGATGGCTACTAAAGGTGAGCAGCATTTCACAAGTAATAAAAAGAAATGAAAACAGAGTTCCCCCAGTCCTCAACCCCTCCCCCTGTCACCCCCACAATGGCTGCCGGCATCTGCATCTCGGCAATAAATCCTTTCTTTACTGCTACAAAGATTCTAAACTTTAAAATGCATTCATTCAAGAAAGAAAGAACACAAATCATCTGAGTGTCCGAAATCTTAAACAGCCTTCACTTTTTCTCTCTTAAAGCTAGCATTCCGAATATTTCAAGTAACTGAAATAGTATTGTAGTTTAATTCAGATTACCCTCTTCTCCTTAGAAATTCTAGGCTGCCTATAAGTACAGAGGCAAGTAAAAAAGTTAATTATAAAATATTTCTCAAATTTTAGTCAAATCAAAATTATGTTATTTCCAGTTGATTAAAAAATCGTTTTATGTACTTGGTAACTCTATTCTACAGTATCACATTTAATTATCACAAAATAATAATAAAAAATTTCAACTTGCTATAGTAAGGATAAAATGTAATATGCTTCTTTGTTAATACATTTAGGAGTTCTAGATGTGATCATATAATTTTCCAAGAAAGGATTTTTTTTTAATTCAAAAAATACTTTGGATGATTAAAACTACAAATCAATTTATATCCTCTCAATTTCTTTTTTTGTTAATTTTTTCATGAGATTAAAAAAATTTTTAAAGCTAAGATTACCTCTTTAAAGTTTATAATCCCAAACCAAATTTAATTTATAATCTTTATGCACCATGATTTTTACTCTTAAATTCATTTAAAATGTTTCCTTTTTAATAATTTTTGAATATACCAGGAAGGCAAAAAGAGAAACTCATACTTATTTTAATAAATGCCACTTAGATGAAAATCTTTCCATTTTATTACAAGTAATTTTTAGGAAAGGGTGACAGGGTTATTCACTAAAATATTTACATGGTTTATTTGATGGAGATGCCAGAATTCCAGCATTTTTTTGTCTTATTTGAAACAATACTTGATACAGCTGCTAAAACAGTAAAACAACTACATCAGCTGTGCAATTAATATTTTATAGCATAGCCATTCTCTTTCATACTTTTTTTAAGATGAAAATTGCCTGGTTTCGTAGAAACAATCATAAAAACAAAGAAAAAATGATGACACTTCTGAAGTGACATTCAGAGATTTTTTCAGAGCACATTTGGTTTTATCATATCAACTCTTCTATTTCCGTCATTTATCTAAGGATTGTATTTATCATAAAGAAGATAATTCATTTTTGCCACAGTTTTTGGAAACAGAGCTGCTCCCCAGTTGTCTCCAAAGTGACTTTTTCCTGTTCCTGAACTTGCCTGTCTCTCTAGTCAGACAATAATTAAGATGATACATTTTGTATGGTTCTGACTTAGACCTCTGTCTGCACGCATTTGCAGAGAAGAATGAAAAGCTTTATTAGCCTTTCCCCCACAGTATTGCAGAAAGGGGGACTGTGATTCAGAGTGGCAAATGTTCTTGCCACTGGTGCTTTTCCGAGTTGTGCATGATCTCAGAAATTGTGGTGGCAGACATGCAACACCATGAATGCTTTTCTGCAGCAATGACACCCACCCTTTTATATATAGCACTTGGCATGTTTGCTCTCTGTGTCTTTTAGAGGAAAGACCCAAGGGCCATTGAGATTAGCAGGCACCTCAGCCGTGTCACCCTCTCCAGCTGGTCTGGCACCAGCAGCACTGCTGACTGAACACTGAACGACTGTGATTCGTCTGCACTAATCCTGGGAGACTGGGAATGTTACGAAGGAAAGAGGCATCAGTCAGAGCCTGTTGGACATTCACTGTAGATAAATGAAAGGGAACAGGGAGAAGGGAGAAGCTTTTGTGAGATTAAATCCTACTTTCGGGTCCAGAGGCAGGTCATTTTCCTGTGCCTCTGAAAGAAGTTATAGAGTGACCCAAAGTTTAACTGTAGAAACGAAGTGCCTCTGCTCACCCAAATAAAATATTCCAAATGGGAAACACGACCGCCTTTATGTCAATGTGGGTTCGCGAGGCAATCAGCTCTCTCACAATTTGGAATGTACACACACATCCGACTGAATCAAACTTTGTTTTGAATGAAAAAAGGGTTTTAATTCAGCTCTGCACAGCCTTCTTATTTCTTATTCTCAGACAACAAAGCGCTGCTAATTTTCAAGAGGGGAGACTGAGCCAGAAGCTAAAATGAGCAGCTAGTACCACAAAAATAAACATGGGAAGAAGCTCAATTTTCTATTGTAACAACATGTTTAAATTGCCTCAGATTCAATCACTGTAATTTAGTGGTTTTTGTGAATGTCGATCAGCCATTTGTTGGTAGTGATGTTTTCATATTTAGAGGGCATTTTTTCAATAATACTGTTCAAATTCACAGTCAATTTATTCCAAAGAAGTGCAAAATTATCAATGGAGCATAAATATAATTGGGTCTTTTTGCACGCAGCACAAAGTAGATCTACAAAGAGTTCTCTGAGCCTGATTTTAAGATCACGTCCTCACAGTTTGTGCCTGCATTAGTAATTGAAAACGAAGTGTTGATGGTAACAGAAATTACTTGGGTGTTTGCAGAAACTGTGAAAAAAACTGTTATCTTCATTCCGTAGTTTTCTTTTTCTTATGTTATCACCAAACTATGTCACAAAATTTACCTCTACCACCACCCCAACAATAAAAGTAGAGATGTAATCATTATCTGAGTAGTTTAAGTAAGTATATATTGGGCTAATTATCTGGCTATTTTTAGGAAAATTATTCATTTGGCTTTGTGGCTACATGGAGATCCACACAAAGCTATGAGGCACAGAGGGACACAGCCTGTGGGTTGAAATCAGTGTGTCCTAATACAAATTGTAATGGAAATGCCTACACTACTTCCTCTTTCTTTTACTCACATTTTAGAAACAGAGAAATATTTTGAAATCAGGTCAGCAGCTCTCCTGGGCAGTCCTAAAGTTGCAAGGACAATGAATGACTCACTTCCTTTTGGGAAGTGGGAGGTCAATTAGCATATCCCAGGGGTGAGAGAGAAGTTACATCTCTTCCTTACTGGCAGTAGAATGGCAGGTCAGGAACTCATGTGGTTTTGAATCACACAGAGTAGTAATGTAGGAATTTGCCTGCGACATGTTTCATAGCTTTGGAAAGAACACATTTGCATTGTTATTTGAGACCCTGGTTTTCGGAAGCCTTGCATTTAACAAAGCTGAAGCTAGATTGCTGTGAAATTATGATTAATTCACACATGTTCATATTTTGGATTGGCGAAAGGCCGATTTTTCAGGGCACTAAGTTCCGCCTGGTTCCGAGGGTTTCTCTTTGCTTCATTTTGTGACAAATAACTAAAATTCTACGCAGCAATACAGCGTCCACCTTTTAGGTAGGAGTTTTAAATTCTATTCTAGGGTTCATTTCTATAAGTTTTTCATGTTTTTAATTTCTACTTTTAAACTTAATTTTATTTTTTAAATTGAAGTATAGTGCTGTACAATATTGTATGTTACAGGTATATAGTAATTCACAATTTTTAAAGGTTATACTCCGTTTATAGTTATTACAAAATATTGGCTATGTTCCCTGTATTGTGTTGCACAATACATCCTTGTAGCTCGTTTTATGCATAATAGTTTGTACCTCTTACTCTAGGGCTTATTTCTATTGATTTCTCATTTTTAGAAGTGTTTCCCAACTCACTGTCTGTTAGCCAACCTAGTAAGTGCCATGGGGCATCTTTGTTAATGGAATGTTCTAGATAAATAAGCACTGCTGTCCCCATGTTTTCTCTCACTAGCTAGTTATTCAGGTCCTGTGAGGCCACCACCTATCAGTGAAGGCCTGGTGATTTCCTTCACCCGATTCCTGTAACGAGTAAAGGTCACTCATGTATATTCAAATATGACTTCCTTCTGCTGGTCATCCTCTCTCAGTATGGACTGGTCTTAGCTCCATGGGCAAGCGTCCTAGAACACATCCAGTCCCGCCATCTGGCAGGCTCCCAAGTGGGCACTGAGGTGACTAGTCTGTGTCATCCTCAGAATCACATGAGGAAAGCAATATTGTTAGAGCAGGCAGATAGCTAGATATGAGCAGAGAAAGGGGGACACAGACCAAATGGCAGGAACTGGGCAGAAAGGATGGGCACAAGCCAAATGCAGGAAAACATACATCATGGAAGCACCAGGGGTCCCGGGCAGAGAAAGAAAAGCAGGAACCTTTGGGCTGATAAGCGGCCACACCTTTTGGCCTGGAGACCAACAAAGAAAGGTCAGAAAAGGCAGGAATTTCCAGTGTCCCAATGTAACCTTTTGCTCATTATGCCCTCATTTCAATAAAATTAGCCTTGCAGGTCAGAGGTACCCATCATGCGCCGATGCCGTGACACCTCTGATTCAGACTAAATAAGGACAAAAATCCCTCCTCCCTTTGGGAAGGTGGAGTTGGGATGATAATCAGGGAATACGGCCCTTAGCCCTTCCCTCCTCAATGAATATTCCACCCATTCATTTTTACACCCTACGTAACTAACTTGCCAAAGAAGCTCAGGGCAGCCGCTCACCTGAGCCTGCCTGCTCTCCCCTTGAGAGTGGACTGTCCATCCTTTAATAAATCCTCACTTTACTTTTTTAACCTCTAAGTCTTGTCTCTGAATTCTTTCTGGGACGGGACAAGAACCTGGAACATCGGTTGGATCCACCGGCAACAACATGGCATCCATTTTACAAATAAAGAATGAACTGACGAGCAGAGACATGGAATAACTTGCTCATGGTGACCTAATTATTCAGTGATAAAGTCAGGATTTGAAGCCAGGGTTTATGAATTTCATATTCCGTGGTGCCAGTCTACGTGTGGGTCTCGAACCCAGGACAATCAATGATTTCTCTTTCTGTCCCTTCAGAGAGCCTGGTATGGGGCTGTTGCTCATGGGAAAGACCCACTAACTACTCTGTGATTCCATAATTTCCTGGCATTCCTCAGGTAGAACGCCTGTCCACGCACAACTCACCCACTTCATCTGAACCATTTGTTTACCCGTCTGTCCCCTGTATAAGTTTTCCTCTTATCTTACTCTTCAATTTACCCTCAGAGTCTGAAAAATGGTTCTTTCTTAATAATCAAAGGGTCTAAGACAGGGGAGGCACCCAGAAAGGAGAGCAAATGCAAGCAAGTGGAGAGGAGATAAGGCCCCTTTTGTGGGATTTGGAAAGACGAAACTTAGTAGAAAACCCCTAATATTATCATTAAGTTTTCTGGTAAAGAAATAGAGGTTAAAAAAAAATACTAACCTTTGTCCTAGACCATAACTGTAACGACTATGAGATCAGGTAGAATCTATGCAGACATCCCAAAAGGCCCTGGGAGTACTTGCGTCTGTTCATTTTTGCTGAATCGCTAATACTAGCTTGCTTTGAGTGGTCAGTTATTACTTTCTCGAAATCGTTAGAGAATTTTTTTTAAAGGCTGCTTTCCAATTTAACAACATACATACGTCAATCCAAAATTTCTTAAGGTGAACCCAAGCCTCTTTGTCTCCTCTTCCTTCTCTAAAGAAGTCAAGTGTTTGACACAGTCCATTTAGGCACAAGAAGATAATGCTTTTCTGCTTCACCCCACCTTCTTTTTCTTCTTTTCTCCCATTAGGATGCTCTCTTTTCCCCAGTGAAAACACCTTTAGTCTTTAATGCTTCCTGCAGTTTTTTTCTTCCAGTTTGGGGTAGGTCTATCTTCTTTCCCCAATCCGATTGTAAACAACTCGAGAGCACTGAACAAGTTCTTTCCTTAATTTGGGTGCCTTCTAGAGCTAACAGTGCTGACCACGCTTGAGTATTCAAGTAATGCCTAAAAAAGAACATTGGATTAAATGAACTGAGTTATCGAGTTTTCACCAACACAGAGAGCCTGTCTGTAGTGTTCCTGCTTTCACAGCAGCAGTAGGAGGAATAGTAAGTCAATCTGGGTGGATATTCTTGGCAGGATAACCAAGGCTGATACACTCATGTCAGTGGCAGGAGCGGCTCTCTGTCTGGTTTCTAAGGCAGGCCACTCCTTCAGACTTGTGACCGGCGATAAATCATTCACCTTTGACACAAAGCATTTAGCAAAGGAGTTTCAGCTTAGAAACTAGGCTGATCCTAAAAGTTGGAAATAGGGTGCATATTACAAACCTTGTGCAATTATGGGCACCTAGTAGGCACCTCATAAATGCCTGTTAACAACAAATGGATGACTTTAAGGCTAGAGCGCCATCAGTGACAATTGCATAGAGCATGTGCCATTCATCTCAATAAGCCAAGTATTATTTTTTTCTAATCTTTTTGTATTCTTAAAAAAAAAGAAGATAATTAAATTGCCTTCCAACAGCTCTCTGAAATATGACTCGGAAAGCTGAAGTAATTTTCTTTAATGTCCTAATCTGAACCCATGTGTTCCTTTTAGAAAGAGACATTAAAAGACAGCCACCTGAACACAAAACAGCACTCTCTTCTCTGAAGGCTTCTCTGCCTTTACACACTTCTCTGAAATCACAGGCTCTTCGCTGTCCCCTCCGCTGACAAATGGTGATAAAGTGACATCTCTCTAATTATCCAATAGCTGAAAGATATTGATATAGTTCACGCTGTTGGAGCCATGTGCTCTGGGTATTTGGGTTGGGGGTGCTCACTGATGCAATCTGCATACGTTGCCTGTTAGTTGCTGGTGGCCTTTTAAAAGTCCTCTACGTAATGTTATGTTCCTCCTCACCGGCTCTGTCTTTCCTTATTATTTTCCAATCTGGAAAAGAAAATTCTACATATTTCGGGAGCAGCTGCCGCACATGTCTTATTCATCTCATGCCGCCGTGCTGTTTCTCCAGCAGTCTGATTGCAAATTTCAGTGATCACATAGGTAATGGGGCATTTGGGATTTCTGGAAGAAGACTAGCCGTGTCCCCATAGCACCTAGCACCGGTTCTCCCCGGCATCCTGATACTATATTCAGTTGGCTCTTATCCAGATGGTTTTAGCTGGCGTTTCTTCAGCTCTTTCTTGGGTTCACCCTGACCTTGCCTGAGGGACTTCCCCATGGCCTCGAAGGCAGAGAGAATGCATTCCCCCCCCCACCCCCCAGAAAACTCTCAACAAGCTGACACTGCTCCTGCACTTATTAGGAGCCGAAGTAAAGAAGTAAAGTTGATTACCTAATATCTCATTCTCAACATAGCCCAGGAATACAATTACACAAACACACACACACATACACCACACTAACAGGGGAATTTACAAATTCTTTACATCAAGGTCCGCCTTCACCTGTTTCCCTGACAGTCACAGTAAGCTTCTTACACTTACACAGATCAGCATCTCCTTTTGAGGAGGAAAAAAGGAGACACAGTGGCTCCTCTCCTTAATATGGGGGAGCCAAGGAAATGCACCTGTAGTGGAGAATGAATATTCTAATGCTTCCGAACCTTTTGGTGAAGGTGAAGGGGGCTTGTTGAAAACATTGCTGTGAGCAGATGGACCCCTGAAACCATCTGCTATGAAGCAACTAAATGTTCAATGATGCATTACAGAATTATTTAGCTCTCAAAGAGCCTGAAAGTAGTTAGTAATGATGGCATCTGTACTGAGAGCAAACAACCTATTTATATATGATCTATTACTTCATAAACTGTTCGGAGACCCTCCCTTCTTAAAGAAGCAGCAGCCTTCTTGATTGCAAGGTATAAGATTGTGGCTGAAAAAATTGTAACTTACAACCTTAAAATTCACATCTGTTTTTCTCCTTTGGGTTAAGGCAACTTTTTGCTGACCCCAATTTTTTCTCATTCCTCCATAAAAGTTTAGCTGACGGAGATGGTTTGATACCACTTAAAATGAAACAAAGTATATTTTCATTTATCCAAACCATATCCTTTGGATAGTTTAATATCTATATAAATGTATCATCTTTTCCAAAATAAAGTTTTCCTATTACAAAAATGATATATGCTCTTTATAAAAAAACCGAAATAAACAGAAATGGAAAAAAGGAAAGAAGTTATTTACCAAAGACAATCGCTTTTGGTGTATTTTTTGGTGTATTTCTTCAGGTTTTTTTTCCATACTTAGTTTAAAAACAACCCAATTTAGTTCAATAATCCTTGCAAAAGTCTTCTCCTAGAGACCGGTTTTGATTACATGTTCTCTTTATTCATGGTCTCATGGAAATACATAAAATTCAAACTGGTAGTATTCCATCATAGGAATGGTACTCAGTAAAACAGAACAAAGTAATAATATACACAGCGACACGGATGAAGCTCAAATGCACTGTGCTAAGTGAAAGAAGCCAGACCTAAAAGGTTACATGCAGTGTGGTTGCATTTACATGACATTCTGGAAAAAGCAAAACTGTAGAACAAAGACCAGATCAGTGGTGACGAGGGGTTAAAGATGGGGAAAGATGTGACTAGGATGTGAAAGCATGAAGGAGTCTTTTGAGGGATGAGAGCTTCCTGTGCTGTACAGCAGGTCCTTGTTGTTTATCTATTTTATATACAGTAGTGTGTATCTGTTAATCTCAAACTCCTAGTTTATCCTTCCTCCACCGCCCTTTCCCCTATGGTAACTGTTAAGTTTGTTTTCTATGTCTGTGAGTCTGTTTCTCTTTTGTAAATAAGTTCATTTGTATCACTTTTTTTTTAAGGTTCCAAGTGTGATCTTAACTTACATTAAAAGGAGATTAGTCTGGTTGCTGTGTGAAATAGAATGTGTGGTTTGGCGTAGGGTGGGGGGAACAAACAAGGGAAACCAATGAGGAAACGAGAGCAGTCCATGAAAAGACAAGGGTGGCTTGGACCGAGGTGGTAGTGGCAGAGCTGATGAAGAGTGTATGGATTCTAGATACATCTGGAACTAAAGGTAATGGGTTTCATCAAGGAATGGATGTTGAGTGTGAGACAGAGACCATCAAGGATGACTCAAGGGTTTCTGAAAGATGGATTTGCTGTTAACTGGAACGGGAAGACTGGAGGAAGAACAGATTTGGGAAAGAAAATTATGCATCCGAAATACGCCTTCCTTTTTGAATTGGTTGCGTTTGAAGTGGATCTCCAAGTGGAGACGTCTGGTAAATAGTTTGATATATGAGTTTCGAGTTCAGGGGAGACATCCAAGGAGGAGATATAAGGTGGGTGCTGTTAGTATGTAAAGATGATGTTTAAAGCCATGGGACCCATTTGAATCATTTTCACAAAGGAACCCCAAGTGCCATAGACGTATCTGAATGCTTCCACCCTTACAAACAGAAAACAAGCTGAAGTTTCCATATACTGTCCACCAGCCCCCAGAAATCTCAACAAGAAGCCTGAAGTGAGCTTTTCCAAACATTTTGCCTAAAGTGAGAAATCAGCCTTCGACAGACAACAACGGAAGCTCCTTCCCCCTTTGTATCGTATCCTGCTTCCTGAGGTTTTCCCTGTGTAATAGTCCCTGTTATGCAAATACCACATATTAACTGCATCAAAGGTAGACACATACCCAGCAGTGACTTTATTGTGAAGTCACCTAGGAACTTGCAGCGTCCATGTGCTATATGTATATTTGGAAGTGATGTTTGATTTCAGGTAGTTTCTAATTAAAATCATTTTCATTTGGTTATGCATAGGATTACTTAGAAGCACAAATATATCAAGAGCTTGGAATTTGCACGTAAATAAAATGCATACTGTGTAACTGTATAAAGTGTACATTTACACAAATAGTTTTTGTATATGAGAAAAATGAGCTTTTACTTCTGAACCAGTAATTAACAAGAACTTTTCAATTTTATTCATTTTTATAAATTAGATATGTCTACAAAACCTAGTTTTTAAAATTAGTAATTTTATGTGTATCATCCCCAAATAAAATTCTGTACCGTGAAAAACATGGGAAATGCTGTTTGTTGAATTAATTAATGATTTTTATTTCTGCCTCTCCTGAGCTTATAAAATAAAAGTGATACTTTTTCTCCCCCACACAATTTGAATGTGCTATCTTTTGCTGAGATATAGCTGAGAAAGTTTTCTCTGCTAAGAGATCATCTGTATTTAGTCACTAAAGATTTTTCCAAGTTGGGGCAAATAGTTCTCAATTTACTTAATCCATCAAATATTTATCAAGCAACACCTGATAGCTCTGACACCCAATTGCCTTGCATTTGCTTCTTGTTTTTGAAATTTTTGTGACTATGATTTTTCTCCTTCCTGCGTTACCAAACACAATACCTTTGTGTTAGCAAATACAATCATTTCTCAGGTGTCACAGAGTTGATGCTTTGTTTCAATTTTTATTAACTTGATTAACGCATTTGATTAAGGTGTTCTAACATAACAAAACATTCTTCTGAAATCTTTAGCATTCACCATTTTTATCTGATTAGAAATAAAGAACTTATAAAATTCAACCCTTTAACTGAAACTACAAACTTGCCTCCTGGTATAAAGGCATTGCAAAGCAACAGAAGAGTTAAAAATAATCTTCAACTAGCCTTCTCTTCACTGCCCTCAGAATTAAACTTAGAAAATATCTCTTAAAGGAAGTAAGTATCTTCTCCCCCTCCACCCCTTACCCCCAATTTGTGTGATGGGTCTGTGTTTTATGTTATGTTTTAGTTTGTATTACATCGCCTCCAAACAAAAGTTCCTGAAACACAGGTGATAAATCTGGAGGGAAGTACATGTGTGTTGCTTCAAACAGGTTTCCCCAAACTACAGAGGTGAAGCACAAGCTCTCCCCGTCTCCCTGATGCAGGCTCCATCCGGCTCCACCTCACCTGTCAATCCATCACTAGTGTTTCAAGGAGAGAGGCACCATTGGCTGCTTAATGGCAGCCAGATGGCACCTGCCTTTCCTGACCTGTGTTCCCAAGTGAGAGTCTGCCTGGGACTAGACTCAGGGTTCTATCCGCGGGTAACGACGAGATGTTTTTGTATTCAGTGTAAGCTGTAAAGGTTCACACCTCTGACAGCATGCTCTAGCCCACCCCTCCGTGAAGGTTCTCCAGCATCCAGTGATTTGACATAAACAAAGTGGTCTCTGGTCATTAAAACAAGCAACCTCACCTCTTTCTGATCCGATTTCAGAACGATAAAGTGTTAATTGGCTGTGCGAAAGAGGTAGGCAAATTTGAGGGGTAGATAGCCAGCCCGCATTTCCAACAGCTGAGAAGCAGGGCTGACATTTAAATACGGACTGATGCGCACTTCCTCACGCGGGTGTACCAGAGCTTTCAACCTTGACCTGAAGGGAACACCTTTTCTGGAAGTGACAGGTAATTTAGCCTTCTTGCTAAGTTCTGGGGCTCTCTGGTGGTGAATTATGTATGGTGCTTCTATGATACAGACACCTGTCCACTAAGAGCGAAACCAAAGCTGATAGATTCCTCTTAAAGACCTTAGATTAGATATAAACTACCCTTTTCCCCCAAGAAAAGTCGTCATGATGCCAGTCACCTTGCCTTTCCTTTGCTCCCATGATTTCAGCAGTCTGAGAGAAGCCGAAGACAAACTGAGCAATGTTTGCTTGTGTAAAATGATTCTTTGGAGACCACTTCAGTTTCTCTCTTCTTTTCCACTTTTCGGAAATCAAAAAAAAAAAAAAAAAAAACAAACAACTTTTATGTTGGAACAGTAAACTTGTGGATTGTGAATTACTGATATTTGTCCCCCCTACCCCCACCCTGGCTCTTAAAATAATTCACTAACCTCTATCAATAAGTGAACTGTATTAATTAAATCAGAGTTTCCAGCCAGTTCAAACGCAGCTCTGGGACTGAAAAAAGCAAAATTACATCGCACTATGTACTTGGCGTAGGTTATCATCTGAGACGGGAAAATCAAATGTTTTGGAGTTGGAAAATGGGAAAAGAGTAATGTCATTGGTACTGCAAACATCCTGGTGGATGCAAAGAGAGGCGAGACAGATAGACATTCGTGAGATAGTTTAAAGCTCATCTTGGGTAGTGGGTAAGATGGAGGGACGGGGTTCTCCTGAATAAACTTCATGTTTATGTGTTGCTCCAATGACCCTTGGCTGGCCAGTCTTTGGTCAGGACGTACTCTGGAATCCAGGGAGCCACCTCAAGGGCAATTGAAATGGTTCAGGGAATGTGATGCTCTGGGGAAAGCCCTTTGAAATGCTATTTTTTTTTTTTTTTGGCTCACTATTATAGCACTGATGGTAAAATGCAAAAAATATAGCATTTCACACTGGAGCAAATCTCTTTCTGAAACATGATTTAAGACTGAAAATTTGCTTGGCGCTCTTGCCATGAGCTGTTCAGCCTAGTACTCACTTTTTGTGCTCTCCCCCACCCCACTCAGAACTGAAAGGAAGTCTGCCCTTCCCTGTAGCAGTGGCCGCTTCCCCACTTCCTGCCCAGGAGAGCCCAGCAAGGGAAATATGGTCAGTGTCTGACTCAAGGGCAGGCAGGTCCATATCCATTAAAGATGGGATGTAAATGGGGGAAAAACCTCCTGAGATGAGCCCCGCCCACTGCCACCGCTCTCTGGGACCCTTGCTGGAGCCCAGACAGAGAATCTCATTAGGCCTCTAATACAATAACTACATGTAGATCTTAAGGGTAGGGGTGGAGTGCAAATCAAATTAGCTTCATTACTCTATTCTGCACCTCACAGCGCTTCTGCCAGTGGACAATTGCATTAGATCAGCGAGGAGATCAAAAGGTAGAGAACTCCTTGGAAATTCATTGTCTGAAGCAAGACTAGGGGGTGGAGGAGGATGGGGGGAGAAGGCAGGAGTGAACTGTGTTGACCCAAGACATAAATTTCGTACATCTCCCCACACTGGGGCTGGCCCTTTGCTTTGCTTTTTCAACTCCCTGGTCAATGTCTTCTTTGATGTTGGCCTTGGGAGGTGGAACAGACCAACATGAGAAGCCAGAAAACAGTGTCCCTACCTCCAACTTGGCACTTAAGTCATTTTGAGTTTTGAGAGTTTTCCTTTTTTAATACTCTCGACATTTCAGAAGGCCCTGAGAATTATTTAAGTAGATACACAAAAATGTTGCAGAAGTGTCTCTAGACTTCTTGCCAGTAACTGAAATGTAGAAGGAGACATGTTCAGGAAGGGAAATGGACACATATTTGGTCAAAAAAACAAGTGGCATGTGTATCTTGACAAGAGAGAAACTACAACCAGAGAGAGTTTTGTTTTTGCAAATTAAACTGCAGGTAAATATGACCGTGAAATAAGCTGCACTGTCATTCAATACGTACTACAGTCATTTAACACAGAGTTAATTGAGGTACTAGGAGTCAGAGGCGAACCAAAGTGAACGACATGTATCGCAAAGTAAGGAAATGCTCAAAACAACAACAACAAGAGGATGGAGGCTCACCGAAAGGTTACAGGAGCCAAGTGAAAGGATTCCAGTGATCAAAGCTGGAACAATCTGAGCAACAAAACAAAGCACTATAGGGTTATAACCCAAGGTACAAAATAAGTATCTAATTATCCATGAGTCCATACTGATACTAATTAATAAACAGGGAAGAAGACACGAATATCCTGCGTAGCAGAATTCCCAATAACTGATGCAGAAACTCCATCCTCAAGGAAGTACAGCATAAACTCCCCACTCCATGAAGTGTGGGACTTAAAGGGACTTCCTTCCAAAGTGGATAGTAAGGAAAGTGGGAACAAAAGACAGATTCCACAGTGGCGAAATCTGACAAACATGACCTCAGCCGATCGATCTAGGTCAACATGGATAGTGACGTCACATTGACAGGATGTCCCCATAATATGATGCGATGAAAATGACCTATTAACTGTGTGACCATTCTCCTAAAACACATACCCCCGTCTAATCATGAGAGAAACAGATGTATTCCGATAGATGGACGTCCTACAAAATACCTGACCAAAACTTCTCGAAACTGTCAAGGCCAACAAAAACAAAGACAGTCTAACTGTCACAGCCCGGAGGAACCTAAGGAGACAGGATGACTAAATGAAACATGGTGTCCTGGATGGGCTCCTGGAAGAGAAGAAGGACATTAGGTAAACTTAAGGAAATCTAATAAGGTATGGACTTGACGACTGGAAAAAAAAAAAAAGCACAACCTGAGAGTTGTGACTTAAGTTTTTTGGGGGCAGAATGAGGACAATAGCTTGGGAGACAGCATCCCGGATGGCTCTGCAGAACTGCTCTGAAGAGGTATGGGGGAGGTCAGCACCCATGTGATTCCAGTGAAGAGGGTACATGCCGTCAAGCACACATTTTTGCAGAGGGTTGCTGCTAGTCTTGTGAGGGTTACTGCCAGTCACGGGGAGCAGATGTCTCCGTTAATCATTTTAGTGCTTTTCTGCATCTGAGAAGAGGCAAGAATTTGAGCTCATAAAATCTTCTCCTGAAAATATCTATCTGAAGGCCTGTTCTGCCAGTTTTCCCAGAGCACAGAGCACCTCATTCCTGATCTCCACCCTGAGCTCCTTTCAGGGTGTGTTGAAGGTCAGTGACTGCAGTGGCTCCCGACTTCATCCCTGTAGAGGCAGATGGCAAGTGCCGAATCTTAGTTGGCAGACTTTAGTTAATAATGATGTATGAATATTGGTCCATTATTTGTAACAAATGAACCATCACAATGTAAGAAATTAATAATAGGGGAAACTGGGTGCTTGGGTATACAGAAAAACTCTGTATCCATGTCTCAATTTTTCTGTAAATCTAAAACTGTTCTAAAAAATGAATACCATGTCTGTGCTCTCAAAGAACTTGCATTTAAGTAGGAAATAACCCAGAGACCTCCACGATAAATTCCTTTCCCTGTAGAGCTGGTGCTCATCAGAAAATCAAACCACTAGAGTATGGCCAAATTGAACTTATGGAAATTAATCTTAAGATTTAAAAAATTAGGGAATAGTTACTATTGACATCATCTGAAACTACATTATTATTTTATTCTATAATTGCAGAAGAAAGGTTGTAAACATTCCACTGAGGAGGTGTTTGTTTGTCTGTTTCTATTTTTGTTTTTTACCTAGAGGTATGTCTCATTTCACGGTGTAACTATGAATGGACCACTCTTTCTACAAACCAATAAACAGCATATAGTATTATCCACGTGCGTTTCTCTTTCTCCCCCTTCTTCTCATTCTCACGCATATATGACACTCTATCCCCAACCCCTTCATTTGACTCTGTGAAGAGATTTGTAGTTGATCCAGTCACCTCTTGGGTCAAAGGCCCGTCTGGAATTCCATGTAATCCATTCATCTACAAATCAATAAGTATGTACCGAGAATCAACTTTGTGCAGTTACTGAGAGCAATACAAAAGAGAACAGAGCATAATATCAACAGTTAAAGAAAACTGTAAGACAAAACAGAAATTGCCACCCTTTTGCGGTTATTTTCAAAGAACTGGGATCGCCGGTAGATATCACCATCTCCGGACTGTTTGGGGGCACTGCAGCCTCTTATTTCAAGGTTTTACAGAAAAAAGATGAACTTGAGCCAGGCCCCGGAAAAGTGTAGTTGTTTGAATAGGGTAGGAAATTGGGAGCACAGGGTGTAGAGGTGTGGGAAAGCTGTAACGTAAGAAACATTGACTATCGTGGCTGGAAGAGGGTGGGGGAGCTCTGTGTGAGAAGGGGCAGTTGGAGCTGGTATTGAGGGAAGACTCTGGAGGCCACCAAGAAGTTTTGACGATTTTACAGGCACTGGGGAGTTATAATTTGTGGATCAATCAAATATCAACACCATACCATTAAGAATTCTGTGGTTGGACCCTGCATAAACCAGATTGGGGCAAAGTTGTTTCTCAGAGGACAAATTGTCCCATGAATATATGTATATATATATATATATATACATATATACACATATATGTGTGTGTATAGATAGATATAGATAAAGATATATATAAGCTACATAATTTGGATGATAAACCTTTAGAAACTCATATTATATTATATTATATTATATTATATTATATTATATTATATTATATGGCATTGAACTAGCCATTCCAGAGTTAGTAATCTGATATATGGGGTGTCCCCAAAGTGTGCAGAACCCAGGACAAGTATTTTCATGGGGCTTCTGTCCGTATAAACAATCTGATTTGAAAATTCATGAGCCCATGTGAGATATAGCTGTTTATAAACAACCATTTAGAATGATGGATAGGGAAAAGTCACTTCCGTCTTTGTTTACTGTTCAATCAGTGCCCATGAAGAGTCCTCTAAGTGTGTAGGTAGTATCCATTCCTGTTCAAGTCCAGAAACCATCGCTTTGTGTTCTTTATCGTCAAGTCCTCCATTCTGAGCTAATTCCATACCCAAAAAGTGGCAATGCTTTTATTACACGTAGCGCCATGGCTCTTTGGACCCTGTTTGTATTGACACAACATAGATCATTTTTGCTTCTGCAGTTCCCTAATAGCCTGTATTCAATGCTTTTCACATCATCCATGGATGGAGATCAACATGGACTCAGACATTGTTATTGTGCTTCCTTGAGGATGACCACAAACATAAGACTTACAGAGAGTAGGCAGGAAAACATGAACATATTTTATTTTCTGGTGATGTAAAATTTACTAATCAGAATTTTACACATACACAGATCTTCCTGTCATGATTTCTCTTGAACGTTTGTTTGTCATTTCTGCATTGGGAGAATGTAGTCCTTCAGTATTGACCACCCCCCTGCCTTCTTTGCTGCAACCCATGGGCTTTGCAAGAAGAGCGATCCCACACCCACAAGGAATGTCTTCTGTCGGCCTCAGAGATCAACCGGGGAAGGCACGCTGTTGGGAGAGCCGGTTGGTCTGGCTGGGCAATGACTACTCCAAGATTGCCTGGCATGTTGCACTCATGGAGCCTGTGGAGAGGTGGGTGACCCTCCTGGGTGCCGGCAGCAGGGGTCACACAGGACACCTTGACCTTCAGCCAAGAGGGATTAGGAGACTATCTTTTGTAGCCCAGAGCTGTTAGCTCCTCCTTGTGTCCTACGTGACTGAGGGTCACTGCAATCAGCATGTTGTCACCATGCTGGCCACCCAGTTCCCCAGGTGGAGCATTAGAGAGCATCCCAGAGAGGGAAGGAACATGAGTCCCCTGCCTGGGCTCAGGGAGCCCTGAGTGCTCCCAGTTAGGAGAGTTAGACCTTGGAGATTTCGAAGAGAGCACCTCCAGGATGGGACTGGGGAAGCGCTGAGATGCTGAGGGCTGGTGGGTGGGGTGGGGAGGGCGAGGGCTCCCCTGCTTGGGTCTAAGGATAGAACAGCTGAAATTCACAACCATCTTTTAAAAAGTGGTTTAATAGCAATAACTGAAAGTGTACCATGGATTTATTGATTTCATTGTGGATTTTGTCCTGTATGAAAGTGTTAATTTAACCCTCAAAAAGGGCCGATTTTTGTTGGGTTTCACAGAAACATTGAAATTCAGGCAGAAATCAGTGGCTAATGCGAAAATAATACACTGAGTTCGGGTGAAGGGCATACAAGGATTTCTGGATGTGAGCGAGGACATATGTTGCCCTGGTCGCTGTCAAAGCCATCCTGACCCCAAGATGAAGCTGTCTAAACACGAAGCCAACACACAGGGCAGAGCTCGGAAAATTCCAGAAAAAAAGAGCTGGTTTCTTGATCACACTGAACTAGAGGTTTGACTTAACCTCTGGACTTTTAAATTATATGAACTGCTCCTGGATCCTGTTTAATCCTTAAGCCAGTTCGAGATGGGTTTGTTTTACTACTTAAAATCATAGAGCCCCTAATTGGTAAAAGCACTGACTTCAAAAACACCCTGAGCTAGAATTCTCATGCTAAAAGGAAAACAGAACCTCCCCAAACTCTGGAGACAAGGGAGAGGCCCCTGATATCCTTTATATAATGATTCTGACCCAGCCAGAAGGAGATGAGTATGCTCTGTACCTTTACCAAGGTGCCACCCGCCTTCATTAATTAAATTCTTTCTCTGCCAATTCTTTCTTTCTTGACTGTTCCTAGAACTCATCAACTGTATTATATTTGGGAATTTGATTAAATGTTTCCTTTTCTTTCTCTCATACTGCTCCAATTTATTGTATTCTTTCTCTGACTAGATTATAATCATCCGGTATCAGGGTCTGTGGTAGGCAGCTTTCAGGGAGGGTCCTCAGTGACACCCCTACTTTTTTTTTTTTTTTTTTGCAGGGGGAGGTAATTAGGTTTAGGTATTTTTTTTTTTTTCATGGAGGTACTAGAGCTAGAACCCGGGAACTCGTGCATGCTAGGCATGCGCTCTCCACTCAAGCTATACCCTCCCCTCCCCTCCCCCGACTTTTGTTCACAACCTTGTGTAATCACCTCGTCTTGAATGTGGGCTGGCCTGGTGACTTGATTCCAACCGACAGAAGAGAGCAAAAGGGACGGAGAGTCACTTCTGTCTTGAGTTCTAAAGGACTGCGAGCTCTGTCTGTCTGGACTCTCGCTCTAAGCAGGGAGAATGAATATCCATCGGAGCTGGCTGTAAAATGCAACATGAAAGGAAGCATTTCAAAA
Source organism: Camelus bactrianus (assembly GCF_048773025.1). Taxonomy (NCBI): domain Eukaryota; kingdom Metazoa; phylum Chordata; class Mammalia; order Artiodactyla; family Camelidae; genus Camelus; species Camelus bactrianus. The sequence goes on from NC_133561.1 coordinate 11,722,621, forward strand.
ATAAAGGCCATGTGCTGGCTTCTAAATGATAATGAAACCAGACTGACAAGCACTGTCGGGCTGTCCTTAATTCCTCTTTCAGTCTGCGAGTGAAAAGATCGCCTCTGTGGCATAAGCCAGGATCCCCCTTTGCTCACACCTTGTGATTGTGCCTTAGGGACCGGCTCAGGGGCAAGCACACATTTCCGAGTGTCTCCCCCTGCTTTCTTCATTCCTTTGCCTCCCCCTCTCCTCCCCCGCCTCAATGCCCCGCCCCCCCAAAGCGTCACTCCATCCCTGCGTTTGGCTGTCTCTTAACTTCTGAATTGAACTTCTGAAAGAGTTTAAAGGGGAGATGAACTGACAAGGAGATTTCCTTGTCTCCAAGCCCGGCTCTGCCCGCCCTTAATTAAAAACGGTATTGATTTTTCTCTGTTCTAATGATAGGCACTTGTTGGCCATCCCTGTGTTAGTCACTGACAGTTTAAGTATGAAACAAAGGGCATTTATTCAGCACTTAATGTGAAATTATGACTGATTAAAAAGTGATTTATCATAAGAACTACATCTGTGTAGGCTTTTTTTTTTTTAATGTTCACTTTAACCAGAGTTTGGAAGGATAGCTGGATGATTAGAAAAATTCTCTTCTCCTCTTGTTCAGTCCTCCTTCCCTGGTCTTAGCACAGAATGAAAAACAAAATTTCCACTGAATTCAGAACCAAAAAACATGGGAGGGGAAAGAATTTTTGAAGTCAGACCTGAGCATGTCCCAGATGTCAATTGGTAAGTTGCCAAGTTGCCTTCAGGGAGCAAAACACAGAACTTGTCCAGGACCACATTCTTCTGACACCCACTCCCTTACATAGTGTTTGACACTGTAGAAATTGACCCCACATCCAAGATGAAAAAAACCGTGCTAGGAGGAAGTTTGCAAGGAAGATGTGAAAGCAAGGGAAGGAAGGTATGTCCACATGACGCAGTCAACCATGTCACACGGTCAACCTTCATTACCCTTTCTGATTTCGGCTCTTTTCCAGCCATGAGTAGGCCCAGTCTGCTCTCCTTCCTGGGAGCAACGAATGGCAGTATGTCTTTTTTTGGTTAAGGACATAAGCTTTTCTGTAATGGAAAAGAATCTGAAAATATATACAGGCATGTATAGGCAGACCTGAACCGTTTTGCTGTACACCTGAAACTAACGTTGTAAATCGGCTACACTTCAGAAGTTCTAGAGCCAGACTCTCAAGGTGCAGATCTCATTTCTGCCACATATTAGATGTTGGCCATGAGCATGTTATTTAGTCTTTTGATGTCTCACTTTTTCCACCTGCTGAATGGGATTAATAGAATCACCACCATGTAGAGTTAATGGGAGTATTAAACAATGACAGTATTAAGAAAAACAGCTAAGCGCAGTGTCTGATGTGTGATAAACACCCCCCAAACATTACTAGGGTTCATCACAGATAAGACACTATCATGAGATACATCTTCATTTCACACATTAACATTTTTTTTAAAGTACCTCTTCGAATTAATGAAATACTATAGGTAATTATTGTCGATAGTACTGGCTTATTTACAATGATGGCCTCTAGTCAAAAAGTGAAAAGATATCCAATGCTGTGGACTTTCCTAAATATCCATTTCAAGCAGGGAGTCACTGGAACCTCCAATCTGTAGCCAGGTGGTCAGGAGCACAGGTGACAACTTGGGCTTGTCATTGGTGTCTGAAATAGGGGGTGTGTGGTGGGGGGACTGTCTTGTAGGACGGAGCCCTTAGCCTGTGGGGGAAAATTCCCCCCCATCACCCACCACATATACCCATTGGAATTGGCACTAGAATAAATCATTTTTTCTAAATATCCTAATATTCTGGTCACTAAAACATATTCTTGCTTGAGAGAGATACATTGATCACTGCACACTTAACACTGGCCTTTCCTTCTCTTGGACCATCTCCTTTCAGTTACACCCTTTCTTAATTCCTCATTACTAACATTACTTTTTAAAGTCTCAGATCAACTCTTTAAGGCAAGTAATAGCAACACCCCTATTGTATAGGTAAGGAAATCAAAGAAGAGAGAAGTTAAACAACTTGTTCAAGGTCTCATAATGAGGAGGAGCAGAGCCAGAATGTGAACCGAGGCAGCTCCAGAGTCCAAACTCCTAACCATGGTGTCGTTCAGTGAACTATTTATCCTTCAAAACCCAATTCAAATGTCACTTCTTTTATGGAATATCTCAATTCCATCAGTCAGAGTTGGAGTTATAATTCCTTGGTCAGGGATCTAATAGCACGCTGAATATCCCTTACCATGCATTCAATTAACATATTTAATTTAAAATAAATTGAACTTTTACTTTTAGCTTGTATTCGTGGTAAACTTTTCAAAGGCAGGGACTGCACAATGAATCTGTGTATCCTGCCTCATAAGTATAATGCCTGGCACATAGTGGGAACTTAATAAGCATTTGTTGAATTGAGTTAAATTTGAATAAATTGAAATAATTTATCAGTGATTGTTAGGGTGCAAAAACAGTGTTAAAAGGAAACACCAAACTCCAAATTAAAAAATGAACAGCTTGCAGTCTCCAAAATAACTATCCACTAAATAAACAAACTACTAGGTGGAGAAATCACAGGGACCTTCAATTGTACAGGCTCCCACCCTCCTACACTGCAGATAGGAATGTAGTTTGGTGCAGTCATTATGGAAACAGTATGGAGATTCCTCAAAAAACTAAAACTAGACCTACCATATGCTCCAGGAATCATACTCCTGGGCATATATCCAGAGGGAACCTTAATCCAAAAGGTACATGCACCTCAATGTTCATAGCAGCACTATGTACAATAGCCAAGGCATAGAAACAACCTAAATGTCCATTGACAGATGACTAGATAAAGAAGTTGTGGTATATTTATACAATGGAATACTACTCAGCCATAAAAAAGAATAAAATAATGCCATTTGCAGCAATATAGATGGACCTGGAGATTGTCATTCTAAGTTAAGTAAGCCAGAAAGAGAACGCAAAATACTATATGATATCACTCATATGTGGAATCTAAAAAAAAAAGAGACACTATGAACTCATCTACAAAACAGAAACAGACTCGCAGACATAGTAAACAATCATATGATTACCAGGGGAAAGAAGGTGGGAAGGGGTAAATTTGGGAGTTTGAGATTTACAAATGTAAGCAACCATATATAAAAATAGTTTTTAAAAAAGTTTCTTCTGTATAGCACAGGGAACTATGTTCAATATCTTGTAATAACCTTTAATGAAAAAAAATATGAAAATGAATATATGCATGACTGGGACATTGTGCTGTACAACAGAAATTCATGCATTATAATCCACTGTACTTCAATTGAAAGAAAATACAGGTTCCCAGACTGTGACATACCTTAGAAGGGCTCAGCCAGCAGTTGCTATTTTTCCCTCTGAAAGTGAGTGGGCCTCTGGGAGTGGAACTGAAAAGACCAGTAAGTCATTTCAACGCTATACTCACATGCCTCTTCATCTGCTATTCAGTAAGGGCCCCCAGTTTTTGGGTTTTGTGTTGAAAAGGCGTCCCTGCTGCTCTCACTCTCCCAAAATACCTACTTACGCTCCCTCAAATAACAGAATTGCTCCCGTGCATCCTCAACTTTGTCTGGAACTGATGCTTGCTTACAAGTATATCACGTTGGCCATCTTAATGCTATTTTTCTTTCCCTTCTTAACAAAGAGTGGCCATATGGACCACAGTCACTATGGACAGCAGTGGAATTTAGAAGAACTTGGTCGGTCAAAAGATAAGGAAAGCATGGGGCCCCCATAAGAGCAAAGGAACCCTTTCTTTTATGTATTTCCAAAGCTCACGATTCCTCCACTGTGCTAAATTTCTCCAGTCTAGTGCCCATGCAGGTAGGCTATCATTACATCCCAAAGTTCATATTCTGCCCTTGCTAGTATCCATTTGGGAAACAAAAAACTGTCTAGGTAAAAAGTTGGCCCAGGTCCTGAGCAGGACGGGCGTAGGCTGCTCTGTAAGCAACTGTAATTTGAGGAGGCAAGTAGATGATCCAGTTTAAGAGTTTCCTAGTATTTTTTTACTTATTTATTTGTGATTCACTCACTACACGCCTCATAACTCAGCCAGGCGATGGGGGGCCCTGTCGTGTACAACACAGCCCCCACCATGGTGGGGTGCAGTCTCTAAAAAAAAGAAAGCAGGTTTTGAACAAACACTTCAAAATAACTACTCACATAATTATAAATGTACTAAGCTAGAAGGGGAGGTCCTAGTTATGAACAAAAACCGTCATCACAAGCAGGTGACCAATGCCAATTGTGTAAGATGTGTGTTTGATGTAATTTTGAAAAGCAACACAGAAAGCCACGGGTTTCTCTTTGGCACAATGGATTGAGCAACGGCGCTCAGGGCTTTTCATACACTGTTTATCGGATCATCACGGCAGTCCTAGCCATCCATGTTTGTGATGACGGCAGAACCAGGAAGGAAATCCAGGGGTGACTCCAAGGTCTGTGCTCGTCACCGCTGTCAACGCTTAGTAAGTGCCTTTAAAAAAAGTATTTAAACAAGGTTAACTCAATAATTTAATGAGAAGTTGCAGATCTTTCTCTGCTATGGGGGAACATCACCCAACGTTTCCAGGAAACAGCTGCAAATTCATGGATAACCCTGTAGTTGAGGAAAGCAAGGATGCTGGGAACAGATGAGCTGAAACATCCGCTCACCTTGAACCTGCTGAGCCTCGGTTTCCTTTTTAGAAGAATAGAAAGAGGAACGTTACTTTGCTGGATCGTATGGGGAATGACTTCATCTGTCCTTTCATCTGTCACCCACTTCGATCATCTGCTTTGCAACAGGTAGTGTAATAAGATGCTAGAGGTACTGAGAGGAGTGAGGCCCATGCCCAGGATTTAAGACGTGTACTGTGTTGGGGGGACAGACGCCTACACAAACAAGAAGGCATGTAAGTTTGTGTGAGGGCGCTGAGGAAGCATGAAAGTGTGCGAATTTCATCATAGTTAATAGTCAACAGAGTCCCCTCCCCATCACCATGTTATGTTAACACTTCTATATATCTGCCACTTTTCATCTCTGGTTTTCCGGAACACTCCGTGTCCCCTACAGCTGCCAGGAGGAGAGCTGGCCTTTCATCAGAACCTCACCGCGAGGGGCAAATGCTCCCCTTTCCCACACGCCTCCCCCCCACCCTTTGCTTTGAATGGCCCGAATGCCAACCAAGGAATGGTGTTTCATAACACCTGCCAAAGCCCCTTCCCAGCCGCTCTTTGCCATCTTTAGTTTCTGTCAGGACAAGGTCTCTTGGCAATGGTACCCTGGAAATCTGAGGCCAATTTCTCACCCATTAGACTGGGAAGTCACAAGTCGGAAACATCCAGATTTCTGCTGGCTCCCAGTCAGCTGTGCTTGAAGATGGTCGCCCGCATGGGACCTGATGGCTCAGCCAGCCCAGAAAGGCTTCCTCCAGCGCCTGACCCACCAGCTCATTTCCCCCACGGCCAGGGGGCGGCCTTCCTCCTGCTCTCCACCCAGCGCGGGGAGAACGCGAGGACAGGGAGGGGAGAGCCCGGAGATGCTCCCAGGGTGGCCCAGGGGGAAGTGGCGGAGGGCATCCCGCTCCGAGGCGCTTACACGGAGAAGCTCCCAGCTCCGGAGAAAGTGGCCCGGGCTGAGGGCAGGAGGAAGGAGCCTCCTCTCGGAGTTCTGCTAATGACCTGCGGGGAAACCGCACAGCAGTCATTTCGCAGATCCGATGGCAGGTCATGGCGACAGATGTTCCCAACATATGTGGAGAATTAATTACCCACTAGTAAACAAAATCTGTGATGCGGAGAGTCATTTTGTCCAAATTTCTTCCGATTTTGCTGTTATTAGGAGCTTAATTTTTCTTGATCATCTAGATCCTCCTGGATTACAGCACTCCTTAACGAGCTCCGAGGAACTTTCCAAAGAGGAGTAAGGGCCTGGCGGGCTGCAGAGCGCGGGAAGAGGAGGAGCGGGAGGAGGAGGAGGGGGAGGAAGAGGAGGAGCGGGAGGAGGGGGAGGGGAAGGGGAGGGGGCGGCGGGGAGCAGGAGAAACTGAAGCAGGTCCCCGGCAGCTGGAAGGCTGGAATTAACCGAGGGGCTGATTGGAAGGCTACACCACACTGAGTGATTAACAAATTTTTTGATTAAAACATTGGATGCTAGTCATATTTTTTTTTTTTAATATTCTAATGGTTACCTCCTATTTAACAGCGCTTACACTTAATTTAACGGCGTGCTGTGGAACAGCTGGAGTTTCTGAAAGGAAATTGCAACATTCTGACAGAAATGGGCTTTCAGAAAGGTTTTCTTTCTAAGTTGCTTTTAGAATTCGGAACCTGTTTCTGTCTCAGGTCATGGAAGCAAATTCTGGTATTCATCCTTCACGAAAATAGATTTTCCTAAAAGGGGGGGTGGAAGAGTTGTTTTTTTTATAATTACTTCCTTGGCCGTTTTCAACAATCACAAAAATTATCAAAAATTCAGTGATTCTTTAAGTAAGTAAACCTGGAATTTGTTGGAAAAAAAAAATGGTTCCCTGTCTCTCACAAGTGTGTAACTACCCTAAATCTTAAACCTAAAAGTGTCCCTTAACTGTTTTATTTAACAAAGTAGAAATAATTGCTTTAAAAAATCATTCGTTCCACCAGACATCGTCTAGAATTAAGCACACACACTTCTGGTTTTCTCATTTGTTCACTTCCTCATTCCTTTAAGGAACATTTGTCGAGTTAGGTGCTGGAGGAACAAAGATGACTAACATAGGGTCCAGAACTTCAGGGACTCACGCCGAAAACAAACATGCAATCAGACCGTTACCTTGCTCCATCTAATCGCCTTTGGCTGGCTGACTACATGCCAATAGCATCTCCCTCCCCGTCACTGTGACATCCCGTATGTCCCCCAGAGGG